>NC_141823.1:19501256-19816256 GCF_982586985.1 Callionymus lyra
AAACCTGCCGCTTAACATGACTGTGATATTTTCCTAAGAAAGGTTTTGCTATCTTGTACCTGAAAAACCTCCTGATAGAATTGTTAAAAAAGTTCTATCAATTTTTAGAGACTTTTACATGAAGGTGTAGTAGTTCTATTAAAGGCCTAATCTGTAGGATTCAAAATATAGTTTGTAGTGCAACTGCAATGCCTCAGTTTTTCGCCAATTTTCTCTTGTATGTTGTGTATTTGTTTAAAACAAGGTCAAGTCTAATGTCTAGTCTGTTTTATTAAAAAAGTCTCTCAGTACACGGTCTTTGACTCACCACTGTAAAGCAGTTTGTTGGTCACATGACACTCCCAGACAATGCAATTACACTATTCTAACAGTGGAGGGAGCCAGAAAGGAACATGTCCAATCTAGTGCTGCTCCAACAATCCTTCGCACTGTTTGGATTGTCACATTTCTGAGGGTGAAGGAGACTCAAGTTCTGTTAGTCAGTGGAAGCTATAAGTTATTTCAAGTCAGCGTGACGTGGATCCTGCCAGGCTTCGCAAGAGAATCTTGTCTTTGTGACTTTGTTGCTGCTTCATGTGAGACAGAAGAGGATTCTTCTCTTCCTGGTTTGAAAATCACTGAACACTGTTGCTACACACAGTCACATAGTTTCGAAAAGTACTTCACGGTCTGACATACTCAGTGTGTGTTTTTGTTGTAGACATAGTTACATAGAAGTTGTCAGAAGTATCGTGGCTGCAAATGTCTACAGAAAAAATCAATGTGTGTTTTTTCAGACGTGTGACAAAATAACTCAGAAATGTTTGAATGAGACTTTCAGGAAACGTTGATAATGAACAACAAAGTGTCTTTCTAGTCTTAGATTCTAACTGCAGCTGCTGATGTGACCGTCCATCAGAACTAACACAAAACAATGAGTATATAAAACACAACGTAAAATTAGAACATTGTTAAATAAATTACTTTGATGACAACATAGTTCATTATTATAATTTGTTTTGTTTTTTTACCTTCGGGCAACACAAATTATAGAAACTGAAAATTCTCTCCGTCCCTTTTTTTAATCTCTTTGAAAACAGTTGGTTTACATTGAAAATTGTTTTGAGTTAAATCGAAAAATGTGTGATTTCAATTATACATCTTGATTACAGTTAAGATGTTTGATTATAGTTGAAAATAGTTTGATTATAGTTGAAAATTGTTTGGTTATAGTTGAAAATTGTTTGATTATATTTGAAAATTGTTTGATTATAGTTGAAAATTGTTTGGTTATAGTTGAAAATTGTTTGGTTATAGTTGAAAATTGTTAAATAACATTTGAAAACTGTTTGGTTAAAGGTAAAAATGGTTTAATAACAGTTGAAAATTGTTTGATTATAGTTGAATATGTTTTGATTACAGTTGAAAATTGTTTGAATATAAATACAAATTGTTTGATTATTGTTAAATAAAGTTTGATTACAGTTAAAAATTGTTTGGTTAAGGTTAAAAAGGGTTTAATTACAGTTTAAAATAGTTTGATTATAAATAAACATTGTTTTATTATAGTTGAAAATTGTTTGACTGCAGTTGATTTTTTGTATTACAGTTGAAAATTAATTGTTACAGTTGGAAATAGTTTGATAACAGTTTAAACTGTTTGATTATGGTTGAAAATTGTTTGGTTATAGTTTAATTTTTTAAAATTATAATTTAAAATGGTTTCATTTTAGTTGTAAGTGCTACGTTTTTACTGTATATTAACGATGTATGAAAAACAAAAGTAATTTAAAGTGTTGCTTTTTAAAAAAAAACTACAGACATATTGTAAACTGTTATAAAGGACGCAGATTTAAAATCACATCATTATAAATCTTTATGCTGCTGAACTGACTCGGTACTTTTCGAGTGAAACACTATGATAAGTCATAAGTGTTTGGACCATGAAGCGTGACAACATAATTTCACCTCAGAGTCGGACTCCTGTGGGCTGTAGTAGTAGCTCCCATCATCATCAACAACCACCTCCCCGTATTCATCATAGAGGCCGGAGGGGGAGATCAGCTTCCTGCGGCTTCCATATTGGGGATGTTCGTAGCTGTGAAGCAGAGAAAAAAAATTCAATGATGTTGCCTCTTTAAATATAACCATCTTAGATCCTGTTGAAAACAGTGTGTTCCACTATCATTGTGTGAAATAGTATTTTTCTTATACTGAAAAAAAAGCCTTCAAAATATTTTCATTTCTCTGTACACATTGATTATGTGACTAATAAGAAGTGACTCCCCACCCAACTTTCTCTCAAACACATCACATTAATTCCTTCTGATTCAATTCCAGGATTTTCCTCCGGACGACACTCGCAAGTTTAATTGATATTTAATATTTATAAGTCTGACCTTTGCTCAAACCGAGAGAGCATCACTTTGGCTGGTTAATGACTGACTGACTGAAACTAATCGGCTTTAATCACAGACATAATATTTCTCTGCCAGGAGATTTTCCCCCACACAGACAAATCCATTCCTCTTCCCTTTTGTCTTATGGCCAGCGGAGCAGCCTGGTTCAGTTGGCCGGCGCTCGTGGCCGTACATCATCGCTCGGACCGCTGCTCTGCGGGGAGCGACTCAGAGAAGCAGAACAAATAATCCTTTCAAACGCTTCCCCTGGAAAGGATGTGGGGTTCGTGTTATTAAACTAACAAATCTTTTGTTTTTCGTGTTTTCATCTCAGCACAGACGCTGGCGGAGAAAGGGCGCTAAGGAAGCAGCCAAGCAGCCAATGAGCCGGCCGGGTGTACGATTGCGGGCATGTCCGTGGAAAGGACGAGAGGGCGAGGAGTGGAGAACAACTGTGGATGGAGATGTGCCAAGAGAGGAGGAGGAGGTCAGGTGCAGGCTACAAACTCCTAATCCTCACAGTGCAAACTCCGAAAAGCTAATGTAATGAGTCTTAACCTTCTGCTAAAGCCTGCTTATGGGATTTCAGAGTCATTAACCCACAGGCTCTTCCTGGAGTGTGTGTGTACACACACACACACATGCTCACGTGCACGCCAACCACATCTTCTTGCGTTGCCTTTCTTTCTAACGGAAGGTGCTTCAAGTCGCCGCCAGAGGGCAGTAGCGAGCCGATTAGAAACCGTCAACGCTTTCGGTTCGATTTGGTTCTGAATGTGTTTGTTTGCAGAGAAAATATTCACTTTTTAATAAAGCCTTATTAACTGTCTGGCTCAATATTGTCAGATAGTAACTCATGTTCTTTGAAGATGCTGCAGATATTGCTCTGAACGAAGGAGTGAATTGAAAAAGTGTGAAAAAGCAAGCATGATCCTGTTATAAATGTATCCATCAGGAGTTTTTTAATGACATTATCCTGTTTTTATTCATGTGGTTCGTGCCTATCAAACCAACGCCATGACAGTATCAGCCAAAGCTTGGCTTCATTTGCAAAAGTTAGCTGTAAAAGTGTAACTAAGAGCCTCTATATTTGACTCTCGGTGGTGCTCTTCAAGCCAATATTGACATGAGCAGAGTCAATACTTCTGTCCTCGTAACAGTAGGATGTGAAATCATTTTCCAGCAGAGACGAAGAAACCATCGGAGGCTGCAGAAGTTGTAAAATTGGAGCAAAGACAAGATGCAGATTCAGGTCATGGTTGTGAGAACTTCACTGAAGAGACTCAAACTCATCATTGGTGAATTGATAAGAAAGATAAATAAGATAAAACTAGAGATGGAATATTTTTTAGATGTCAACAGGAACATGTTTGAATAGAACAACTATTAATAATTAATAATTGATTATTGAGAGTGACATCTAATGGACGCTCAAAAATGAGAATACTGCTTCTTGAAGCTTTGTCAGTGCTCTGATAAATTCAGCTTCAATTTAAATTAAACATAATCATGTAAGTTAGCATCTTTACACACACAGATCAGATACTTAAGTCTAAAAAAACATTGCTTCAAAATTCAAGACATTTTTGGAATGAATTTAAGAACACAACTCACTGTGCGCCATACTTAAGAAAATAACCCCAAAACATTCTTGTTATCTCAAACACTACAATACCCATAAGCCTCAGCGTTCCAAAGCGCCAATGCAACTGCTATGATTCTACACAGACGGTACGTGTGATTTTTAAAATATTAGAATTTGATCATTCTTTTGCACTCTTAACGGCTCTGGTTAATACTGTCATATTTATTTTACACCTTTTTCCGTATTCAATAACTCTTAATGAACAGTGTGCTAACTAGTAGTTTTATATTTTGGTGGAACTATTTTGTCAGATTTAATTTATAATGTTAATACTTTTATAAAACAGTCTGTTGTTCATTAATGTCCGTTTCTCAATTCATAAACGTCATTTATTGGATTTTGTAATACAGCTTGAGCTAACTACTTCATTTATTTACTGTATTGTCTTTAATTGGAGGAACATTTGAAAAAAAAAAAAAAAAAGATCTTTATTATATTTGCTGCTCTTTTAATGAAATATATCAATGAATACATCAAACTTGTGAATCAAACAATTAATTGACGAACAAGATCGACGCGCTGTCAGCCCTCAACAACGACCGGATCTACCGAGAGCAGCTTGTTGATCATTACAGAGACTAACTCACTCAGCTGACTCTGGACAGTAACCTGGACCTGCCGGCCTTCACCACCATAAGAGCGGAAAGAGACAAACATGCTTGCGGGAAACACAGAGCAGAGGTCTGATCATGTACGTGAATAAACGCTGGTGTAGCACGGGACACTTTACTGTGAAGAAAGTCTTGTGTTTTCAGGATTTAGAACGGTTGCCTGTCAGCCTGCGGCCATACTATCTACCACGAGAGTTCAGTCATGTGGTAGATTTTAATCATGCCAACCTGGAGTCTACACTGCCTACTTTCAAACAGGCGGTGGATTGTCCCACCAGGAATAAAAGGACAATTGACCTTTTTTATTCCAACTTGAAGGATGCGTACGAAGCCAAACCTCTTCCTCCACCAAGGTCCGATCATAACCTGGACCTGAAAAGCTATTTCCACCTCCAGAGGGATCCATAAAGTTTTATCCATCCATCCATCCATCCATCCATCCATCCATCCATCCATCCATCCATCCATCCATCCATCCATTTAACAATTTATACATATTTTAATCAAATTGGGTTTGCTTGCATATTCATTTACTATATTGATTTGTAATGTGTACAATGTTTACTTTCGTCTGATTAAATCAACTTGTATTTGTCGAATTAATTTACTAGTTTGAAGAAAAAAAGGAATTAATACAATGTTTGGTAAGGTGGAAAAATGAAGTTCACTATATTAACTTAGGTTTTACTTTTCTTAAACAAGTAGTTTGTATGAAGAACATTCTCGGGTGATCAACATGAGTGCAAAAAGTTTATTTCTGATTACTTGATTTTGTCAAGTCAAACTTGCTGTATATTTTTTATCAGTGTAGCGATGAGGGCAGAAAAGCCTTGTATCATCCACCAAAGTCAAACTGCTCAAAGACCTTTACTTATAAAATGTACTAGTGAATAAACTAATGCATAACCATGAAGACACTAATAGAGTTGTTTTGCATGTTCTCTGTAACAAAAAACAACAACTTACTAAAAGTTCTTAATTTTTCTCCACCTGCGGCTGAGTCAGACTATCTTAACTTCACATTAAAATAAATCAAACTGCTGCTCAAGCAATGTTTATCTGATCTTTAAAGTTTGGAAACAAAGTTTGTGATGCCCGTGGGGTGAAGAAAATGTTAAAAAAAAAAAAGTGATGGATTGAAGAAGATTTCTTGTTTCTTTCTGCAGCGGGCGTCCTAACAAACCGCCTACCAGTCGAATCCCACACTGCCCCCCCCACACCATTAACGTATCAGAAGAAGCAAGATCGTGAATTCCTCTCACAGCTTAGTGCCACGCACAGGCTGATCTGACTCTTGACTAGAGGGCAGAATATCTTTTCAGCATCCAAACATCAGACCTGTGATGAGCTATTTTTGCATCTGTGGAAATCCAATCAAAATCACACCAATGGAAATGACTAGACTTTCACATGCGGAGCAAATCCCATTTAGATCTCCCTCTTCTTGCACTGAGAAGGTTATGAACTATAATCCACAGTTCTGTGACTCAAATTGAGCAGAAAAAACTTTTTTTTGTCCTCAGAGGAAGTTCAGCTCTGTTTAACTGAACATAAATCCACCTTTTAATTTACAGCTGTAACAGTAGTTTGTTTTGATTCCAGTCTCTGGTACAGACAGTCTCAGAATGTGGCTCTAAGCCTGCAGCATCTGGTCCATTGTATGCCTGCATGGGTGGATGTCTTATTAGCAGCTACAGCAGAAGGATACAGAAGACACAAGTGAAAATAGTTTTGAATGGATGTGTATGTCTGACTGAACATGGGTGCTAAAGTATAAATAGTTAGATGAACAGACGGATGGATGATAGAATAATCAATGCATGGACTGATGGAAAGAGACATTGATAGATTGCTAGATTGATAGATGGATGGATAGAGAAAAATATAGTTTTATAGATAAATAGATGGATATTGATAGATAAATACACAGATGGATGATTGAATAATAGACAAATGGACTGGTGGATGGATGGACAGATAGATGGACAAATGGATGGGTAGATGCATGGATGGACCATGTAATAATAATTGGATGGATGGATAGATTGATAGACGAATGGTCAGGTCATTAAATTATTTTATATGGATAGACAGATTGATTATCAATAATATATGGTTAGATAGATATATGGACAGATGAATTGGGTGTTGAATGAATAGATGGGTGGACAGATGGATATTGTATGGATGGATAGTTGGATAAATGGATGAGTAGATAGATGAATAGATTGATAGATGGATGGATAAACGGATGAAGGGATAATATATGGAATGATAGAGGTATGGATGTATGGATGGATAGATGAATGGATAGATGAATGGATAGATTAATGGATAGATTAATGGATGTATGGATGGATAGATGAACAGAAGAATGGATGTATGGGTGGATAGATGAATGGATGTATGGATGTATGGATGAATGGAAGAATGGAAGAATGGATGGATAAATGAATGGAAGAATGGATGTATGGGAGGATAGATGAATGATGGATTGATGGATGGATGAATGGAAGAATGGATGGATGGATGAATGGAAGAACTGATGTATGGATGGATAGATGAATGGATGTATGGGTGGATAGATGGATGGAAGAATGGATGGATGGATTAAAGGAAGAATGGATGGATGGATGAACTGAAGAATGGATGTATGGATGGATAGATGAATGGAAGAATGGATGGATGGATTAATGGAAGAATGGATGGATGGATGGATGGATGGATGAATGGAAGAATGGATGTATGGATGGATATATGAATGGATGTATGAATAGATGTATGAAAGGATACAGTAGATGAAAGAAAAGATAGATTAATAGATGAATTTATGATGAGAGGGGGGATGGATGGATGAGTAGATGAACCAACAGTTTTCCTCCAAAACCAAATGTTTTAAAAACATTTGAATAATTACTATTACAGCTGTATAATTGATACAACTAATTTTAACTTAATCGTCTCAATCAAAACTTAAATTCAACTAAAAACCAACCAAAGAAATTTGAACCTTAACTTTTCTTCAGCCTCCAATAGAATTTTTTTTTTTCATGTTTTTGTCACTTTTCTACCGGCGCTCGCCTCCAGGCCGAAACAAACTGCCACAAACCCCTGACGCCCACACTCAACTACCTCTGAACAAAATGACTCCGCTGTCGGTCAGAGGCATTTGAACCGCGCTTGAGTGGGAGGCCGGGATGAATCGGGTCAGCACACTGGGTGAGTGACACGGCCACTGTGATATCGCAGCGTCCGTCACACACCTGACAGCTAGATAATGTACACACACTTTTCAGCTCCTTTCAACCAGCAGGAAACAGCCTTTCACACCGATTCTTACTGAAGGTCTTCAGCTGGTCAAGTCACTTTTAACTCCGTAGCATCTTATTGACGTCAAGAAAATGTTCAAATCTTAGTATTTATGGCTAACTTTGCCATTAAAAAAAAAGAGTTTGCAGGTTGAGATACTTACCCGTGGTCATAGTTGTAGTAGTCCTGTGTGTAGTAATCATGTCCGGGGTCGATGCCAGACTCCATGGATAATTCCTGTTGGAAGAAAACGTCATCATGACAGAGACATGTACATTGACAATGGGTTAGCCATCTCTCTCTCTCTCTCTCTCTCTCTCTCTCTCTCTCACACACTCGGATTTGCATCGTTAATAATTTATCTCCTTCATTGGCTCTCATCGGGGAGTGACTTCACGTACACACACTTGGGAACAAACAAGAATAAAGAAGTGCTCAGGAAGCACAATACCTCTGGCCTGAGCAGAGAAGGTCGCAGAAGCTGTTGTGTCTTCCAAGAACAGAGTGAAGGAAAAAAAAAGAAGAAAAAAATCAGAAGTTGATGTCAGATGTGCGAGAAAAGTAATAGGCAACCATCCAACGATAGTTCCCCCTTCAAGCAATCACAACACAACAATTCATTCTCTGTTTCAGCAGAGGACATGTTGGCAACTTTACCACGGAGGTGCAAAGATGACTAAATGATGTTGCTTAGATGAGACTCTACTCTGATGCACTCTTGTTAAAAGTAAATTCACCAGACTAAAAATAGTCCAGTCGTAACAGGAACTGAATCTCAACCTGGATTTTTTCAACAGCAAAACTTTTGAAATGTATTTATTTATGTTTGCTTACTTATTGATCTTCTCAGCTACAAGTTTTTTTTTTTTAAATAAACAATTATATAATATATATAAATTAGTTAAATACTTCAAGTTAAACTTATTTCAAGGAATAAAGCATATGATTAAGACCTATATAATATATATATATATGGAAGCTTCTCTGGTGCCTTACAAATAAAAGACTTTCATGGTAACACACGCACACACAAGTTAAAAAGCAGCTTTGAAACATACAAAAATGCTTTAAAAAAAAAAAAAATATATATATATATATATATTATATAGTGGTTGATTTAATTATGAACAGTCATTAAGTATATGAACTCTCTATAGAGTCTGTGAGTGTCTGGTTTATAAAAGCGAGTAAATTAAACTGTTCATATGAAGTACTGAGAGACTTTTTAAAGACACCAGGAAGATTAAACCACTTGACCTTGTTTTGTAAACAATTGCACATGCTGTATTTGGCAACACTGCAACGGGTGGGCCACGATATTTCAGTCTCACTGTGTTGTTTCTTTCCACCTCTGCATGTGAAGACGCTCATAAAAGTCCACGAATGTAACTTTTAAAACTCTTAAAACCTAATATTTTGAGTTATTTGATGATGTAGGATACAAGTTTGGCTTATTTAGTTATCTATTTACTAACTTATTGGCCGAAATGTTTATATGTTCACACAAAACCTTTTTCTACCTGAAAAGGAAGAGCACTCTGACTTGATGATTATTATTAAAGGAAAAGTGTTTTGGTGAATGTATGTATTCAACACGCTTTACAGGGGAATGAGTTTCCAGATGGATATGTGATGATGAAGTTCTCACTCGTATGGAAGAAATTGTTTCTTGGAATTGAAGACATGCCAGAAAAAAAAGAAGAAAAGATAAGAGATGAAATGATTAAACAAGATTTCAGCAATAAAGGGAAACATGCAACGTTCAAGTACCTCTTGTTGTCCATACGATCTCCTGCAACATCAGAGAACAAACACATAAGTACATTAATTCAATACATCATTGAGAGCTTTTCTGAAAATGAAAAATGCACATACAATTACAGCGGTCTGAAAGTTTCTGGGCAGTAGAATCCTGCTGGGGTTTCATAAGCACTCAGTCATGAAGGTTATGGAGGTCATGTCCAGAGTGTCCACTTATTTGGACTTATTACTTATAAGTAAAAGTACTTATTTGTAAAAGTATTGACCAACAATTGAATGCAGAAAAACTCTGAAAGCAATAATTTAGTTCCTATGGTCCTTCCACTGTCCATGAGCAGCCACTGCTATGCTTTACTATAAAGTTTTAATGGTTTTACGGTTCCTAAATGTTGAAATTATATCACTGAGCGGCTGATGTTCACGTATGCACTTCCCTTACAAAAAATGACATATTTTACAAAATAAATTGTTACTATTTAAGTGCATCTAATAATGATTTAAACAAGATGATTTTATTTGTAGCACAGACACATTTAAACCATAATGAAGAGGCCAAACTTGCTACAAGCAATGATCTACAAGTTACAAGCTAACAGGTTTAAAGTACAAACTACTAGCTACAAGCCACCGGCTACTAGCCACAAGCCACTAGCTACAAGCTACTAGGCACAAGGTACAAGTCAAAAGCTACGAGCTACATACCAGAAGCTACTAGCTACAAGCTAAAATCTACTAGCCAAAAGTTACTAACTACAGGCAACAAGCTACTAGCTACAAGCCACAAGCTACTAGCTAGAGGTCACAATCTACTAGCTACAAGCTACTAACCAAAAGCTACTAGCTACAAGCCACAAGTTACAAGCTATAAGCCAAAAAATACGAGCTACAGGCTTCATGCCACAAGCTACAAGCCAAAAGCTACTAGCTACAAGCCACAAACTACTACCTACAAGCCACGCTAAAAGCTACAAGCATCAAGCCAAAAGCTACTATCTATAAGCATCAAACTACAAGCCACAAGCTACAAGCCAAAAACTTCAAGCTACAAGCCACAAGCTACAAGCTACAAGCTACAAGCTATAAGCAAAAAGCTACTAGCCACAAGCTACTAGCTACAAGCCACAAGCTACAAGCCACACGCTACTAGCCACAAGCTACAAGCCACACGCTACTAGCTTCAAGCCACAAGCTACAAGCCACAGGCCACAAGCTCCTAGCTACAAGCTACAAGCTACAAGCTACTAGCTACAAGCCACAAGCTACTAGCCACAAGTTACTAGCCACAAGCTCCTAGTTAAAAGCTGCAAGCTGCATGCCAAAAGCTACTAGCTACAAGCCAAAAGCTACTAGCTACAAGCTAAAACTACATGCAGCTGTTTTGTGTCTATTTCCAGCGTAAGTTGCATGTGTGTGAAGATGATGGATGATGCCGTACCATCGCTGTGCAGCACAATCTTGAGACTTAAACTGCCCTAATAGGATTGAATACGGACATGAAGGGAAAATGAGTCAGTGTGTGGACTATCCGAGCAACATTAATAAACAATTTTTATATTAATATTTAGCCAGATGTGAGCCAGGTGTGGGTGCTTAACTGTAACATCTTTATCTAAATTTTTTAAACACTTTAATTATTATTACTCGTCTCTTGTTCAGTCGTGAAGCAGGAACCGAACAGTGGCTCCAGTGAAAAGGGAGCCATTGTTCGACCAACATTTGAACACAAAGGAATTCGTTATTGATTTTGGAGACAGATTCCAGTGAAGTACACAACATGAGTTGTTGCCTCCTCGCTTAAGTTTTGTTGCGCGTGTGTCAGCGCTCTATTCGAGCAAGTCATCCTCTGTCCACTTGTAGAGAGGGCAATTGGAAGAAAAAGTTCTGAAAAAGGTTTTAAAGAACAGAAAGTCTTACAAAAAAAAGCTGCTGTTGGCCTTCTTGCCTTTGACTAGGATCTGAAAAACGGCTTTTTCCGTGTACGTAGGTTGAAGTATTGGACGAAAGGAGCCGCAAAACCCTTTTTTTTTATTTCTATACATGATAGTTTTACACATAATTGTATTAGGGAAGTGTGTGTAGAACATTTTTCTTTCAGAGGATAAGAAGGACTGACACGGTGCACAGATTATTTCTAAAGCGCACTTAAGCAATTTCACCAAAAATATCAAAATCTTTTTTTTTTTCAAAAGCTTGTTTCTTCTGGTGTGACATAAAAAGGGAAAAAGGGAAATGTGTTACACCAGATATTAGCCCGGATCCTTTGAGCGGCCGGAGATGCTGACAGTGTGAACAAATGGATTAATAATGCTTGTAAGACTGTGAAATGAAGACGCACTGTTGTGGGACAACAAACGTCAGCACAGCGAGCGAGAGAGAGAGGGATGGAAAGATAGAGAGAAATGACAGAGTCCTTAAAGCTGAAAGATTCAGCCAGACGTGGACAGACACTGAGGATGAGGGGAAAAGAAAACACGCTGCTAGCTTGAAGCCAAAGTGATAAAAAGGGAATAAATAACCCTTTTTTAGTCATTTGTTTTAGCCACATGGTGGCAGGATTTATTTTCCTTGGAAAGGAGATTAATCGCAAAATAAGTAGTTGAGTTGCAGAGGTGTGAAAAGAGGGATGAGAAAAAGTTAAGGGTTCATTAAAATGTCATCGCAGCAGCGTTCAGATTGAAGAATGAAGGAATAATAGTCAGTAGTTTGTATAGAATTTTGTGGAACTGTGGGTTGACCCTCGTGCAAAGTAATTTACTTTTTTGTCTTTTTTTTTTCATTTCTTCACTCACCAATTTGATAATACAGTCTATAGGCTTGAGAATTACATCTTTTCATGCGAACAAGTGGAAATATGAAATACATTGAGAATCCTCTTATCAGAAAGTATTGTAAAAATCTATTTTCTTCCTTGTTATCTCAGGGCCAAGTGACCTGAAGAGATAACACAAGAGTTAAAACAACCATTTTTACTCTTTTAATTTAGTTTCAACGACTTTAATTTGAAGAGTTGTTTCCCCGAAAAAACAAGTATTTTCACATTTTGCAGTTTTTGTTAATGTTCATATGTTAACCTATTTCATTTGACAATTAAATAAATAAAGTAAATATATTTTTTAAATGGTAAAAAAAAACTGTTCTCACCAGAAAAATACTTCTGAGAGCAAGAGATTTATTTTTAAATAATAATATTAAAACAAAATCAAAACCTCTTTAAAATGATGAACACAGAATGTGACTGTCACAGCACAGAAAAGTCTGGGTCTTTCGAAGGTGCAAAACAAGTTTTCCTGCAATTAACATTATATTTTAGACATTTTTGATTTCATTTAAACTTGTGTATGGAAGGGAAAACGTAATATCATATGCCTATCTTGGCTAGTCAAATATATCAGAAGGTTTTAAATGTTGAATCTTCATTGTTTGTCTTATATGTGTAATTGTGCGTACTAGGCTGCAGTGAATATGAGGAGACATTCTGGGTAGCAAAAATGGATTTAATCAATATTTAAACTATGTCAGGCAACATTAATATCGGATATTGAAACAACATTGAAAGTGCACGCTAGGCTCAACTTGAAACTAATTTTAATAGCAAATCAACATTTATTTAACTATATATGCATTGATTACGTTGAGTCGCACGTCTGTCCAAACGGCACAAATGACCCCTCTACCCATCATCTTTTTGTGTCTAATGTTGAACATTTTTTTATTTGACGACACATTTTCAACGTCAACCAAAACTTACCAATCTGACTATCTCGGATGGAATCAGTGAAAGAAGACTTGAACACCATATTTCCCATATTTGTATTAAAATGTATATATTTCAAATACATTTTTAATGAATAATGTTTTTCTTAAGCCAATGGAGATTCTCATTCATCCATCACATTCCAAATCGAGCTAAGTGGACTTTTTTTTGTACTATTAAAAGCCTTCAAAAACGATCTAGTAACCATATAATAAGGTTCTTCAATAGTAATGATGGAGCTTCCTGAAGCCCTTTCCTTACTTTCAGAGCCCACTAGATGAACATCGAAGACATGATCAAGATGTCTCCTGGGTTACATTTTTCTTTGTCGTCTTTTAATATTGGATATTGAATAATTAATTTGGGATCCCTGGGGCACTTTCTTTTTTAATACAAAGTCTCAAATGATATTTATATCAAACATCTCTATTATGCTTTCTCTCTTTGAGACATCTACCTACCCTACTGCTACTACATGCCTGCTTTGTTGCGATTACTCAGGGATTGAACCGTTGCTTAGCACTCAGCCAGAGCAGTAAAAATAAAGAATGAAAACTCTCATTAATAGTTCTGTTTGGGGTTATGAAATATATTCATGTAAATAATCACATCAGAGGTTCTTTTCCTGACATCTTCACTGCACTGCGATAAACAGTTACTACCTTTAATTTGATATTTCAGTAGGTTATTTGCAAAGGAGAGACTGCTCTAGTACCTAAACACATCTTAAACAGATCTACAATACAAAAAAGGAAAATCTAATTTAGGAAAAAGTCCTTCACATCACCGGATATTTTCGTAATTCCATGACAAATTCTGTGACGCCCTGAAATTAACATCTAAAAGTCTTTTTGTGGTGTGTCCACCTTGACTGGCCGAAGATGACATTTTAATCTCAAAACATAAGCAAAGTTCAAATAACAAATCAGTACAATTTAAACAATGTTTAATGATAAATTTAATGTATGTCAGCATCGCTTCTTTGCAACAGCTGCAGCCACCATCAGAGGATGAGCAACCGTGCTAACACCTTTATCACCTTTGATAAAAAACTCAAAATTCATTCTTTGATTTAAAATATGATTGAAAATGTTTTATGAGGGTAAAGGTGTCACTCCCTCTGAGGAGTTCAGGGAACCTATGTGTTAATAGGGTGTTTACTGAACGGGTTTATGGCCCGACATGTTGCCGGAGGGAAGTGTTAAATGCTATCAAACTGTCGTGACAGGAGAGCGATGTATCGTTCAACTGTACGTCTTTGTGGAAAGATTTATGAACTGCTCCAACGGTGTTGTTGTAAGCACAATAAACACTCTGCAGCCGAGTCTAAAGGTATATTTGAATAAAGTTTATTCCAGATATAAGTAGAGACTCGAAGCGAATCATATTGAATAGCTTGTCACCTGATTATAAATGTATCGCTAAATGAGTAGTTAAAAACAAAACCATAAGAGAATGAAAATAGATGATTATGTATAAAGCCATCTGTACAGAAAGAAACTGTCTGTTTAGACTTTATTTCAATAGACTTTATTAATCCCTCTGGAGATTTACTTCGGGAAATTAAGATTCCAGTTCACAGCCGACAATAGAAGGTACAGAAGTTCCTTGTCCACATTGTGACGGTGAATTTTGAGCATGTGAAGACAAATCTGTGTATCGTGTTATTGGTTCCCCTCAAGACAAAAACTCCCAGGCTTCTATCTGATCTCTGACACGCACACACACCACACATGATTGACTCGCCCTCGTTTACGTCCTCTCCACTGTCTTTTGGTGTGAAGAGATTGGAAGAAAAATATTGCTCTGCAGACACAAACTCTTCACATTTTGATCCTGCGTCAGATTTCTCTTTCCTGATACAGAAAGGGCAAACTTTTCTCTGCCAACTGTCAGATTTTTTTTTATTAATGCATTTGAACAGTTCTATTTATTACCCTGTGTTTATTTTCTCTTGAACATTTTTAAAAGCTTGTCCCAGTGGTACAAGCGTAGCTTTGTTAACCTGTCAATCATTCTTCTTCTTCTTCTTCTTCTCCTTTCGGCTGCTCCCTTCAGGGGTCGCCACAGTGAGTCAACCTCCTCCATGTGACCCTGTTCTCTGTATCCCCCTCTCTCATCTGGACCAACTCCATGTCTTCTTTCACTATGTTAGGGTTTCTGTTCCATAGACCTTCTCTTTGGTCTTCCTCTAGACCTCCTGCCGGGCAGTTCCAACCCCAGCATCCTTCTACCAATTTACTCACTATCCCTCCTCGATACATGACCAAAGCATCTCATTCTGGCCTCTCTGACCTTATCTCCAAAACATCTAACATGTGCTGTTACTCTGATTGACTCATTCCTGATCTTATCCACCTTCGTCACTCCCAGAGAGAACCTCAACATCTTCATCTCTGCTTCCTGCCTTTTCCTCACTGTCTCTCGACCATAGATCATCACTGGTCTCACCACTGTCTTGTATATATTTCTTTTCATTCTGGCTAATACTCTTTTATCACATATTACTTTTGACACTTTTCTTCACCCATTCCACCAGCTTGAACATGTTTCTTCACCTCTTTTCCACAAACTCCAGGACTGTTGACCCTAAATACTTCTTTATCTCCACTCCCTGTAGCCTCATGGTTCCACTTGGGTTCCTCTCATCCACACACATGTATTCTGTCTTGCTGCGACTAACCTTCATTCCCCTCCTTTCTAAAGCATATCTCCACCTCTTCACCTGGTTTCTGCTCTCGCCACAGATCACAATGTCATCTGCAAACATCATAGTCGATGGAGATCCCTGTCTAACCTCATCTGTCAGTCTTTCCATCACCACCGCAAACAAGAAAGGACTTAGAGCCGAGCCCTGATGTAGTCCCACCTCCACCTTGAACTTTTCTGTCACACCTACACCTCACCTCATTGCTGTCTAACATTCATGTCCTGCACCAGTCCAACATATTTCTCTGCCACTCCAGTCTTCCTCATACAGTACCATAGTTTCTCTCTCGGCACCCTGTCATAAGACATGTCATGTCATTAGGAAATAAAAGCACATGTAAAGTTCAATTTTTTAAACACATGCCGGAGTAAAAGTTCACTTTTGCTTCGCTGAGCCGCTTCAGAGCAAAGCAAACCGACTACCAGAACTGAAGTTTGTAATTTTCACTCTTTAACTATTAATGAAAATTAAAAATAGAGACTCGTTAAAGCTCCACAGACGGAGGTTTCTTTTCATCATTTGAATATCTGCTGTTTGTTTACTATTTAGTGTTATTGTCTTTTCTTTTAAATTCATTATTTTTTAAACTGTAGCTTTGCTTGGTTGCCTTCATTTCAAAATATATTTTGTTATTGCTGGGCTTGTTTGCATATATAGTACATATTTTTTCATGGCTGTTGAGAAAGCTACGACGATGCACTATTGCAGAAAAGGAGGCATACAAAACATTGTTAATAAACTTAAATGAGGACAACTTTCTATAGTCACAACCAAAACTAATTTTTTCTCTGGTCTAGTTTCTGTCCTAAAAGTTTGAATCTTTTATTCTTTTTTCAGTCAATGAAAACTGGGGATAAATTCATCCAATTCTCTCAAAAGAAACCCTTAGAGTCTTTTTAATAACCAGTATTATCTCTTAGCCTGTTATTTCACAAATCATTGTAATTGACTCAAGAATACGTCGCATCCATTTCCGACACAAAACATTTTTTTTACCTTGTAGATGCTGTTCTTAAATTTAAATATGACATATTATATTTCATCATGCAGTGCCCTGTGCATTATATTTTGTTAGGAGAGTCCTGTTCTTTCCCTTTTAGTCCCAGATTTTTTACGTTTTGATTACAGGCGGTGTGTGGCGGGATCTTGTAATGAAGCATGGATGCCGATCTGCAATCTTCCTGCCTTCATATACACTGGACCTTACATAGACTGGCGTCAGCTCTTCTTACAGCTCTGCCTGGTAAAACTCTGACACTTCCTTGTTCCCCTATTTTAGATTTGTTTGGCCTTTCTGATCTTCCCTGACACGTGTATGTCGTTGCTTTGTGTAGGTTTTTGGAGAATTTAATTTGGTTCAGTAACTTTCTCTATTCCTTTTTCTTTGGTTTATTGTGGTCTTGCCATCACCCTGTTTGAATTTCTTGTTTGTTTAATTTTTTGACATATTTAATAATTGGATGCAGACTTTGAGTTTTAAACCTGTTGCCATCCTGTGGACATTATTATATCATATATATTATAAGTATTGCTTGGTGTATATGTTTTGGGATTGTTTTTGTGAATTGTATTTTTGTAATTTTTTTTCTGTCCCACTTCTGGGTAGTCCTATTAATCTTTTATGACACCTTGGGAATACTATATATGTTTTTTTAAGCCAACAATATTTTAAGTTGTCAATTAGTTAGTTCAATCGAGTTTCACTTAGTGTTTTTCCCCCCGTGTATTTAACTTCATACGCAGTTAAACGCAACATTGTCATTCCTAAACTATTGAACAAACCAAACTTGCTGTGATGAGGTGCGGTTAATGTTTATTTGTGTTGTTCTAAAAACAAATACAACAATATCTTGTCTTTTTTAGGTCAATGTAAATGAAGAGAGTATTGGTTCAGTTTCTTATACTTATCAGTTTTGTATTAAACCTTTTAAAATAAAATAAAAAACATGTTTGTATTTCTTCATAACATTCGTTATTTAAATGTTTCCTCATAGTTTAATCTGACAAACACTAAGTATAGACAATTAAAAACAAGGTGAGAAAATAACAAATAAAATGTTAGTGCATCTTTTTACAAACTCAAAAACACATGTTTTAATTTATTGATTTAATTAAAAGATCCATTTAAGTTTCATACCAGGTTAAGAGATAAAACGATGTACAAAGCCTTTAAACAAAAACATGTAACTGCAATTAAAAGAGGTGTTATGAAACAAAACAATAGTGAATATATTTGTGCTCTAGAGAAGAGAAAACTTTCCCCTCAATTGCTCATGTGCATCACCAGTATGAGCAGGATGAGTATAATTGTGTCAACAACCTTCCAAACGAATAAAGCATAATTTAAAATTACATTTTTGAGCATTATTCATCACTGAAGTTTTTCCCTGAAAAAGAACCACTTCCAGGTTTTGACCCGAATAAGCCAAAGAGTGGGTTATCAGAGAATAACAGAGAATACATCAGTGCATTTATCTAGAATGTTTTTCTTTAAAATTGGTTTTAGCTTCCAAAGTTTCTGATTTAGTATCATCGGTTGAAGGTTTGAATCTTTTATAAATGTTAGAAAAAAAGGAAATCTACTGCGCTAGGTTAATACAACACACTAAATTAAACAGATGAATCCTGACTTCTAGCATTTTTACTAACAATTATACCTCAGGTCAGGATCATACATGGACAGAAACACTGTTGTTTTGTTCATCAGTTATTGCTAACATGTAGATAAAATGTATGTAGATTTATTTTGAGAGCAGGGGAATTCAAATGTCTGTATTTAACAATATCTTTCCTTTTGTTTGGAGAGCAGAGCCGCGGCATATTGAAATCACCAGTATACATAAAAGAGGAACGCTATATTGAGAATTAGCCCCTTCAGAAAGTCACTAATGACGTGAGCAACAATGTTTTCCACGTCTGACAGGCAAAGGCTAAAGCATCGTAGATTGAGAAGGAAACCGTTTCTCAAGCTCAACCACAATAGAGTTCATGTTTGGGTTTTGTTCAATGTTTGGGGACGGAGAGCTCTCTCCAACTTCTCCTCCTCCTTCTTTCCCTCCTACTCCTCCTCCTTCTTTCCCTCCTCCTCCTCCTCCTCCTCCTCCTCCAGTGTCTTCTTTGGCTTCGCCTCCAGTATCTACCGCCTCTGCTTCTTTGACTAAAGCCAAACCATCCACAGAGTCCAGAGTATCGAGAGAGTCCACGGAAGTCCGACTCCTCAGGACTTTTTTGAGTGGGATCTGTTTCCGGTCGATTTGGCTGAACATGTTGGCTACAGACTTTTCGATGTCTGCGATGTTCTGGATGTTTTTTAAGATGCCTTTCAGTTCCCTGCGTGGAGCCTCGGGTTCCATGGGCTGCAGTGGGGGTTGTGTCCGCAGGGAAACCGGCCTTAGTGTGGGTGCGTCTTTGATGGATGGCAACACGAAAGTGGACGGACGTAAGAGTGAGGGCGATAACGATAGAGGGAGAGGCGGAGGAGGAGGAGGTGGGGGTGGAGGAGGTGGCTGTGATCCTTTTTCAAAATGACTTGTAGGTAAGGAGATGGGAGGAGGAGTGGCCAAAGAAGGCGAGTGGGAAGGGGGACTAGAGGGAGGAAAAGAAGGTGGTGGTGGAGGCGGTGGAGATGAAGTAGGAGGTGGTGGTGGTGGTGGAGGTATTGAAGGAGGATCGGGAATATGGTCCAAATGGGCCTGGAGCCTGTCATCCACGTTATGGTTTTCGGTTAAACTTGCAAAACGGCGAAGCACTGGTGGAGTTGGCTTGTGACACGGCGGAGGCGTTCCGCCGTCGGTATGCGTCACAATTATGCTCGGGGGGGCATCTCTGGCCTGGGCTGGAGGGAAGTTGTGAATGTAGGGTTGATGCTGAGGAGAATCTGGAAACACCGACAGGATTATATCAGGTGACAGTGACCCGCGGGAGCCTCGGCTTTGGCGTTGACTCATTTCGTGGAGAGCCTGTTGCTCAAACTGTCGCGCCTGTTCTTTGACGGTCAGTTTGGGTTCGAGACTCGGGCTCATCATCAGATCTGAATCCATCCCACAGCCAAATCCTGAATCCAAGCCAGCGTCTTTGCTTTCTTTGAACTCTGCCTTCAGTAGCTCGAGCTCCCATTGCACAGGATCCATGACCACTTGCCTTCTCAGTGCATCGTACATCTCCTTTCGGTGCAGCCTTGATGGTAGGGTCCAGCTGTGTCCACCGCCGGAACCCCATCCACTGTCACTCCCACTGCAACCTCCAAGTGTAAGCCAGGCCTGACCAAGGCCTCTTCTGGTCGGAGAGAAGTTTCCTAGGAGTTCTTTTTTCCTTTGGCTTCTCCCCAGTGTCTCCGGGCTACTTAAGGTACCATCCTCGTGATAGATGGGATTTTTTATGGTCAGTGGGTTTTCATCCGACAAGAAGGTGATGCTGGACTCAGACTTGGGCAAGTTATTTAGCACGCGTCCATTGGCGACACACTGCCGGTGAGCGGCGATAGCTCTGGTGGCGAAATCTGAGATGAGACGTTGCCGATCGCTTTCATCCAAACTGCCACCACTTCCAGCACCACTGTGGTTGGAACGGCTGATCAAGACAAAAGAAGGAAATGAAATGAGGATGAAATGGAGCATGAAAGAGTTCAATGGATACAGTTAAGAGGGAGGTAAAATAAGAATGATAAGAAAAATGGAGGGAAACATGATTTAATCAGCATTCGATGGAATAAAGGTCAGAATATAAAGGAGAGAAATATAAAGGCCTTAAAAATGAGGGAGCGCACATGGGATTTGGGAAAGGTGTTTATTTTTACTTTACTCCTTCACAACAGGGGCAAATCTAGTCTTCAAATCTATTCTGAAAGCCCAAAAGTAAAAGGAATGCAAATACAATTTATGTACTCTAAAAGCCGTGCACTACAGTGGAAAACAGCAGCGCGACTACAAACGGTGCCACATCTGCTGGGGCTGGAGCTCTGTGATGCAGAGTTCTGAGGATATGCAGATTTGTTTCCTCACAAAAGACTGATAAATCCTACTTTCCACTCCAAAGAATGTAATGCGTGCAATAACTCTACAGTAGCTCTTTTTTTGGGCAATAATTAAACTCTGCAGACACTTCTACCTTACATGTTCCAAAGTCGACTCGCTCAAAAAGTCCGACTTCATTTATGTTTATCAAAAAAGTCGCTCAGAGAGAGGAGAGAGGTAGACTTTGTTTCAACCCAATTTAATATAGAGCTTTATCATTAAGAAATGTTTTATCGAGCTGGTAAAGGGAAAAATCTCTTGTTAGTAAGTAAGTAAGTAAGTAATATTTATTTATATAGCGCTTTTCCAGACCAGGGTCACAAAGCGCTTTAACAATCAAAACAATACTCAAAAATTGTGTTACCAACCCACGCTAAGCTGTTGTCCTAGATGAGCAGCATATTATGAAATCATATTGTATCATCTTTTAAATAGGTTGTGTACATACCTAAAGCAAATACTAAAGGGTCTATAGAATCTGTATGAATAAAATGCATGATCTTTATTTACTTGGTTTGAAAACCCACTATAGAAAAGCTTGAACACAACTTTGTGTATTTGAAGCACTTGAGGGCCGGACAGAATTCTTCGGTTGGTCGGATTTAGCACCTGTGCCTGAAGGTGTTTACTAACCATAAATTACATTTTTGACAATCAAACTAAAAACGTTTCATCTTTACGTTCTCTTATACTAGCCACCCATTTAATATGGTGGTAAATATGGTAGTATCGGATTGTCTTTTAAGGCAGGGGCCCCCAACCTTTTTTGTACCATGGACCGGTTTCAAGATTATATTCACGGGCCGACGTTCAGATAGAATAAAGTAAAAATACAATTGCACGACCTGCAAAATAACTAAGTGCATGAAAAAAGATTTCAGCATAACACTGAACCAGCAAGAGCATTGGACTGGTCACATCAAGTTATTTGTGTATTTGCATCTACATATATTTGATTGTATACTGACGATGGTGTTCTGTATGTGTGTGTCTTTTGTTTCTAGAGTCAAACCACATGCTAATGTTGTTTTGTATCCATTTTCTTTTTCTAAATGAAACAGAAGTCTTTGGCAGAAATATTAAATGGAACTTTTTTAAAAAATTTCTCACGACCGGTACTGGTCCCTGGACCAGGGGTTTGGGACTGCGGTTTTAAGCTAAGAAGAGCTTCTAGGGTTTTATACTTTTACTAAAGTACCCACAAAAAAAGACAAAGTAACCATAACTATATGGTCAAAGCCCCAAAGACAGTCCGCCAAGCAGCTATGATAGACCCTAATTATAATTAAAAACTTTTGCACTTTCCCAGGAATAACGGTCCCTTGAGAAAACTTGGTATCAGCTAAATGGACCAGACTGACACATAAAATTCCCAAACTGCCCACTTTGCAAACGGTTACACTTCCCGACTACTTATCAATAGAGTTAATTATCCCCTGAGGTGGTCTTTATAAATTATGGGCTGCATATATTTCAATTATCTCGACTCCATTTTCATTTCCTGAAACATCATTCAGATCGTTGGGGCCGGTTGGTCTTTTGCACTCTGCAGCGAGAGCAAACACATCGGCGTACATCCTAAATCCCTTGTTGTCTTCTGGAGAGAGTCTCCACCATCTTGCATATGAATTGTCTCCATGTAAATGGGAGCGCGAAGCATATCAAAGACAGACAGAGACCAGTGATGCATGTAATGCTGATAAGAGTTCCTCTCAACTTCTCAACGCCTCGGTAGGAAATTATAAATTAAAAGCGTACGGCCACAAGAGAGTGTCTGCACTTAAATATTTCCCTGCAGACTGGGTGTTGGAAAGTTTGAATCAGGCTTTAAAGACACATTTTATACAATAGATGTTTGCCAAGAATGCATTCATAAATTAACAATATGCAAAATCTCACCATCACAACGCATCACTGGAGCTTAAATCTACAGGAGAGACCTTTAAAAATGACTTCTATAATGAGCGATTCATCTGTTCACCCTCCTGCCCTCTGGGAGGCGCAACAGGAGTCTCTGGACAGTCTCTTGAAAGTAATGCTACAACAATAAAAATGTACATAATCCATCTTTTTTTCTAAACAAATGTACTTGCAGAAAATTACCAACAGCAAAAGGGATATTTTAGGGAATTGCAGCTCCACTATTTGGACACCAGGGGGTGACAGAAACCCTACTTAAAATCCTACATATTGTGCCTTTAACATGTCAAATTTGATAAAAATTTGAAGGATTTGTATTTCATGCTTTATACCTCCACACACAACAACAAGTTGATAATACCCATGCAATATGTTGTTTTAATTGTAGGGCAGGCGGTGAGTCGAACTCACACAAGACCGACACTTCAAAAAACAAATATGCAGCAAGACATATGTAAGAACCTGGAACATCTGTCTTTGAAATTGCTTTTAACGATTTGTTATTTTCCCTCCAGCCTAACTTCAGCATATTTATCTCAGTGTTTTGGGGTCATCGGGGCCCACGTAAAACGCGCTCCTTCTGCACTGACTCACAGCACAGAAGACGGACCCGTTTTTTCTCTTGAAAGCACGAACACGTTGAATATCCATCCATCCATCTCATCTGCATCAATTTTCTTCCTTGCGGGCAAAATGAAAATGCTAAAAGCTTGAACACTATTGCTTTTGGATTTGGGTCATTAATTTGATACTTGTACCTGATATTTGAACAAGCAATGTTTTTTGGTTGAATTTCACTTAAAGTCACTTCTACAGAAGGCAGGTGTGATTCATGGTAATGGTGATATAACATGATTATACTTATGCTAACGATGAAATTGTTTCTACATACATATATCACAGTTCTGGTGTATTCCTCTTGAATTAATGAGAATTAAAAATGTCCTGTTTTGCTGTCCTTTCAAAGCTTTTTTTAATGATGGTGCAAACGCCTCCAGAGTGTACATTTAAAACCCACTCAACAACCTCTACATTGCGATACAATTTTACTGCCGACAACATTTGCTTACTCCTTGGCAGGTGACCAGGAGCTCCCTTATTATCAACATCAGTTTCACTCCCTCCCCTTTGACTTCCCGCAGATCTGCCCATGAGCTGCTGCTCAACATTCTTAATGCATTACTGAGCAAGGATATCGCTAGAAAAGAAAAGCGTTTAAATAAAAATAAATAAGAAATAACGGCAGCATGTTGTCTCTCGTCTTTTGTTCACAGAGACAAAAGAGTCTGCCCTGTAATGAGTTTTGTTGTTGTAGATGCAGCCATATTGAATAGAGCTGCCTTTAAGTCTGGCATCAAGGAAACCAAGCCATCGCAAAGTGAGTGGAATTGAGAGCCTCGTCTTTTAAGTGAATATTGTCCGTGGACAGCGAGCCACCATTTTTATCTTTTGTATATTGGGGTCATTTACATGCATCACAGCAGGGGAACTGCCAAGAGCTTGAAGTCGCTGAACTTTCTGATGATAAAATTGCAGGGTTTATCTGCCGCTACTCATGCGCGCTGAATAATCAGAGCCTTGTTTGCTTTTAGTCTGACGTGAGGCTACAAGAATGTGCTTGATTAAACCGGAGTACGTCTCATCATTCTGTCCTAGCCAAATGGAAGCCAAGGACATGCGATAACGGAAGCAACCTTCGAGGATGTAATTGCTACCTATCTCTAAAGGGGGTTGCGACTCAAACTACACATCTTTTCATTTTGACCCATGACCAT
Organism: Callionymus lyra; assembly: GCF_982586985.1. Taxonomy (NCBI): domain Eukaryota; kingdom Metazoa; phylum Chordata; class Actinopteri; order Syngnathiformes; family Callionymidae; genus Callionymus; species Callionymus lyra. Next base: position 19,526,132 of record NC_141823.1, read on the forward strand.
GTAGAGTAAGTTAAAGTCTTTAGGAGGCTTTTTATCCAAACTAAACTGTAACATTGTGGACTAAGTTGTCAGACAATTATTTAAAACTGAGCGGCTGTGTTTGGCTCCATCATGGAAGAACGGTTGTCAGTCCAGAGTCATCTTTTTCACTTCTACAGATTTCCATTTCAATTGGGATAATTTGTGTTAACATGACATGTTCCTGATAGCAATGTGCGTCTAGTTCTGCTTTGATTGGACCAGATCTCTACTAGAACCAGTAAATCAATGGGCAACTTTTCATGTTACACAATTTAACGCCTACGAATATTCTTTTAGTTTGTACATTTACTGCATGTACTTTACTGTGACCGACCAATTTCCTGCAGACTAAAAGTTAAAAACCGTACCGTTAGCATGACTAAACGTATTAATTAAACTATTGTTCACAAGGTAGTTTATATATTGGACGAACTGGAACTGAACTTAAAGTATTACTGCCTGATGAATGCTTCTGTTTATTTAACGTTTATTTTGGTATCTGTGAGCATCACACGCCATCTTTCATTAACGGTTGCCAGATTTCACTGTAAACACGTCTTAATGTATTTATGGTTTAGGTCAGTTTACGTCAACAAACTGTAGCAATGGCGAGGCTGTAGCCAACAGACTCAACAAAGTAAAAGGATTCGTCCTATAATCATTTAAAGAAGTTTTATGAAAATGTAGACTAGGATAGAAATATTGCACTCTTCTGTGTTGAATTTGATCGCTGTAGTCTTTTTCTGATATCACCTCCAAACTTGACGCATATTACTAATCAAACAATTGCTCTCTTGTGTTATACAGTATATGAGCTGTGGCAATACTTTTGAAAAATAATAGCTCGCAGAAACATACTGTTTATATATATATATATAAAGAAAAAATTTAACTACACTATTTTTTGAGCGGTTACATTTTAACATTTTTTAATTATTAAGTATGAAATTGACTATTTCCTTGTGGCCTGAACTTATTTCACATAGAAAGTCATCTTTCCTTACACTGATGGTACCAAAAATGGATTTGTTGTGAGGGGTCACAGGTAAAACTGTACTGTACTGAATTTTTTTTTACAAAAGCTACATTTGAAACTGTAATTGTATACATTAAGATGTTGTATAAGATAAGAACATCTACTGCTCTGCTGCTACTTACCTCGTTATAAAAACATTTAAAAACATTACCTTGCAGTATAACTCGTTTGGTTTGTCAGACTATTGTCAACATATAAAGTTCAGGATTCGAGAAATACACACTTGGCGTCCTGCCGAACACTTAACACCCAATGAAAGGACAAAAATGACTTCACTTACATGGCATTGTCACCCAGTTCCTCGTAAAGGTTGTTGGAAGTTCCTCCAAGAGCTTTGCCTGTTGGCAGCGCCATCTGGATCCGTTCCGTCTTGGCACATTCCGCCTGGCGTCTGGATCCAAGAGAGAGCAAACAGTTATTTATGAAAATAAAAGTAATTGCTGAACTAATAACAACTCGGGGCGCAATATTGATGTCATAGAGCGAACTCATTTTGTGAATCACACGCACACAAACAACACAAAAGAGTTTACTTGATACGACTTCTAAACTTGTTTTTTTGAACGACAAAAAGCTTTAATCAGAACGCAAACTAAACACATCAGAAACAGGAAGATTTTTTTTTTAAATAGTGAGCAGTTAAATGTATATAAATATATCTGTGCCTTGACCTGTAAATCACATTCTGTTGAACGTCTTGGAAGAAGGAGGTAAGAATAGATCTGTTGCAATTTCACAGGTAAACAACTTCATACTTTCACATAATTAATTTTTCATTTCTGTTTCCAGAACAGTTTTTTCAATAGTAAATGCCAGTTTTTTTTTTTCTGTAATACACAATATTTTAAATGCAGAAAGTTAACTTTATTTAAAAAAAAAAAAATCTTAGCACAACTTTCTATATTTGAAGATCCACTATTTAATGACAGATAAAATAAAGTTGATGAAAAAATGCTGGTTAAAGTAAATGGTGTTTATTCCCTTTGAATGTTTTAAGGGAATCACTGCAATTAGAGCTTCTTTCATTCACCCGGAACAACAAACACGCCGAAAATGTAATTTGACACATGCAACACAAGCACAGAAGTCCAACATCGTCAGTTGTGTTTTAAAGATTATTGAAGAAGGAACTCACTCTTTGAATCTGGTGATGACAGTCGCAGTGGAGGAAAAAAAAGAAAAAAGAAGAAGATTAGTGGAGGCATTCTTGTGAGGTTTTCTTGTAATTCATGAATAAAGATGACAATTGATCTTTATTAAAGTCATTTAGCGAAAATAAAAGACGTCTAGTTATTACACTGATGATCATCAGTGGCATTTTTCTCTCCTTGAATGTCCCTCTGTTCTCTCTACAGGCAATTTGTCTCGCTTTCACACATGAAAAAAAACCTCTCAGCAGAACTCACTGATCTACTTATAGTGTGTTTTTTGTGCGTGTGTGTGTGTGTGCAGAGTGAATAAAATTAACGGCCTTCACGGTTGTTAACTAAACACACTATTTAAGTGACTCAGAGGGACACGCTGCCATGTTGTGGTGTCAGGAGAAAGTGATGGGTTCACTTCATGAAATGCTAAATCCTGCTAAAGTGATGTCCCGAGGGAGAGCGGGTCAATGCTTGTCTGGTAAAAAACAAAACAAGTTAGCTTTTTATTCATTTTAGTTATGTTGCTTTGTAAAGAAAAATATACATTTTTTATAGCAAGTCTAACAAATTCTTAAAACTCCAATATAGTATTTTTCTTTATTACTTCTGTAAGTATTTACAAAAACAAGTATCATTTATTTGAGTTAATATGAAGAATAACATACATAATCTAAATAATATTTTTTTGTTGTTCTTATAATTAAATTGACAATATTATGTTTTTGAGTTTATTCAGTTCATATAAAAGTTATTTTAAATAGAATATAGATTCATGCTTTTATTTTCATTTCCTAAATTTAAATATTTATCTCTGCGTGAAGAAGTTGTAAGGACTCAAGTAGAAAAAAACAAACATGGTTAATTCCTTTTTACATTAAGAGATTCATTTGGTATAACTTTTTATTTAATCTCTAATCAGCTCATCATGAGCATTTGTTATTTATTTATAGTTTTGTGACATGGTTTTAGTCCAATTATTAGTATAAGCATTTCCCCTTGAATTCTTAAAATTACTTTTATTTTACATAATTAAATGTACAATTCACACAATCCTTTTTTTTTCTCCCATGTTTATGTGATATTTGTTCATACAGCGTTAAATACAACATCCTTCAATCTCCAGCCAGACCTCCTTGATCTGTGTCTAACTCACTCGAACTGCTGCTGGAGTGAGATCTAACGTATTTGAAAAATGTCTCCTGTCTGTCTGAATGAATCGAGAACAAATACAAACGTTTCGTCCAACTTTTCAGAAAGAGTTCTTGGCCGATGACTCATACTTACTGTCTGTAGGTGATGATGACGATGAAGATGGCAGGGACGCAGCAGATGATGATGATGACGGCGAGAGCCAGCAGTGCACCCTCGGTGTAGCCAACACTCTGGGCAGCTTTCCTGACGCTGGTCAGCACCTCCGGGGTCCGGATCTCCAGAATCCGGCCTCCGGGAGGAAGGAAGGGCTGAAATTCCTTGTTGATGTCCAACAGTTTGCCGTCCAGGAACCTGAATATGTCACAGTTCAGCTTATATAAAGACATAAATAATACAATCCGAGGGTGTTTGGAGACCCTTTCTTACTTGTAGAGCTCTTGTCGAGATACAGCTCTATTCGTCAGAGGATCGATGGCGTAAAGCATCAGGTCAGACTTTGTGTAATCTTCCTGCTCCATTCCTTCGCCATTACGATGTGGGCCGATGCTTTCTACGACTACTTTAGCTCCGGGGATCTGCTCCTGGACGTACCGCTCCAAAATCCTGTGAACAAAAATGGAGAAACAGAGCGTTTAGCTTAACAAGCTGCATTCAACCCCCTGCAGAAAGGCCTAGAGGGCGAACACGAACTCAAACATACACATGAAATATGTCGTTCAGATTTGCCTCCTGCACCTGAGAGCAATACTTGCTCGTGGCAGGAATTCGTCAAGACATCAAATAAACATTCACACACTGGTGAAAATATAAAATGCTATCAGTTTAAATACATTTGCAAATGCTATTTGGTGGTATTTACAGTAAAACAAATCAAAACGTTTTTTTTTTAAACTTTATCCAAGTTTAAAAAAAATTAAAAGCAAAAAAACGAATCCAATCATCAAACTTGAAAGGCACTTAGACAGTGCATGCCACCACCAAGGGCAAGGTTGTCACCTTTAACAAGGCTTGAACAAGTCTTGATACAAATCTTTGTAGCGAAGTTGATCCCTGACAAACTACTATATATATTTATTTCCTTGGTTGTTCTGAAAGCTTTCTATAATTTCCGCCTTGAACTCTTTCCTTCAACCCCACTTATCGAAAATGGAGCTCTTGCGACTTCGAACTTGCTTCTTCAACCTTTCTTTATTTCCCATAGTGCTCTACGCTTACTAATCGATGCGCCAACCTTCCCATCGGTGAAAACAATTAACCAAGGACATCCTTATGAACAAAAGTCTGAAAGCAAACTGTGTTAGCAGCAATTTTATATTAGAACATGAACAATTAAGATAAAAAGTAGGTACCTGAGAAATGTGTCCTTGTTTTTCTCTACAGTAGTTGGAGGGATGTTCGTGACGATCACCTGCATGTCGAGCTGGTTTACCACTGACACCTGCGCAGATTTGAAGTGGAACCAGACACCAATACTATTACCTGCTGCACACCTTAAATAAACCGCACAAAAACTCATAATTCCTGTCTTTACCTGTAAAGTATTATAGTTTCTATGACAAAGACTTTCTACGAAGGAAAAAACTCATTGATTTACTCGAAATTCTATCGTAAAAGCATTGACCTTTAAGTCGACCATTTGTATTTTCCGTAGACTCACCACTATCTCTGCCTTGCTGCTGTGTCCCAGGCCATAGTTGTCGGTGGCGACCACCTCGAACTTAAAGTGTGACCTCCTCATGTTGCGGTACATGATGGCCGTTTTGACCACGCCACTGTAGGGTTCGATGACGAAGCCATCCTTGCTGTCTTTGGTGTTTTTACCAGCGGGAGGTGGAATGATGAGCCGGTAAATCATGGAGCTGTAGTTACCGGTGTCTTTGTCCAGGGCCTGTGAACATAACGGAGGGATGGAAATATATCAGCAACACAATCAACAATGTACTGCATGAGCGTGAATGTATTTGTTACCTTATTACATTTAAAAAAGTTGTGTGATTGCTGTTGCTGATTGTGACAACCTGCAGCAGGAAAAGTGGAATTCTGACTTAACTACGTCTTCATGCAAACGCTGCATGTTTTCATTTACTGATGTTTTTCAACAAGAGAGGCAGGAATAATAGATTATAGATTTAGCTGCGGGACACCAACAGGTTCAAAGTGAGAACGGCAAAGGCAGGAATCGAGAAAGAAAGGGGATGATGAAAATAAGGAACGTCATAGAGGTAAAATGAGGGAAAATAATAAGGGCGGGTTCCTATTTTCCAAATTTTAAAAAGAAAAGTGTTAAAAAAAAATAATTCACAGCGTTTATCATCAATGCTAATATCACACTCACTAAAATAACAATTTTGTAGTAGTTTTGCTGTAACAAGATCCAAGTCTAAGTAAATTAAGTCAGGAGTAAACTAATGAATTAACCATTCCATTTATTATATCCAAGTTGTAGGACTGCCAAGTTTCAGAAAATGACAAGAGTGAGATTTAAGATCCACGACGTGATTGGTGAAAACAATAAATTAGATTTATAAGAATTATGTCTTGCCTCCATCCCAGCTATAGCATCATAAACCTGTCATCAATGTCATTTGACTAAAATAGGATGATTTAATTATTAACTGTTTTCTGGGTTAGTATTCTCTAGAAGAAATCTGAGGCAGGCATTGATAATACCTTCATTATTGATTTATAGCATCATAAATCTGGCATCTTTGACAAAGACATATTTGAATCACAGAGAAAAAATGTTTTTAATTATAGATTTCACTAAAATAATTCTACATTAAATAGGTATAATATCTTGTAGGTTGGTAGTAAACCCTCCTCTAGAAAAGATCTGAGGCAGTTATTGATGATAACTTTGGTCCGAACCATATTAACAAGGTGGAAATCTAAATTTAAATGTATTAAAACAAATATTGGATATGGCACAAAATAACAAATGATAACAATAAATAAATGAATAACAAAAGTGCATTTTAAAAAGTGAAATGACTGTGATAATGAAGGATCCACTGGAATTTCCCCGAACGTTTAGCAAGATCTCTCCAGTATTAAGTCCGGCTCATGACTGGAGAAACCTGAACGACGGCAGTGCTGTTGGGTTTAAATGTTGTTAAGTTGTAAAACCCTGATTGTTTTTGTTATTATTAAAAGAAGTAGGAGAGAAAGTGATAATAATTATATATATAATATATGATTTTAGTAACTAACCTATGTGACCTTTACTGGAAAAATATATCTGGCAACTAGTAAAAAAACAACCTAAATATATATATATACTGTATATAGAAATATGAATATTGGTCCATCTTGATGCATAAAATATGCTTCTTTTTTTTTTTCAATTTACCCCTTTTTTTGAAGGTTGGTCTGAGAAAATAATTTAGAAAATTAAACTTTCATTCTTACTGTCTATAGATTTGAGCTTCTATATAATGAACTTTCAGTTATACTTTCACGTATGTTATATATACATATATATATCGCGTATTATTTCTGATCCCTGCAGTGAATCATCCAATGATCAATGCAACCGTGCTTGGAACTAAATTGGCTATCAGGGACAAGTAATACAGTATTTCTGAATATTTCTGAACAGCAACAATCCATAGCAATTTAAACCTCCTGCCATGTCTTTAACGATGATTATTAACCTACTATATAGCTGTGATTATGAGCTGCTAATCGATCACTAAAGAAAATGTACATGCCTAATGAAACATTGACTTTTTTTCTCTGAAACCTTCAATTACACATACCCATGTATATTTCAGCATCACAGATGCAGCGTAGCCAGTGTAGGAAATGATGGAGCATGCTCCCAAGAACTAGGATTCAGGGCGATATTAGCATTGCAAATCAACATCTCTAATGTTACAACTGTAACGCAGTGCAACAAATTCAAATGCTCTTTTGATACGTCTTATTTTCTGCCATGTGTTTGTCAGTCTCTCCGCCAACGTCTCTGTCTGCTGAGGGTGAAAGTGGGATTTGGCAAGTCAGGAAAGCCTGAGCTCCAGGGTTGCGTTCCACCAGTGAGTTGGATCTTGTGTCAAAACGAATCCCAAATCAACTTGTTATGAATGAAACTGTTTACTTAGCAGAGCTTTGATTATTCAGGCTATGTTTGAAAGGCTGTTCACCGAGGTTCAGAGGACAATCTCTCAAAGACTTTAGACTCGTATTTACGGAATATCCCAGTGGCTCACCTACTCTACATAGATCTCACGAATAAAACTCCTGGGGGCCGAATCCGACAAGCAAAGTCATTTCATGTGGCCCGCAAAAATTTGGCTCAAATTAAAAATGTTCATGTTCAAGATTCCAGTGTTATATCCATCTTGTATCGAAGCCTTAATGGAAGAATTGTTCCGGAAAAAATTAAACAAGTCTATATTTTACGCTTGTTTGTGGCAGACGTTGAAAGACTTAACCAGTGTAAATATCGCAATCGTTTCCAGAGCACAAACCGTCTATTGTCTACACTGAAAGCACTCAGAATACTTCTGGTTTATACTGAGTACTACTGTTTAAAGGTTTGCCACAAATGAGTGTAAAATATAAACTTTTTTTCAGAAAATAAGTCTTCTCATCGAGGCTTCAATACAAGATGGACGTTACAGACGAGCTGTATGGAGCAGTATAAGCGTATTTTTTTTTAAGGAAGTCTGTCCCTGGGTTTCAGTCACTACATTAAAATGAACATACATTTTTGTCTACAACTCTAAAAAGCAGCATATTACACTGAAAATAATCCCAATCCTTAGTCAAAATGAGGGTGATTAGAAAATGAGCCATCACTTTAAATATAGGAGATACACATATTTTTTAACAATCCAAGAATAAAGAAATATTTTCAGAAAATCAGATTCATACTTCCTGGTCATTTTTCAATTTCGTTTGCCCTAAATTAAAAGGATTTTGACCCCTTGTGTAATTGAGTTTGACACTGCTGACTTTAAAACCAACCATGAAAAGGTTGTTATTTAAATGATTAAGTCAGTTTTGTTCAAAACTACTCCCTCCAGTATGTTATATCAAAATAAAGCTTTTTACCTGGACTTGCATGACAGAGGTGAAGGTTTTCGCATCCTCTGCAACTCCACCGATGTAAAGAGCTCTAGTAAAAACAGGCGGGTGATCGTTCTCATCATGGACGTCAATAAGCACTCTGGCTGTGTTACCTAGGAAACAGGAAGTTCATTTTAATTCACAATTAATTGATCATCGAAATTAATTGGCAGGTTTGCTTCATGGAGAGTTAATGTGGAAACGTTGCTAATGCGTAGCACTTGTTTCTTATATGACATTAACGTGTTAAAACTGCCAGCTGGGGAACTCTAGACATTATAAAAATAGTTTTATCATCCATTTTTTTGAACTCTTTGTAATTCTGGAATGAGTCATAGGGTCTTATCTGGCGAAACACAAGTTCTGACGCACACCCACATGAAACTGCAACACAAGGCATCAACCAAAACTAGCTGGCGAGTCATGTGTCAACAAAACCTCAGTGCAAAATTGCTCTCTCAATAAAAACAAAACAAACAAATCAGCAGACACTTTTAAACGGCTTATCTCCAGCAGCCGTCCTGGAGACAACGCGACAAGATGTCTGGTTACAACATAAACACGAGTTAGAAAACCGGATTAACTCTTTGTCGGAGCTGTATTGATTGGCTGCCTGATCAAAATGCATGGCGCGAAGAATTGAAGGGGATTTGCTAATGACTAGAAAGATTTGTCGGTTTAAATCCCTGCAGAATACTTGAATTTTAATTGTTTGAATAAGATAAGAAAAGCATGAGATAAACACATTCATTGAAGAAAGGGTAACTAGAGAACTTGGCATCAGTTAGGCACGTTTACGCTTTCAGTGAAGTTGAAGACACCAAGAACAGAAACTGGGGAAGTTAATGAGACGCTTTGCTCCTTCTTTAAACAAAGTCAACTTCCTGTTTTTTTTCCGTCTGAATTAACTTTTTCCCTTCCACAACTGACAGACTAACGTAGCCGGAATAAGGTTTTAGTTCTTATTAAAATTAAAATGCTGCTAAAAGTGGCAGTAGTTTTCGATAAATATAAGAAAAGTTTACAACTACTTGCTCAAGTTTTTTGTCTCCTTTCATATGTGTTCTTGTTTAGTTACAACTATGACTGAATTAGTTTTTTGTTACTCTTCCCAGAGCTTGGATGTTTCCTCTGGGTTCTCTTGTTTCCTCCAAATCATTTTCATATTTACTTCCAACTCTTTAGCTGATTGCGTCATCAAGAGACTCAAATAAGAAGACCATGAAAATGTTTTTGGTAACCTTGGACAAACAATGAATAGCAACAGCCTGTATAAAAATGAATAGGCTTTTGTCAAAGCAACGCATCGAGCAGGAAGGATGTCGGCTGTGGTAAGTGGTGTGAAGAACAGCTTGATAGACTCCGTTAAGGAGGTGATAACAACAACGTCTTAAGACTTAAAGTCTTATTAACCCTGAAAATCCATTTAAAAAGAACTTTAAATTGTATGAACTTTTACGTACTCTTTGAAGGAGCTCGCAGGTTGAAGGACACTAAACTCATCGCATCAGATTCAACTTTCAGTATGTACGTGGAATTGCTCTCATAATCAAGAGGTTTGGCAGTGAAAATCTCTCCTGTTGTTTGGTTCAATGCAAAGACACCTGGAAGAAAAAAAGAGCATTAAATGAGAGATAAAGGATCCAAGGTTGAAAAACAGCCAAAAGTATATCTGTTGAATACATTGACTTTTAATTTACACTGTAATATAAACAAACAAACAAAGGTACTGTGACACTGTATACTTTATCTTACCCCACGATATGATATGTTATAATAAATACTTTTTAAACACAGCAAATACGCATTATCATTCTGAGGTTGTCCCTGAATTTTGATGTTCTCAGCCTGGCTTGTCTGGTATCAGCATTCCACAAGTGTGTTTTGTAGAAGTTCTCTTAGGACAGAATTCTCCCTGTAATAGTCAAATATTTTCCTTCTGACTGCTTTCTCAGACTAAGGGAACCGTTTCCAGACATGTTCAGAATTGAAGACCAAGTATCGGAAGTCAAACAAAAGAGTGAAAGAAAGTCTACTAAGAGTTCAAAACTTTCATCCCCCTGTAAATAAATGCTTATTGAAAAAATTAGAAAGTATGAAAGAGAACATAACCACACGTGAACACTGGTATGTTTGCGTCCATCCCTTAGATATTGAAATAAGTTAAAAAAAAAAATGTCTTAAGAGGTTCCTTGAAGGAGTCAGTAGACTTTATCAACCGCAAAATAGAGAGGAAGATCGTTCCAAAGCCTAAGAGCAACAGCCTGTAAGGATTTCTCTCCTCTGGTCTGGAAGTGTGTACGCAGAACCATCAGTAGACTCTGATCCACAGACCTCAGAGCCCGAGCTGGGGTGTAAGGCTGGATCACATCACTGACGTAAGGAGCAGTCTGACCATGAATAGCTATGAAAGTAAGCACCAGAATTTTAAAATTAATTCTGAAAGAAACTGGCAGCCAGTGAAGAGTTTTAAGTATCTGAGAAATGTGAGTTCTTCTAATAAAGCAGGTCAGAATTCTCACAGCAGAGTTTTGTATTAACTGCAGGCGAGACAGCTCCTTCTTGTTTAGACACGAAAATGAACTATTACAATAGTGTAAACGTGTATGTGTGACCTTTCTGATGTTGAAGTCTTATCTTAAGTTCTGCAAGTGCTGGATAGAGTAAAATCTGTACAGGTTTCATATCAGCAGTCTTGACATCCATTAGCATCTACTGTGTATTAGCATCTACTGTATATGTTTGCAGAAGGTCTTCTGTTGTCAAGAAACAGCTCTGAGCATTCTCACCTCCCTCGTTGCCCTCAATGACAGAGTACACAATGGTTTGATTGACAGCCGTCGCCATGATGGTTCCCACGCGGGTCCCGACTGCAGCCTCTTCGCTCACTGGTGAAAACCTGGGAAGAGATCAGTCGGTGAGTCAGTAGCATCTAACGTGAGGAATTAAATATGGAGTCGGAGACTTGGGTTCATCCCATCATGATGAGCAGGGGAGGAGGAGACAAATTCAACCGAGACATGAATGTGTCAAGTTTGTCCAAGTCTTTTCACTTTGATGGATGTAGACTTTTAAAAAAAGAAAAAAGGCTGATGTCCACCCGGGTAATGTGTTTATGTTGTCATTGAAGCAACAGCATTGGTAAAAATTAAAATTAAAATTAACATTTTATATACCATTTTATGTTAATGTATCTTATTTTCTTTTAATATATTGTATTTTATTTTATTATTCTCTTTTTATTTCGTAATATTTCACCACTATATTATTTACTACCACTCCAACTATGTTATTAACACTAGCAATAAACGTTTCCTGATTCTTATAGTATTTGCCATTTTGATTTGTACAGAGTTGTGGCATTTTCTTTTTACCTCTCTTTTCTTTATTATGGTTTAATTCTATGAAAGTAAAACCAATCAAATGTCTCGTATTTATAGGCCGCTCAGGTTGTTGTCAGATGATATAGCAATAGTAGTATTTTTCAATGACAATATATTTTTTACTATTAAGGTTTTTATTTTTTATTTATCTTATTTCTTTTTTGATTTCAGCAGATTTTTAAGCATGAAATAATGAACATCCCAAGAGGTGCCTCTGCCCAAAAAACAGATACACTCCTGGGTTACTCAATGAGTGAGCTTTCCTGCCAACACGTTTTCCCAATTTTTTTTCCATTCAAACCATTGTGCTGAAGAATACCCACATTTTTGTAAACTGTTTTGTTTATTGTTGGACTTGACAAACTGCTTTTTGTCTCTCGCCCCGCTATTTTTCCGCGTCACATATCAACCTTAAGAGAGATATATCGGACAGCTGCTTGGAACCAACTAGCAAGATTATGCAGAGATGTCTGTGGGAGGTTTCATTATTTTAATCAAGCGCAATATCCTGCAGGCTGCAACAAGGATTTCAGCTAGATTACATTCTGGAATGGCAGAGTCTGCCAAGGCTCAACTCTTCACGCTGTAATTACTATCTACTCTAAGTGTAGATACATCATTGGGAAAGGACAGTTGGAGGGAGATTCTTGGGTGAAATCATTCATCTGTGTCACCGAACATGTTTATGGCAGATGTTAAAAGGAAACACCAACAGTCAGTTTACTAATCGTTGTTTTGAAAAGTTAGAATGAGAACTTTTTGTCTCCGGTGCAGAAAAGCTTTAAGTGAACCACGATACAGCAGAAGGTGCGTCAACTTCTGAAAGTCCAGTGAAAAATAGTCACTGAATTGTTTCCAATATCAGCTCAGATATAGACTTAGTCGTCGCCCTGGGAACCATTGACAAACAGTTGTTCGAAGTTCTTTCCCTAAGGTAAAGCAAGATTTGTAACATGAGTAAACGACTTCTGCAAAAGTTTATAGTTGGGTGAAGTTTCACCAAATGTGATAATGTTTTTACTATATATCTTTACAATGGATAATTATATATAACATATCAATTACATATCAATCCTGGAACCATTTTAATCTATTGCTTAGAATCATCTACGGAAACTAAGGCTGGTTAAAATATGGGTGCAGTATTTGTAACTCCACCAGTTCATGGTTGCAATCATCTTGGAAAATAAGTGTTGCTTTTTTTATCCAGACTGTGGTCAAGAGGTGAAGTTCAGTGTTCGTGACTTTCTATCTTTCTGCAGCCAGTCTCAAGTAGACACTTAATGAACTGTGGCTTTTTGCACTTTTGGCTTAACTTTTTAATAATGGATCCTGGCTTAAGACCAAAGTGGCAGACAAGGAAATAAATGCTAACATTTTTTTATGGAAAATATAATTCTTGAGTCACCCATGGGATATATAAGCATGGCAAGTCAACACAGAAACACACAGCTCATTCATTTTCTGCCTGTTTTCTCTTATGAAATACAGTTTGTGCTTCAGCCATGTTTTTATTAAGCGCATGAATGCAGGTCTTTGGTGATTGGTTGATTCGGAAGAAAGTGTTTGTGATTGGCAAACATGATGCTCCTGATATAACAGTTGGATTCTTGTGATTGCAAACCCCCCTGAGGCACAACAACCCCCCTTAGAATCACAACGTCGCACCAACAACTCTGCTGCTGTCAGCATTATACGAATCATTATTTCATCTGCTGCACAAAACCTGGAGGTTTAAACTTTTCGAATCTCAGATCTCATCATCAAAGCTGTCCGGACTACAATCACGCCAGGCCCGGCCAACACAGATACCCGAGCGTGCAAACATATCGCATTGTCTTTCAATCATTCAAACTACGATGTGGCCCAGACACAATTAAAGATGAACTCGGAGTCCAAACACTCTTTGCATTTGTACTGATTTTTTTTGGTCAAACACACAAAACCCACCAGATTGAAATGCTCCGGCAGATCTGAGCTCGGACCTTGATTGAGGCGGATCTCCGGCTCTCTGCCGCGTGAAAGGATGGAGAGGATAACGAGGATAGTGATAGATGTTGGCAACGATAGCCATCCCTCCGCGGACCCTTCTGTTACAGCCCTGGGCGTTCATTTGTCTCACTCATTATGCTTTTCACTTTTTTAGCCTCTGTTTCTTCACAATACATCATCTTCCACTTGTTTTTTTTATTTTTCGCCTCCAATGCTTGTTACCGTGTCTGTCAATCTGAACTGCCATGGTAGGTCTTTTCCCGACCTCCGTCCATCCAAAAAGGTACTTCACCATCCTTTGACCTGGACTGAGACAGTGTCAAATTGTGCTAATGACAAGGGGTCACAGTTCACATACCCTAGAGTCGCGGTAACAATGTCCTAGAGAAGCACTGATATCAAGAATAGCTCTGCCAAGAAGATCATATCACATCTATTTCTTTAAAGAGCACAGGAGTCAGCTTGGTTACCCCCTCTTGGTTGCTACAGGGGTCCTACCTGGATCTTCTTGGGCTCAAAATGACCCCCACAAACTGCTCTGTGTCTAGACTAAGTTTGATTTTTCATTTTTGACCTTATTCGTCAAAAAGGCCAAAATCGTTGTGCCCTAACTACTCCCTTATTATTAGAGCTACAATAGCGTGAATAGACTAATTTTCTTCATCTCATTCCAAGGATGGTTTTGAACCATTCACACACACACATACCTACGGACAATTTCCCCAAGTTCCTAATCAAACTCCGTATGTTTTTGGACTGTGGGAGGAAACCGGAGTGTCCAGAGTTAACTCATGTAACACAAGAAAATACAACCTTTAATCACAAGTTTACTCCCTCCGGACCCGGAAGTGAGCTTGCAACCTTCTTGCTGTAAGGCGACCACAAACCCATATATTTTCATGGTTTTGTACTTGAAAATTCAGGTGATGACTTCATAAAACAAAAGCGTAAAATCAAATCAACAAAATAACAAATTGAAGCATCGCCTAAGCTCACGATAAAAGCTTGGTTCCCTGACCAGGAAATACACTCTTAAGTTGTAGTGCCTTGTCATAACCACAGATCTCAAGTCCTACCCTGCAATGTTGACTAACTAATAAAAACCCATTTTGTCACCGCGGTCTCATGAAAGTTGATAAACTTTAGCCCCATGGTAGTTTTTTTCCCGGTTCTGAACTGAAGTGCGTGAGCGCTGAAAAGCAATACAAGTTAATGACAAACTATTTAAAACTTAAACTAAATGCAGAAAAACACCAAAGTAGCATCACTATTAGATAAGTCCACGTCTAATCTATCAGCCCAACAGTAGAAGTACAAGTGAGGCAGAAAATCCTTTCCACAATGCTGTTTGTTCAAATAATTGCATGAAAAGGACAGAGGAAGATATTGATTCAAGGAAGATTCAGGAAGCCTTTTTCATCCGTATCGGCGCCAATGCTGTATGTGGAAGAACACATTATTGAATGCAAACTATTGAGTGAGAAAATAATGGCAGCCATAAAATGACTTCACTTGGGTTTGTTTATGAGTAAATTATAGTAGTAGTCAATAAATGACAACCAAGATCTGCGTTCTTGAGCCAATAAAAACCCTTTTTTTGTTCATTTACATTTTTTGTTGGGCCAATTAATATATTTAACTAGTGTTACGTTTACAAATGTACTAATAAAGTCTGGTAAATAAAAGACACATTCATTTTTTTAAACATTATTTTTGCATTTATAACTTTATCATTTTTTTTTACATGTCTTCAAGTGTCAATCAAAATCAAACAGCGTTTGATGATAACCATCTTCGATTGTACAAAAATGGGGACTCTTGCTAGTAGAACTCATAAAAACATACACATCAAATGTAGGGACAGAAGTTCGAGACCAATTATATATAACTTGTTTCTTTATTATAGAACTGAATTATTTTGGTGATATCCTCGCTCTAAATGATTATTAATAAGGTGCTAACATTGTCATTACGAGCTCATCTTGTTCCCTTACTCCTTATATTGTTGACCTAAAGAGCAATGTATGACTTCTTGAGCAGAAGAACTTGATAGCACTGATGGTGTGATAAAACTTTATGAAGCAGGAACCCTATTTTCAGAGCCAACTAGAATGTACGCTTCCCTAAAAAAATGGTTGCTTTGAACATAGTGACACTTCACATTGTTTTTGGACAACGGAGACGGCGCCACCTACTGGACGTTAAAAAGTAAGGTAATGATTCATGAAGCTAACTGAAAATAAGGTGTTTTTTAATTATTTATGTTTTATATTTAGCCTTTATCTGAATTTATTAACTCCAGGTGTCTTAAAGCTTTATCAAAAATCTTTTCCCCCCAGTCAGCAGTTTTGCAATCTCTCAAACCCAATCAGTTTCTATTTACACACAGTCTGTATATTTTGGTCTTTTCCTGTCTGTCTATCACATACTAGCTTATTTTTCTCTCTAGAGTGAAGCTCAAAGTGATTCACTGGAGGGTCTTCTTCTCTTCTCTGCTGTGTGGCTACAGTTATACAGATTTGTATTGTTGAATTCAAGAAAGTATTAAATATGAAACTAGTACTGCAGAAGAAGAAGAAGGAAAGTATGGTTATAAAAGAGGACACATTTACAGATAAAAAAGAAAATAAAGTTAAACTTTTTTTTGGATGTCACTGGTCTTAGAGAACTTATTATCAAAGCCTTCCTGCAAACTAAAAACATCTTTGTGTTACTGACTTATTTTACAGTTCTTTTCTTGATATGTTTGTCTTGTGAGTGTGTTTTTATAGAAGGATGTTTGCAAAGGTGAGACCAGCTACGTGCCGCTGATACGATTGAAATCATTTGTATTAACTCTGCTGCTCTCTTCAATCTTCCTCAACAGGCGTATAAAGAGTAACCGTGAAGTACAATAACTTAAATCAGATGCTGATAAAACTGAAACATCTGTGATGTTCAACTAAAAATGCCTCAATGCCAAATAAAATGAGCTTCGCTTAAGCTTGTTCAATGTTTAAAGCTGCTGATGTCGACACTTTCTTCCTTCCATCTGTGTCCCGACACGTCTGCTAGGTGACTATTCACCTCAATCTGCCGAGACTGTCGGCCATATTAACCTGCTGCCATTATTTATGTTCATGCTCTGGTTTTCCTGCCATTTGTCTTCCATGTAAGTGTTTAGATATTTACTTTTGCCGTCTATTTTAAGACGTATGTAATACATCAGCCCAGTATCATTCGTCTTATTCACCTTTGGTCCATGTGATCTCCACATTATCTGTCAATGCAGCGTTTCAAGAATACATTCATGAAATGTTTTTAGATAATAAGGTTTTCAACCATGAAAACACGCATCAGGTCTATTCAGTAGATACAATCATATCAATATAATATCTATTCACATATATTATGCTGTACATAATATCAATATTAAGAATAATGGAAATACTATCACTACTTACAGTATACTACGACTACTACTACTACTACTACTACTACTACTACTACTACTGCTAATAATAATAATAATAAGAGGACAATATAACAAAAAGAAGAATGTACAAGAAAAACGAGAAAAACTAAACAAGAATAAGAAGAGGAAGAAGATAAAAAACAAGAAGAACAATATAAGAAGATAAGAAGAAAATAAGTGGAAAAAGAATAATAATAGAACAATGAGAAAAAGGATAAAAAAAGGAGAAGAAAAAGAAAAAGGATAAGAAAAAGAAAAAGAAAGAGAAAAAGAAAGAGAAAGAGAAGACGGAAAAGAAGAAAGAAAAGAAGAAACTAAAAAACAAATAAATGAGCTCCTTGGATCTTTCCTGTGTTTCTTAGAACCTGGAAACTGGTGAGACATGAGGAATTATTGGAAAGTATCATCCACAATAGATGAACAACTCAATAATACATTTGAGATATTCATTTGAATCATGTTTTTTTAATGCTCCTGATTATTGTTTTAACTCTATTGTTTGACGCCAGCATCACCTTTGTACGCAGGATTGAGTCGCTACTATCAGTTTCTGGATCAGGATTAATGCTGAACTGCTGCAATGAATTACCACCGGATCAATTTTGCTCTGATTAAAACGCGCACACACACTCCGAGTGTGTTGTACAAATGGCCGGCAGGGAAGACTCTCGCTGCGAAAGAAGCCTTGCATTCGCCAACAAAGATTTCGGTACGAGGGAGGGGGGGGGCTGATGGCCATATTTATCTTAGTCTCCCGCCACGGTGCGATCACATTGTCGAAAAGTGACGCAAGAAAAAGCAACATTTTGAGGCGTCTTTGATTGCACTGTTGTGCTTTATGAAGGCTTTGATGTAATGTTTGGGTTCTTAACCCGCTCACCAGTCGCTAATTAGATTCATTAACAAAGTAACAGGCCAGAGGGCACTTTGACAGCATGTGGAGAACTTGTGCCCGCCTTCACACACTTCATACAACGACCCAGCCCCCTAAACACACACACACACACACAATGCTGTTCATGCACTGGAAGAAGAGTACACACTTTACGAGTGGTAGGAGTGATTTGTAGATTTCAGTAATCTTTGAAAAGGCAATATTTTCTTTCTGTTCACTTAATCTCACGCTGATAATAGCTGCTGGGTGCTTATAATTATTCATGTGTGTGTGATACACGCCGCATACTAATTCTGCAGGTGCTCGGATTCTCCAGCTGAACGAGACGGCAAGAAATGGAAAAAGGAGAGCTGGTGGAAGATTTGCTTAAACTACTTAGCTGTGACAATTATTTATCAACAGCTTGTTAAGTGTTGCTGTAGACGGATTCTACCCGGGAGTAAACAGCAGGTTGTCTTGCCCAAAAGCATGTGTCATCAGATGGTTAGCATGTTAATATGCGGTTTAAACGCAGTCTTTCAATGACACGCGACGCCACATCTGCACTTCCTCTAAATCAACTCAATCACAGAACAGATACTATGTTTAAAAGGGTCTTCATCTTCAAGTTACACTGTTGCAATGCATCATAGGAGTTGTGTATTGAGTGGTCAGAGGCTAACATGTTTTTTTTCAGTCCAAGAATAAATCCTTGAATATAATAACTGTTTCTAAACTGAGGTCGCCACTTACTGAGCTCTAAAAATAGGGCGATGCTTCATGAAGCTTCGTCATCCCATCACTAGCGTGCGTACTTCTCATTGACACGTCATAAATGATAAGTGACACATTTAATTATGAATTGAAAATAAATACATTAAAAGAACATTGTTGACAACAATCGACTAGCATTTACTTGTGATGGGTGGATGAGGTTTTCATGAAACAGCTGATGAGGTTTCATGGTAAGTATCATCATTTTCAAAGGCCTTTGGATGGCGCTCTCTGACGAACCTCAACTCAGATTCATTACATTTAAATGAGCTGTGAAAAAATACAAAACTATCATGAACCCACCACTAGTATTAACCATCAAAAACGTTACCCTATGTTTCATTTGTGCATTTCTGTGGGTAGCATTATGGTGATGAAGAACGAAGAAAAATAAATTAAAAATACTCTCATCTTTCATCTTTTCTTTATGTTATGACCGGAGACCAAAATTGATAATTCGGCCTTGCCTGTGGCTGGACGGGTCTGAGGCTACTGCAGGAAAATCATTAAGCCGCATTAGTGAGCTTTTAAAGCCATGCTGGTTCAGTGGTTAGCTTTTATTCAATAAGGCTGTGATAATTAATTAAAAGCTGCTACACTGTGGACGCAACAAGAGAATCGCTCTCTTAGATTCGCTGCTGCACTGAAGACGTAACAAACACAAAGGTCAGATATGTGCGTCCCTCATTCTCATGAATACACAGAACATTAATTCTAAACAATAGACGAACACAACGGAACACTTATAATAGATAATTGTTTAATATTGATGTGAGCGGAAAACAAAAGAGACACTGAACGAGCTAACCCTTTCCACCCTTACTTTATTATATTTTATTTAATAGTCGGAGCATAAATCTCTAAAGACATAAGTGTATCTTTAAAGCCAGTGTGGAAAAGCAGGAATTTATGTGTTTACTCTAAATTCTATTTCTTCCACACAAGCACAGTAGCTGTGAGTAGAGGATAAAGGGGTCAAATGCATGTTTTAATAACAATGCAATATGTTTTCACACTTATAAGTAATTAAGAAATAAATAGTATTGTTTGTTATGATTCGACAATTTTAACAGAATCAAATTGAATAGGATCAGCTTACTTTTTAAAAGCACATTTAGAATTTCTGTTTGATGATGAAAGACTACACTTACATTTGGATTCAGTTTGTCTAATCTCAACATTAATATGTTGAACAGGACGAGATTGGTTAAGGTTTAGGTGTCCTTAAATAAAACAAGCAAACCAAAAACTAAATAAATTGAATTGGAATAAATTACATAAAGTGTTTGCTGCTCGTATGGAACATCTTGTATTGAGGCATTGATGAGAGGAATTGTTCCAGAAAAACTTTATAAACTTGTTTTAGCGGATGTTGCTAAGCTAGTGGCTAGGCTTCATCTTCGTCATAAAATGATGCACCGAAAAATATCAATATACCTCCATGTTTCTCCACAGAGGTATTAGGATATAATAATGTGTGTTTTTTAGATGAAGATGAAAACAAAGAACACTGAGCTCTAGTCGATACATTAAAATGAACAAACATTTTCGTCTATAACTCTAAAAAGAACATATTACTCTGAAAATAACCCCTTAACATGAGGGTGAGTAGAACATGAGTGAAAATATTGTTTAATTGAGAAGATATTGTTTTTTATTATGAAGTCAGAGTCATTTGTAGGTTTTTCATGAACATGACATTTATGTTGACACAGCGATTCCTTTATTATGGTAAAGAGCGCTGTAATAACATTGCAATTATAATGAAATGTAAATCCTTGGTTATTGAAATGAGTACCTGTACTCCTCCTGGGTGAAAACAGGGATGATGGAGGGCTGAAGCACCGTGATCTCCACCAGACTGCTGTTCTCTTTCATTGGCTCACCGTCGTCGTACGCCACCACCACCAGCTGCCCAACACAAACACACGTTTATTCCTTCCAATGTTTGCTCTCACCTCGCTAGCTTGGCTTCTCTTCTTTGTATGGCCTCAAACATCGAGAAGATATCAGCTCACGCCATTTCCCAGCGCCGACAGCAGAGATGAGCGAATAAATTGAAGCAGCTGAAGCATGACACGGAGAGTAATAAACCCCCCAAAATGTCTCGATGGCTAGATGATCTACAATCACAGCCACTTAGGCGTAGGTCCATCAACGCGTCTACAACTTCCAATAAATGTGTTTTCAACTTTAACTCTCTTGGTAGTGCTTGGTGTATTCATCATTCTTATACTCTCCAACATCAGAAACTGATGACTACTAAAACAAAGATTACTCATATCCAGTCATGTGATTGGCTAGTAGTCCATATTAAAGGCTATCAAGTTGACTTGAACAATGCTAAAGAGTAAAAATCTTAAAAGACATTATGAAATAAATCTTCTTAAATCAGCAATACTTAGGTTCGCAACATTGTTTCTGGCACCCTAGTGTTTAAACAGTGTAGTTGCAATTTCTCTTATCAGTTTCATGTTTTATCTTCCTGCAACATTGAAACATTCTATATAAAAAACACAGATTTCTTACACAATTGCCCGTTATATATGTGTGTGGAAAGAAATGATGGTTGCTTCTCAAAAGGCATAATAAAGAAAAGGGCAATACATTATTAAAGGGAAACTAATGCTAAAACCCAACTCTCCTGACTCACCCACATGTTTCAAATATTGAAGTCTCCAAGATACAGTAAGTCCCTCATCATGACCATGTTTTAAAGTTTTTAATTCCCCCAGTCTGAAATCTCGGCGAACAAGAGGCTACAAGAGTCTGACCCATTATGAAATAATAATAGTCTTCACTCCTCCTTCAAGCCCCGCTTTGTTTATGCAACCAGTCCCTTGGAGGTGTAGACTTGCTGGATTGATGACACGTGGTGACAAACCTTGAGGTTTGACCAATCAAAGCAGAGTGGGCAGGGTAATTTAAACCAAGCTTACATTTGTAAAACAAGGGTTTTCAGTGGGTGGGGCTTAAGCACATTTTCTAATGTAAATATTTAAATGAAAAGAGAGTTTTGTATAAACAGACACATACTGATGAGTACAATAGAGGTTCAAGATCTATTTAGGGCACACTTAGATCAAAACATATTTGCCTTTTAAAGTATAGTAGTATAATACACTTCATCCTTTTGAATACACATGTCTACCTTTACTTAATTTTTTTTTTTTTTTTTTTAAGGTGAAAATACAAGTAATTGGTTGAAAGTACTAGTCTAATAAAACTAACAACGGTTATTACGTTTAATTCCATAAAATTGTAGAATGCTCAAACATTCATTTCCACTTGCAGGTTGTTAAACATTTACAGAATATCTACTCAAATATAAAAGTTTCTGATGTCTTTTTCCCGCCACCTGGCGTGGATTCATCTTAAACTCCTACCTGACTCAAGGTTATTTCCATCATAATGCCAATGTTGTGAGTAGCGTCGGAGCCATTGCTTAGAGTTATTAGCTGCAAATGTGCTTGAATTAGTCCCGGGAGTGACATCTATAGAGGACACAGACTCCTTGTTGTGTTAATTAAAGCCCAGTGAAAAGATGGAATTAGCATTGCCCAAAGGCCCACTGAAGCAGAATTGTTACTCGGGAGTTCATCTGAAATATACTGTGGAAATATGTCACTATTGTCGGTACTGTTTCGAAGGTAAGGAGAGAACATTAAAGCAAAATAGATCCAGATGTTTAATCCTTAGAAAGGACATCATTCATCCCATAAAACTGTCATTTGGTTATTTAGCTTTGAGATAAATGTTGTGAAACGCATCATATTTATGATGCATTTTTAATCCAATTTCTTTGTCTAAAAGCTGGAATTAGAAAATCCATTTAAGTTTGAGCCGTAACTGCGTCTTCCTTTATTCCCGATACTTACATTGAACTTGAGGTTGGGCTCTTCGTTGAGGTTGACCTTGGTGACCACATGTCCCGTCAGCTCCTCCACATCAAATATACTGGCGGAGTAAGAATCCGCCTCCTGATCGACTTTGTATCGCACCAGAGCTGCTGGCGATCCCTGCAGAGAGGAATATCACACTCTTCAGGACGACTGATGAACGTTGCATTATGGATGACATTTATGGACCACAGCCATGCATATGGTGTGTGTGTGTCTGTGTGTGTGGGTTTTTTTTTTTTTTTGTTGGCGTGGAAGATCCAATTTAAAGTTAAGTAATGACTTTGAAATGCGTGTGCTGGACTATTAAAAATATGACGCAGATTAATTTAGGCCAAATGTCAGGCAGACGGAGCAGCTTTTAATGGTCATGACGTCGAGACAAACATCTCCAAGTGTAGAAGAAAAAAATAAAAGAAGTCCAAGTGGAGACGGCCAAAACTGATCTTTAGTCCAATACTGGAGTGTTAATAATGCAGGTCCATAAATTACAACCTAGTTAATCAAATGTCAGAAAATGCATTATACATTAGGACAATATTTTTTGGTAGAATGAGTTTCCTCTCTGGCAGAGATATTTGTAATTGATGCGACTCATAACACTTTCGTTGACTCTTGGCCAGGCAGACATTTGAAACGGATTGTGTGTAGTTTCATTTTAAGTAATTAAAAAGGCACATGAACACAGCACAACACACACCAAATAACTAACCAGATGTTTATAAAAACAATGTTGTCTCGCATTTATATGTAACATCACATTTTTTTAAACCAGGATAACAGGTAGTTTCTAATAAATGTATTATTGACTCTTGATCAGATATGTTATCATACATATATGTACGCCAAGGGATCGTTATGATCAATCGATATCATACAAATTCAACGTTGTTACATTAAAAAGTGGCAGTGACAACTTTTTATTTGTCCAATGTACCAAATGCATTTAATTTATTTTGTTACTATTAATATATATTATTAATATACTATTATTCAATAATTAGTTTTCGTTAAACTACTAAAAAAGTCACTGATAATTAAAATCTAAGATGAAAGTTGAAATTAACTAATTTGTTTTTTTCTTAAACAGTATTTATGAATAAAAGAGTAAAGAAAGACATTTTTATATTTCTGTAGGAACCTTCAGATAGTTGTTATGGACATTCTTGGATTTAAAGTAATGAATTGGTATATATAATCTTCACACAACAATCTTCTACAATAATGTCTTAAGATGTCTTAAGCACATGCAATAACACGGAGTCCTCCAGCTCAAGATTTCTACCAGGAGTCTCTTTTCGAAAATCTGTTCAAAAGATGGGCTCTTTGTTCAGGCTCCATTCCAGAATTGGAGGACAATTCAGCTGCTTACGAAATAAAATAAATATGATTATCCCCACATTTCTGTCATTCTTACATGAGTGATGATTCATTAGTGATTGAACATCACCACAGATCCTTCCATGTAGTGCAGAGAGTGACAGTGACTACAGTGTTGGGCAGGTTTTTTATTTTTTTCATCCTCTAAGAGCTAATACGTCTTGATAATCGTTTAATGGAAAATTGTTCAATTGTGTATGTTAGAGGTCTATAAAACAAAAATGTGTAAGATTTGTCATCAGCTGTTTGATGAAACCCCATCAGAGGTTTGATGAAACACCATCAGCTGTTTGATGAAACACCATCAGCTGTTTGATGAAACTCCATCTGCTGTTTTACAAAACCTCATCAGCTGTTTGATGAAACACCATCTTCTGTTTGATGAAACACCATCAGCTGTTTGATAAAACCCCATCAGATGTTTAGGTGAAACGTCATCAGCTGTTTTGATGAAACACAATCAGCTGTTTGATGAAACCCCATCAGCTGTTTAATGAAACGCCATCAGCTGTTTGATGAAACCCCATCAGCTGTATGATGAAACACTATCAGCTGTTTTGGTGAAACCTCATCAGCAGTTTGACGAAACCTCATCAGCAGTTTGACGAAACCTCATCAGCTGTTTGATGAAACCCCATCAGCTGTTTAACGAAACCCCATCAGCTGTTTGATGAAACCCCATCAGCTGTTTGATGAAACCTCATCAGCTGCTTGATGAAACCTCATCAGCTGTTTGATGAAACTCCATCAGCTGTTTGATCAAACCCTATCAGCTGTTTAACGAAACCCCATCAGCTGTTTGATGAAACCTCATCAGCTGCTTGATGAAACTCCATCAGCTGTTTGATGAAACTCCATCAGCTGTTTGATCAAACCCCATCAGCTGTTTAACGAAACCCCATCAGCTGTTTGATCAAACCCCATCAGCTGTTTAACAAAACCCAATCAGCTGTTGATGAAACACCATCAACTGTTTGATGAAAACCCATCAGCCGTTTTATTAAACCTCATTAACTGTTTTCGATAAAACCTCATCATCAGCTGTTTGATGAATCCTTAGCAGTGGTGTCTTGAAACCTCATCAAATGATCCATGAAACCCCATCAGTTGTTTGATTGAACCTCACCAGCCATTTAAAGAAACTTCCTCAGCTGTTACATGAAACCTCATCAGCCTGAATTACGCAAACCTATAGTCCAGCCATGACCAAACACACCCGAACACACTTATGCAACAATCACATCACAACCATTAACATTCTAGGTCACACATCAAGCAGCTGAAAGTTTCTTTTATAGAGCAAAGTGACAGAAAATCCAGTGACTCAGCAATTCCTCTCACACTGCACTACAGAGCAAAGGGGGGAACGTTTTACAGCCTCTCAAGCCGGAGCTCTACGCCACCAGACTATCTAATAGCTCACCGCCATAACATCTAAATGAGCCTTCCTTTCAAAACACTATATATTTTCTCCTCATGTTAGAATTCCGTTAGTATCAACCAACGTCTCATCCTGAGTTGGAGCACGTACGTATATAAGATAGGCATCATTATCTTCTATCATTCTGATGCACAATTTGAGAAACGGGCTGTGACTGCTTTGATTGAAAAGTAACAGATGGAAGTACTCACCACAGGGTCCGAGTCATTTGCCATCACCGTGGTTACAATGGTTCCCTTAACAGCATTAGGGGCCACCATGCCACGGTACACTGCCTGACTGAATACCGGAGAGAAGTCGTTCATGTCCTGGGGAGAAGCGAAGGCGCAGTCACACAGATTAGCTTTGTTTTCCTGTTTGCTGGATCTGAAATATGTATTTAATTACACGCCAAAACCCGCTTGTATATTTAACCCTATTAATCCGTGATCATTCTGGAGACCCTCTGAACTCACAACATGTGTGGGGACATCTGTGAGGAATGTAACGCCGAGCCACACACAGCAGCAGCAGGTGTTCGAATCCCTACAGTGAAATTGCGTCTCTTTATTTTTACACTTGCTGAACACTATTAGACCTTCAGGCTGCTTTTACGCCAAATGGAAAAACTACAACAAAGAGAGATTTAAGTAGATTTGAAAAAACATGGACACGAACTAACAATGATGTTTGAGCCATTACTGTCCGACTACTTGATTTGTACTGAAGATACACTTGTTTGGTTTTATCTCATGTAGAACACAAGTATTAATAAAATATGATTTAATGAGCAGTCAGTCAAGTCTCTTCAATATACAAACTTGACTTCACCCTTTCCACAAACATCAATTTTTACTGGTAGAGATTCAAGAATTCATTCTAGAATACAGTTTAGTAAACGTTTGTTCAATGTGATCAAACAAAAAAGTATTGTCAGCTATTATGTCGAAGTAATAACTATGCTTATATGAATGTATTTCTTATTTTTAAACTGATTTCATCTTGAGGGTATCCCAACCTCACAGATATCATTTGAATGTATCCACAAGACAAAGTCAAAAATTCACTTTTGGTTAAAAAAAACAACCAATTAATGTATGCTAACTATATAGGCTATTTTGTAGGCTGACTTAAAAGAAGGGCACGTTTTTGTTCATTTTGTTTGTCGATCTGTAAGAAAAAAAAACATTTTCAAAAATAATTTAAATTACATTTTCAGTAAATGCTTTTGGAACACTTTTGTTTTTCAAAAATAACCATCAGGTCCATGAATTGTTTGGAATTTGTAACTTTTCTCTGGTGCAGAACATGAGATATCTCAAATGATAAACACAGGATCGATTTGCTAAAACAATCATACATGGTTTAAAAAAAGTCAGTCAAATAAGCTGTGTTATGTGTATGTACATTCATAGTATGGGTACATTGGGGACTTTACATTAATACTATTCCCATTACAGCTGATAATACCAAGTAACTAAAAAAAAAAAATCAAACTTTTGCATATTTTTGATTATGTTTGTGCCGGACTTCACACAAACTCTTTTATGGAAAGAAAAGTGGATTATTAAAGTCAACTTCTCTTACTTAGATTGATGAAACCCCAAGTACTGCTCCAACTCTATTGCATAGTTGATTGGATAAGAATTACCCATTTATTTGCTCAACTTTACGCAGCCCATTCAGCTCTTTTTGTCAATTTTCCTCACAAGCAAACCCAAAAAAGCAGAGCTTAAAGGTTTTTTTTTAAAGCCCCTCTCAGGAAAAAACTCTAGCCTGCTTTGTTTTCTTGCAGTTCCTTGTCCTTGAGAGGATTATGGCTGAATTACAGACGTGTAGTTCAGCAGACTCAACTCTCCCCTTAAAATCCTAAATAAATTAAAAAGAATATTCCTCAGGGTTCATGACCCTCGCCTGGTCGACCAGCTTCAGGCAGATACTCACCATGACTCTGACAGTAACAGATGCTAGTCCGGGGGGCATCGTTCCCTTCGTGTCCAGAGCCTCTACAGTGAATGTGTACAAGGCTTCTGAGTCAGTCAGCGCCTCAAAGTCGAGAGCTTTTAGGACAGACAGCTCTCCTGTAAGAGGGTCAACGTTAAAGAGATGGAAGATCTCCTGGTCGGAGCCTTCGGGTCGGATTCGGTACGTGATGTTGGAGCCAATATCTGCGTCGACTGCCTGCAGAAGGAAAACACCCGAGACATAAAACAAGAAAAGTACGTTGTGTTCCTGTAATTTCACCAGAAGGATAGCATCATGGTGTTGTTGACACCGGTTAGAAGCACAATTTCTTTGGCTAGTGAGGAGAAAAGTTCCTAACATGCTTTTTCTAGGATACATTGATTCCAAGTGTGAGGGCAACAGGGTTTTGTGGGGAAAAAGTCCAAACAGATTGAAGTAGAACATTATATGCTACATTTAGCTTAACTGTCTGAAAGGCATTTAATTGTGAAAAAGGATCAGATTTTTGCCTCTTTAGACCTGAAGACACTTGTTTTCGCCAAGTTTATATAAAAAAACTTTAAAATTTGTGAAAACAAGTTACACACCAACTCTATAAGGGACTTTCTTGTTGTTTAGAAACAAGAAACAGGGCTCCTGTGGATTCTGTGTTATGGTGAGATGTAATTTTAATGCACTGAACCACTTTTTTTTTTTTTTATACTTCACAGTGCATCCGTTAATGTCTGTTTAAAGGTCAACTAATGTGAAAACCCAACTCTCCTGACTCACTCACATAGCTGCTCAAATATTGAAGTCTTCCTCTCCAAGATGCAGTAAGTCCTTCACCATGACCATGTTTTGAAGTTATTACTTTATAAAGTTCTCCCCCGCTTGAAATCTCAGCGAACAAAAGGTTACGAGAGCGGAGTCCATTATGACGTAATAAAGGGCTTCACTCCTCCAGCCCCTTCTTTGTTCATACAACAAGTCCCTTGGAGGTGGAGACTTCCAGGTTTGATATCAAACCTCGATTTTTTGACCAATCACAGCAGAGTGGGTGTGGTTATGGTAAACAACATTTGATCTAAAACACAGTGTTTTCAGTGGGCGGGGCTTATGCATACTTTAATTAAAATTGATTTTTTTTTTAAAACAGACAGATACTGATGAGACACTTAAATCAACTTATTTGTTTAACTATATTACAAAAATGCGAGGTAATGTAAGTTTAGGAACAACAAGGAAAAGGTCTCAGAAGTTCCCAATATCCAAGAGAACCAAACACAACATTATTACTTTGTTAGAACTAGCCTGGTTTTTAAATTGTGGGAGGAAGTTAAAGATGAGATATGACAAGAGTGTTTCTCTTCATAACTGACCTTCAATTGTAAGACGACTGTATCTTTGGGGCTGTTCTCCGGCAGGTTCACGTTAAAGCTTTGCTGCGTAAACACAGGACTGTTGTCGTCCACGTCCAGAACAGTGATGGACAGCGTCGATCTGGACCGCCTTGGGTCCAGGGCACCATCCCAGGCTTCAACGATAAGAAAATAGTGCCCTTTGACCTTCAGGATTGACGAAAAAAGAGAACACATGTTGTCATTGCTGTGAGTGGTTTCAAAACAACTCAAAATACAAAGAGCAGAAACTTCTTCTGACCTCTCTGTCAAGTGGCACCAACGTTCTGATGGCTCCTGTGCCGTTTATGGTGAAGAGCTTCTGGTGGTTGACGAGGCGATAATGAACCTGACCACTTGCTCCGAGATCTGGGTCAGAAGCCTGAGAAAAAAATAAAAAATCAAGACACATATGTTTAAACAGCGTATGGGCGGGTAAGTTCAATTGATGATTGACCGGGTAAAACTAACTACCTTGATATTTCAACCACTCGCAAAGTTAGAATTAAACGTTCATATTAATCCACCTGTCTCTTGATTTGATTGATGTTGGATTTGAGAGTTTTAATCAGGATTAAGCTTCAGAATGATTTCAGCCGTTGTATTTCGAGACACAATGTATCGGTCGTGACTGAGTTTACGCCAACATTTCTACCACACTTGCGCATAAACACCGGAGTGTTACCTTCTCTTCTTTTTGTGCAGCTCGACAGAACTTGTCGTCTTCATCATCCCTTTGATGAATAGAAAGAGGCGACAACGTGGAACGCTGATTGTACAGAACGCACCACAGCCTTAGACGGCATTAAAATAGATGAGGCGAGAGCGGGGGAAATATTAAGAAGGTGTGCTGGTGTGTGTGTGTGCGGAGGTTTAGCTTACAATGCATTTTCAGACCAAAAGTCCTAAAAAGAAAATTAAAACCTGAATATTAGTATCCGCAGTTAAAAATAATTGCCTAGTAAGGACACACATGCAATCTTGTGGTGAAATGTGTTTAATTTTATCAGCTCACTTCAGCACTCGGGACTTCACAACGTTTGCCTGGAAGAAGAGTTTGTGTTGAATGTTGTAAAATAAATCCTTACGACTAAGAACAATTTAACTCATGTGCATGCTGTTCTTGTTAACGTTGTATTTTATCAGTAGCAGATGTTGGAAGGAGTATTTTTAAGGGCGTTCTGAGACATAATTTAAACACTGAAGCTATGAATAAATAAAGCTGGTGACATAATCCTTGTGTTTAGATAGTTTGACTTGTCAATTCAAACTTGAAAATATATAACTTTTCAAAGTCTCATTTGCTTTAGAGGCTCGACGTACTTCTGTATTTATTAAACAATTAAAAGATTATTATTGAGAATTTGATTGTTTAAGTCTTGTTATTGCACTTTTTTAAAGCTTCATTTGGTGTCTATTAACCATCTTGCCTCTCTTTTTCTTGGTATAACTGAAAGTTTGACATGCTTAAAATGTATACTTTGAGTAAAGATAAACAGTTATCTTGAAATTGGTTAATCTAGAAATAACATTTTCTGACTACATAGAGCCTCATCAAATGGTTTATAAACGTTTTTGAATCTTAAAATAAAGTTTTTCTTCAAGAATTGTAATGTCTTGATGCTCTACCATGTTACTGGTCAGTTGAAAAAGGCCAATGAAAGTCCTCAAAATTCCTCACGATGCTGCACCCAATACATTTTTTTGGGTGTTTCGTGCTGCCAGTGTCTTTTTTTAATTTTACTAAATAATTCATTTATTTTATGTGATCCTTAATATTTTCTTTGCTTTCAGTTAATCATTTTTCAAATCATAAACACTCTGTTAATGGTATGGTCTAAGTTATATAGTGTTCAACCAATTGGCGCACACAATCACACAGTGATGGGAGTAGGCTGCAACACGGCGCACTAGCTCACAATGAGGAGAAATCAGGGACCATTTATATCCAGAGCTTGGATTGAACCCACTTGAACTTCTTATCTGCTAGACAACCACTCTACCGTCTGATCTATGCCACCTCACCTCCCCAGTACCGCTTTAAAGGTGCAAAGATTCACAATAACTGCACAAACTCACGTTATAACATTTTGTGCTGAAGCTAAACTGACAACTCTTTTGTGTCTCTAATACATGTTCCACTGCACACGCCTCTCAATTGTTTCCCAAACAGAGCGTCCTCCGCTTTAACTCATTTATTTTCATGATTGAACAAATAGAAGAATAGAAATCCAGCTCTGACTGCATATGTGCCGTTAGTGGGAGAAGAAATGACAACATCCTGATGTGACTCGGTGATTCATCGTCGTAGCAGATAAAAGTGTGTCGTAAATTTAACGGAGCATCCAGCATCTGCGTTGTATTGGTTTAGGGGAAAACAGACGCAGCAGAACAAGACACGGACAATGTGTCAAGAACAGTTGACGAGATTTTGTGGTGCGAAGACATTTCGTAAATGTTTGTATTATTGACTTAATAAGATGGAGCGACAGATGTTGTTCTTTCATGTGTGCTTTATTTGCTACCTCGGAGCCATACAGTGTGTGTCGGATTAAATTATTTTGTAAGCTGCAGGCTTGACACTTTGGTGTGCTAATGTGGATGTGTTAGTGAGCGCTTGTCAGAAGGAAAGAGAAGACACTTCTGTGAAATTGAAACAGCTGAGAAGATTCTCTTATTCTGTTTTATTGTTATTGTTTGTGAGACGACTGATTTAAGTGTGTAATATTGAAGGGAGATGGTCTCTTCCACCCAAAAATATCCTGTAGACATGTTTCTGATTCGTACTTTGTAGACGATATGGTTTATTTTGTAGAAAAAAAACAAACAAAAAAAACAACCTCTGGCCACAAAGCGCAATATCCTGCTTTTTTTTTTATCTTTAACTAACTTAACTGGACATGGGATTAATCTCTTGATATTGATTCAGGACCTTCTACTCCTTCAGAAAAGACATGATAATAAAAAGTGAAGTCTACTGTCATTAATCCTCAGGATGTCTAGTCATCTGTCCCTATTAATCCAAGATATGAATCCATGGTAAAGTCGAAGCTATGTGTTTGCAGAGTGAGGAGCGTATATATATATATTTACAAATAAATAAATCACAGTTTAGGTCCACATTGCAGGACAAAAAAACAACAGAGTGATTAGAGGGGGGTTTTTAAATGACAGCTAATGACGATGATGTTGTAGCTTCCTAGGTAGACTCATCTTTTTAAGATGACCTAAAGATAAAGTCAAAAGTATAACCTCTAAAGATATAGTTTAAAATATGGTAAGGCACCTCAAGTTATTAGGTCATTATCGCCATCTTTCGAAGACTGGCTGTTAGGAATAGGCAATTCTTCTGGAGATGATGCCAGTTGAGCCACTGATGGGACATCCACCTGGGTAAGCCCACTGGCCTCATTGTAGTAAAACTGTCAGTTTAAATGACATTTATTTTTTTTATTTTTATCGATATATTGCCGTTAGAGAGAGTGTGGTTATTCCACTATCGAGTCAAAATGATCTCTAGTTTTATGAAGATGATTTTGAGTAGGTTTCTTGTCAAGTTTTTTGTTTTTTGATAAGCTTAGTGAAGCTTAATGAGACAGTTGACCAATGTATGAAACTGATTATAAACTTGATAGGCTGCTCTACAAAACTAGTCGATACTGTTCGTAACTTCACTTTAGAAAGCCACAGGTTTGTTATAAATGGGACAGAAAATATAGAGTGTATTGTATCCGTGGTGGGAAGGAAAAAACACTATACATTGTTGTTTCTGAGTTGCAATAAATAATCGATGCACTGACAGAAAATATCAATAGTTTAGAACGACACATATTATGAGTTTCGTTATCACCATCAGTAGCTAATCACTCCAGTCTGGTACGTGTGAGCAGCGCGTTCTCTCTTCATTACAGATTTTTCAAAACGGATGACAGGAGAGCACAGGATAAAGAATAAGCAATATGTTAACTTTGCAAAAAATAAAAAAACTGTCTGAAATTCATTGGCTATCGCGGTGCATATAAGTGCATACTGTCTAAAATTGCACAGTATTACATTTGATTTATTTATTGTATTTTACAATAGTTTACATTAAAAACTTAATTATTACTGCTCAGAATCAAAGGTCAAGGTTTACATAAAGCACTTTATTGCTACAGTCTTTTCAGTATCAGAAAGCACAAACACAACAGTTAATGTGTCCATCTGTACAGTGTTTATTCATTCGTACATTGTACAAAGTTTAAAAATTAAAGCATAAAGTCTTATGGGTATATTTTCTATTTAATCATATATCGGGATATACCATTGATGAAGTTTCTTGAGATATTTGGAATATTGCAGATATAGGGTTTTGATATTATCATCATGGTGACCCTAATATGGAATCTCGAGTTACCTGTGTCATATCGTATCGTATCGTATCGTTTTGTATACACTATTAAGTTAATTGCATATGTTACAGATTCCATCAACATTTTTGCAAACATTTGATTTGAAGATTAACTAAGATATATGGACGTCCATATTATATTGAAAACCTCACTCATCATTTGTCACAGACACAAACCAATGAAAACGTGACCTTGTTTAAGCTGCTTTGGTAAACACCAGCGATCCCTTCCAGCATATCCAGGATTAATTACCCGTCTGTCAAATATATTGATGTCCACAGTTCCTTGAGTGATGGTGTCTGTGACTGTCTCTTCCTCGATAATTCACTTTATTCTCCCTCAGCGTCGCCTCTCACAGCATAATTACCTTGCCAATCAGTTAAAACCACAAACACAGCATCAGGAAAATATGTATTTCATCCAGTTCTTACACTGGGATATATTTTACAGAGGGGTTTCCATCTTGATGTGAGTTTGTTCATGTAGTACAGTTAAAGCAATATCTACTGAATCAAGGATCAAACATGTGACTTCAATAGTGTCCTAGAACCACAGAGGTTCAGGATTGATGCCAATGTGTAGCTCAAAACGTGCAAAGCCTCGCAATCGAGTGCCAATTCACTGTTCCGGGAGATTGGTCTGCTTTCAGTTTCAAAAAGACGTCTGCATCTACTTATTTTATTGTTCCAGGAATTTCATTGAAGCTGGAGCCGATCGATACTTGTCAATCTTCATCAGTTCAAGATTCCCTTTCAGCTACGTTTTGAATCAAGAGACGACCTCATAGATTTCTAGTATCTTGGACGTATCTGTTAACCCTTTCAAACTGCCACGGACGTGGATAGAGAAGGATCTTCGTCCAACTGTATTCATTAGAAACTCGCCCATGCAGTACGATTAAGGAACACCCCAGCCGACCTTATTCCATCTAATCAAGCGTTTTTATTCACACCTGCTCTTGAAAAAGCTTGTTTTGCACAGTGCATTCCCTCGACAGTGTTTGTGGAGAACAAACAACCTTGCTGCCGTGTCAGGTAATCGCACCATAAGGGGCAAACGGTGGGCCATTTCTTATTCCAGCAAATGACTGCAGCTGGTGATTCCACTGATTCATTGGACTCTCAGCAGGTGAAAGTGTGCAAATCAAGAAAATCATCTGTCGTGAGCAAACCGGGTGGAATAATCCGCGGCGCTTCCTCCTGTCAGATTTGATTAAATTCATCTTTGAAAAAGTGATGCTTTTATTGGAAAAACAAATGCTTGGACGTTGGAAAGAATAAAAAATAAACTCATTTAAACACGAACAGGATTAATGACTCAACGACTTATTGACGCAATTATCGCGCAGGTATCTCTGAAGGTTTCAAACCCACACCTGTAATTGAGTAAATGGTCTCCAACAGACTTGACGTGTTAATGATTGATCTGTCACACTGATTGAAGTTTTTAACTATGAACCCCTGTTGCAACGCTGGATTAATAATTCCTCATTCTCTCATGTCTTTCTAGAAGCCTTGAAAAGCCGATACGAGGCTGTTATATTGTTCCAGGAATCTGCTCATTACCTACAGGCACAGACCTCGCTGAGAACAATGGAACACGGCCCAGAATCAAGTCACGCAAAGTAGCTCTGGGATCACGCCGTCTGTTTCCAAATGAAATAACGTCGAGAGCCCTTGAAAATGGAAGATGGTGCCTACTGGAACTCCTCCAACTGCACTCTTTAAAGATCAGGGTGGGTTTTTTTTAGATGTTGGATTTGGAATGGCCCCAAAGATCTGAGAGAAAGTTTAAATGAAAAATCCTCACAACCAAAGCCTTTGGATTCTTGGGTTTCTTCTTCACGCCAATAGTCACTGGCCTGAGCTACTGCCACACATGCCATGGTGCTCAGACAGAGAGGCATGATTAACATTTAGAACCCAGGGATGTGTCAGGTTGATCAAAGACCTCTGACACTAGTAGATAACGGCTGTGAATTAAGCCTGGAACAAATCCAGGGAGGCACACAACCAAGGGAGCATTTTTAAAGATCAGAGCATATCAAAGTGTCAGATTTACACCCGACCTATGTCAAAGGAAAAGAGCAGTTGGTGATTAAGATCGGAGCAAGTGCACGTGTCTTTGTTGAGCTACAGGATGCTGATCCGAAGGAAATCCATGTTGGGGTGTGGAGCTATGGGAAATGTCATGTTGGATGTTTGGCATTTTGTGTGTGTGTGTTTATAAAAGATACAACAGTAACAGTTGATTTTCAAAGGTGTGTGGCCAATAGAGAGTTAAAGCAAATAACCTGACCCAATTAATTCGAAAAATCAAGCACATCTCTGTCCTTCAGAGTAATAATATAAAACACATTTTCTCAATTCGCTTGATGGTTTCCCCTCTTTCATTCATCTTGTTTAGGCATCCATCCTGTGTTACCTGTAGATGTTTTCCCTCAACTGTTTGTCATCCACAGCTTTAATGGATAAAAAAGTTTTTTTTTAATATTAAGTGTAATGCATTGATATAGGTTCTGATTATTTCGATGCAGAAGTAAAAGCCTATGGAAGCATATGTGATTTTATCCTCTTTAAAAAACTGTAGGTTAAGTAACGTTGTGATAATGTAAGTGTACATACAAAAGTATATGAAATAGTGTAGTATATGACTACAAACCTAATATAAACACAAGGCTGCACTGGATTTTATATACATATACTGGATTCCTTTTTTCTTTAGATATAGACTTTGTCTTTAAAAGTGATAGGTCAACCAAAATTCCAACTTCACTAATTATTACTCACCCCCATGTTGACTAAAGGTTGGGATTATTTTCATAGTAAATCCCTTTATTAGACTTATAGACAAAAATGTATGTTCATTTTAATGTAGCGACTCATGCTCAATGGTCTTCGTTTTCATCTTCCTGCAAAAAGACACAATTTAAAACATCCAAATACCCCCGTGCTGCTCATCTGTAAGGACTATCTTTAATTGAAGCTTCGAAAATTAGTAATTCTTCTGAAACAAATCTATATTTCAAGCTTGTTTTTATGCAAGGCCATGCAGCCTAAATCTTGAGCGTGGGCACTTACCCTTGTGATGGGTTTGAATAAGGATAAACCTGTAGCTGGGGCTGAGAGGCTTGGAGCTTTCGCTACAAACACACTTAAAATATAAACTTATTAAGTTTTTCCCGGAACATTTACTCACGTTGAGGCTTTAATACGAGATGGTTGTTACAGATGAGCACCATGGAGGTATTTAGGTTTTCCAAGTGTGTCATTGGAAGAAGATAAAGACGACAACAACTGAGCCCAAGTCGCTACATTAAAAATGGACTTACATTTTTGCAATTTGCAAATACATTATGTTGAAGACATTTTTGACGTGAGAAAAAAGGTTGTCTTTAAATGAATGCTGAATCCCAATTTACCAACAGTCATTGCTGCTCTGGGTGTTCTGATGTGCTCTGTGGTTGGCGACATCGTGGTGCGGTGATGATAATTGAGCTGCAGATTGATGCTGGGAATCACAACACTGTGGATGTGGGTGATTTCCAGCAACTTTGGGGAGTTCAGTTGATGGTGTTTTTTTGTGGATTGCGGCCAAGAGCAGCATGTTTTGTTGAGATAAATAAAGAACACTCTGTGCCCACTTTTTTTTTACCCGAAAAGCTACATTAGGTTTGCTCGCTTAAATGTGATATAATTAAGTATCTGATGCTGCGACTTGAGCAAGTTTAAAAAAACATGATTTATTTCCCTCAAGGCAAAATAAATGTGTGTCCATGAACGTGTTGAAAAATCTATAACTTGGTCGCCTCTCTGTCCACAATGTTTTTAAAGGTTCTATTTTCTTCTTCACTAAGCAACACCATGGATCTGACAAACCCTATGGTTTGAGAAAAGTATACCTCCATGGGAATGGAAAATAAAAGATTGCCATCCAGTTTGACGAAAGCAAATAATACTACTTCCCAAGTTCAGTACAGTACATTGTTGGTTGTGTCATAAATGTTTCAAACCAACAGCCTGAAATTTAGACAAGCTTATATAAGCTTATATAAATCCAAACAACGAAATAAAGAAGCGTGATATTCCGACAAATGAATGACTTCTTAGGAAACATTTTCTGTGAAGGTCTTGTTTGAAAAGCAAACACATCAATACAACATAATATATTCATAAGGCTTTTTAGAAGAAGATATGTCAGTTGATAATGACATCCGTGAATGTATTTCAAA
This sequence comes from Callionymus lyra, assembly GCF_982586985.1. NCBI lineage: Eukaryota > Metazoa > Chordata > Actinopteri > Syngnathiformes > Callionymidae > Callionymus > Callionymus lyra. Next base: position 19,563,698 of record NC_141823.1, read on the forward strand.
CAATATGAAGTTTCCCAATTGGTGGATGTTAAGAGCTTTAAGTGAAGTGGGAATAATTTCTTGGAATGACATTGTAATTGCCCTACAATGACTTATGGGTGTGCTCATAATGTACTATACTGAAGTCTTTCATAGAATGTGTTAACCCTTTGTACTTGCAGTGATATTAAAGAGTTGTTTGTGTGTATGTGTGTGTGTGTGCACGTGCATGTGCAGGTGTGTGTGTCAAATGCTTACCTTGACCTTTCCAACGTAGGCATTGTTTTGCTCCTCAATGACCGTCAGGTTTACTGGCAGCGAGGCATCGAACAGCGGGTCATTGTCATTGACATCCGTCACCACGATTTTCACTGTCGCAGTGGAGGTCTGGACACACACAAACACACATCTTTGTTATAACAGTGGCTCCGTTCAGTTGAGTCACTGTTCATAATGATTCGTTGCACTTCATGTTTGTCAGAGACACTGACGAACTTTTATGGCAGCTCATTTGGAACCCCTATGGTCAGTGTGAAACCATTTCTCTGCTGTTTATTGTTTGCACGAGAACACTCGAAATGTTGGCTTTCATTAGTGGCAGAAACAAATAACCCTGGGATTTGAATCCTACTTGTTGCAACACACTGTTGATGCATCTTCTTCAAATCACACGGACAGACTGACTGGAACACGGATGTGCAACTCTGTTGAAATCCACTGAAATGCTTCAATTCAAGCTCCAAATAAGGTGATGTGGGAGTTCTTTCCACTTAAACAGACTCAATTTCCACTCAGTGTTTTAGTTATGAACTCTGTGTTTAAAGCTCATAATTACTTTAGTTTGAGAAATGTGTTATGGGTTATGTAATAACCAATATGGTACAAGTTTTAAACTATTGTACAGCACTTTCTTAACATATTTAATCATCTTTCTTGGTAAAGTGTTGTTCACATGGGTCAAGAGAAGAAAAAAAAGGTTCTTATTCCCATTGGAGACTTTTTCTCCAGAGCGAAGAGGAAATCGGTGAATTGAAGACAAAAAGATAACAAGGCAATTCCCTCAGGTAGAAAGAAAAACCTTGTTCTTCACATAGACTTTACCAGACATCTGTTTTCATCCAATACTGCACATACCTTAGGTCTAACGGTTTTCTCTGAAATGTCACTGCTCTGTGCAGAACAATTAGTTGTTCTACTATTTTACTCTGAAACCATGTCTTAATTTCCTGTTTTAATTTTAATTCAAGAAATAAAAGAGGAAATAAGTACTTGAAGATGGTAAAATAAATCAACAAATTACATCAATAGAATGTATACAATACACTAGGATTAAAAAAAACATGATTTATTTTTATTTTCAATATTAGTGTAATTTATTTTCATTTTATTTAAAACTTTGTTTTTGGAAGGAAAATAAGAAAAGTAGATTTTTTTTACCACACAAAAAAGTATTTAAAAAAATGAAAGAAACATTAATATGCTGCTTACTCTGTAGCCATTAGTATTAGTAATATATTCCCATCAGACAATGAAAAATAACGAAAAATAAATAGTGAATTATAGTTTTGTGTTGATGAATCAGGCAAACTATGTATATAAATGTTCCAGTCATTGCGATGATATTGATAATGGAATATTGTCAAGTAGGACTAATAAATGGTAAAAAATCAAGAAATAAACCAAACATTTGCAAACCAATTTAAAGCTGTTACATTAATTCATTTCATTTTTAATTTAATCGTCCTCCATTTTGCATCAGAAATACTCTGCTGTAAGATATTTTTTTTTAGGTTTAATGCCAGCCATAGAAAGCCCTTAACAGGAAGTAATTGAAAGGCAAGTATATGGTATAACATCAGTTCAGGCAGAGCACTCAGGTCTTTAAGCATGAGCTGACTGGCATCAGCTGTTTCATTCATGACTCATTCTGCAACAATTTGCTCAGACGAGCAACAACCAATCATCTGTATGCAGGTGCGACACACGCTAGTAAGACCTGGCACATCCCACCATCACTCATGTAATCCCCGGGTCTTTTATTGCTTCTGCCCACATTATCCACATGTGCTGCTCCGAGGTGAGTTTCTGGAGATTTGTGCCTGTGTGTCTGCGTGTACTTTGAGGCTGTTTAGTGCTAAACCTTCAGATCGAACCAGCAGGGGTCCAAACGGGCAGCTTGGGGCACAATGCTGGCAAATTTGCTTAAGACGAGTCGTGACGAGAGTGCAGACGATGTGATAGATCTAAAGGAACATGTTTTTTAAACAGTTTTGGACATGACTTTTTTTTAAATATATGTAAGACACACATAGATAGCGAGATGTTTTTGAAGTGGTCCAGAAATAGAAGAATGGAAATACTGGATGTGATCCATTCCAAACATCCATTTTTAATTATAAAACCATGGAAAATTTTGATCTTAAGTGATGTTGAACTTTTAAAATTACCGGAACATACAAGCAATCTGAAGATTACATATTTTCCACCTGTTGGGTTTTACTAATCATAAGAGTGATTCTAGTGATGCTAGTTGGCTAAACCTTAAACTCATGGGGGCAACATCCGTTTTTAGAAGTGAAGGCAATGCGAATGTGCAAAAAGCTGCAGTTCATCTAGTGCCCTCTAGGCTGGCTGCAGGAAAACTAGAAATCACAAACACACCAAGGCAAATAAACAGAAACAGATAAATGTTGATTTACACACAATTCTACAAGGGAATTTATTTCTAATGTATAAGCTTTTATTAAACAACCAGTTTTTGTTGAATTTGCTAAATGAAGGGCGTAGTATACGTGACCGACAAGTAACCAATTTGATTTATTTTCGGCCTGTTTTCATTGCACAACGAACTGAAGAAACTTCTAGGATAAGAGGTGAAACTTCTTCCTATAACTCAACACAGTCCGGTTGACTCGCTTTAGAACCACTTGGATCACCATGAACTGGATGAACAAGAGCCCTCACTGACAGATTGCACAAGAATTAAACTCTTGTCGTGAGTTTGGCTAAACCAAAAGACTCCATATCCAAGCTGGCTGCGACCTCTGATAGTCAATATTTTATACACTCTACGCAGATGACATGTTGTTCTAAGTTGAAATGCCCTTTTTATTCTTTATTTTTGCTTCTTATGCTTTTTGTTAAGCTATCGAGTTACTGGAGTGAAATGGTGAACTATATGTCAAGTATAGCTTCAGTTTTGAGGTTTTCATTTCAACCTTTTTTTTATATTGACAGGCAACCCTGAATGAATCTATTTGTCTGTCGAGTGGGAGCATATTTATATGAGATTTTAAGGACAAGCATTTATCCGGTTTGTTGTGCACGTGTGTGTTAATCCAGATGCATGAAAGCTGTTTTTGTAAGTGTTATAGTGAGTAAAGATTCTCATTATTTAGCCTAACACCTGAATATATTGATGTAGAAACATGTTTATTGCAATGGTTTAAGGTCAAAAAGCCTCATTATCTGTGAGGAAGGACAAGTAAAGTATCTTAAAGAGCAGGTGACAATAACCTGTGGAGCCGGGGCCACAAGCTGAAATTGGTCAGAGGGGGCCACCTGAAGTACACTGGGCCACGGTCTGGGGTTTTAGCTTTATTCCTTTAGCAATTTACTGATTCAAGTGTCCGTGTTAATGCCGTTAATTTAGCCTCTCAACCAAGGTTCCGACCTTTGAACTTAAAGCATGAAAAGAGAAGCAAGAGAGACATAAAGAGACTCGCAAACATGGTTTGAAAAAAAGCATCATTTTACGGGTCTGTTTATTGACCTGTGAGCTCCCGGGGCTCACTAAACTGCCGTGATCGATCACTGACTTCAGAGATTGGAGGCTGACAGAGAAGCCCGGCAGGCAACCACACTTCCAGACAGTCTCTATGAAAGGGGATCAATAAACCTTCTACTGTCGGGCAAAAGCACCGTCGAAACAAGGGAACACGGACGTTCAGTCGCCGCCTGGAACTCCCTGCTCTGCGTGATCATAACATGGGATTTGGATTGTATCACTGGAAGACGAACTGGTTTGTTATATTACATTTTATACAACTTTGTGGTGTCCAGAGGTCACTTTAAAACCTACACATACTTTTATAATATGTCCGAATATTTCATTCTTGTAAAAGTTTATATTTTATTTCTAACCAGCAACATTTTTGACCAAGCAGTATTATAATAGTTTTTATATTTATAAAAGACAAATAAATATTTTGTATGATATATATTATTGTGAGTTATAAGAGAGACAGTAAAAATCCTCCTTAATAATTTGTACTTACAGTAGTATCTTTAAAAAGTACAGACTTAACTATTCTTTCTGGGCTGGTAAAGCTTCATGAACCAGTTTTTGTCATTCATTTATTCTCAAACATAAGAAAGTTTCCCTTTATTTTCAAATGATAATCCCAAAAATGGGTTCGTCCTGATGAACCCTTATGAATCAGTTTCTGTATTTTTCATTATTTATCAGAGGGCGCCACCTACTGACAGTGTTTCATGAAGCTTCACCAGCCCATGTTCTTAGAATTACATTTAAAAAAAAGCAAAAAAGTAAAACATGGTGTGTCTATTTGTGTGTCAATAGTTTCCTTTCTCTTTTCAATTTGCTTCTTTCTTCCCCCCCTTTAAATCAATCATTTACATTTCATGATTTATCCTCAAACTCTCAACTATGATTCAGACACTTTTGTTGGACATCAGACAGGATTCAAATGTTTACAAAACATCCGACAGAAAAATGAAAATCAATAACAATAAGATCCCGATGGGCTCTGTCGAGGTGTCTCCACGAAGAATGATTGAAACCTTCATTTGAATTTGTCTGAATGATGGTGATTCGTTCAGCAGACACACTGATCATTTCCGGGGGAAAGCTTGCAATGATATGATGAAGTTCCGTCTGGTGATTAATCGTGCTGCACTAAGTTAGGTTTGCACCTCCTGTTGTTTAGTGTCCTGACGCTGGGGCGGGTTTAATGCATGGACTCGAAGGGTCCTTAACCTGTGGCAGCATGATGGATTCACCGGCCAAACAGCCAATTAGGCACTTTGTAGTCTGACACTCTCACAACAGGACATTTAATAATAGGGCAGACAGTCAGGTGTGTGTGTGTGTGTGTGTACACGCATATGAAGACAACCCAAGGCCTCTGCTGTGATACTGATTAATGGGTTCATAGAAGACAACAATAGTCCAATCTTTTTCTCTATTTCATTCCTTTCAATGTCTTTCTATCAGTTTGTATATTTTGGTTTGTTTCACAGTCTAGAAACACGACTCGGGAAAGTTGTTTAACAATGAAGTTTTACCACAGCCAGGGTTCGAGTTTGTAGCTACATTCTTTTGTTCACTACAGAAGCGACTGCGGTGGTTATACATCTATAATCCTTTTCTTTTTTCCTTATTCTTTTTAGACTCATGGATGGAACTGAAAATTATCAATGGACAGTAGAAGTTTTATAAAGCGGTGTATCACTATACCGTAGTTTACAGCTCAGTAGGTGGCGCCCTCACGTTTACAATGTTAGACTCCAGTAGCTATTGATCATAGAGTGACATCTAGTGGACGCTGAGTATAATGACAGTGCATCATGAAGCTTCATCATCCCATCACTACTACGGCATCTTAACTAGTTGTGAATTTATTTTCTGTTTGTGTGTGCTTTTATTTTGCCTTGTGACTGTTACAGGAACTATGGGGTTTATTATCTCCTTCAGTTTATATTTGAATCATAATTAAGATTTAACATTGTCAAATGTTAGTCAATTTATTTTGTGTTCTTTCACTTTTTGGGGTTCAGGGGGGTCTTTCTTGTTCTGTGGCCCTCAAGTTAAGGCCACATTTCCTGCAATTAAGGTCATGGTTTAAACATTTATATATATCTGTGTTAACACAATTAAACTGAAGGTAAGTTAAAACAAATCACTACGATGACGAAGCTTAACAAGCAGCAACATCCTACTATTAGAACTCAGTAGGTGACCCCCGTAGTTTAAAAAATGGTGTTTTAAATTGATCAATTATTCAGTATCAGGCCATATTTAGTCAGAGGTTTTACACGCAGTGTTGCAAAAAGATTTACAGAAGTAATATCAGCCTTATAGTTGTTTCTATTGTGACATAAATTGTCAAGGCTCTTAAAAGTATTGTCTACGTATGTTTGTGTGAGGGAGTGTGTGTGTGTGTGTGTGTGTGTGTGTGTGTGTGTGTGTGTGTGTGTGTGTGTGTGTGTGCACCATGCTGTTCAGGAAATAAGAGCGTCTTTACAATAACCTCCCACACTCTTTCTCTCTTGGGAAATATTTTGGAAAGGGTTAGTTTGAGAGAAGGTCAGACAATTCAAATGTTCTGCCCAAAGGAGCCTTTAAATTTTCCTCCATAGTTATTGACATGAGACTCTTTTGTCTCTGCCCTCTCTCAGGCCGAGGAGAAAATAATGAGAGGGCGAGTAGGACCGTGATGTTCATTTAACTGAAGAGGGAGACCTTTCACCTATGGAAATATCACAAGCCTTATTTTCTTTTCCACAACCATTTATAATCTCAGATGTTTCTAAATTGATTTAGTCTTGTTTGATACAATGTTCTCTGATTTGAAGATGAAGCTGTTGCCGAAGAAATTAACCGTCAATATTACACGGAGGACGGGTTTGGAAATCAGATAAAAGTGGAGAATACTTTTCTGTGATCCACTTTAACAGCAGGAGTTTATACGTAAATTAAATTGGAGGGTTATTTTAAAAATAAGAATCAATTTCAAGTTATTTTATTGTACTATGAGGCAGAAGAACACTTTGGTGAAACGATCAAACGGAACAAACTGCAGTGTCACATTGACGTCAATATATTATAACACAAACAACGATCACACGTATGATCACATGACATAAGCTTTGGAACAATCTTCCTCTCTCTTTGCGCTTGATGGAGTCTACTGACTCCTTTAAGAAACATCTTAAGACGTTTCTATTTGTTCAGGCTTTTCCTTGATTTTCTGGAACTCCTGTTGTGTTATCAGTTTTTATATTGATCTTTAAAATATATACTTTATTGAATATTGTTTTGATTGTTTAAGCGCTTTGTGACCCTGGTCTGGAAAAGCGCTATACAAATAAAAATTACTTACTTACTTACTTACATACATAATGATCGCATTAATGATCACATGACAGTGTTGGGCACGTGTTGCTTTAAAATAGAATCCAAGTTACTTGCTAGTTTCAAAGTAACTAGTTACTAGGGAAATTAACTTTTTGCAAGAGAGATAAAGGTTTATTTGCCAGATGTACGGGCCAGTTTAAGGTTGGATGCTGTGACTAAAAAATTCGGAAAATAGGAAAAGACCAATAAATTAAACAAAAAATTAGGGGTACAGTTGTCGTCGTTAATACAGATCGCCACACAACAAATTATAATTTTTTTAATTATATCCCAAAAAACAATTAACTACAATAATAAAGACTAAACCACACATACAAACTATATAATATTAAAGATGAAAGTAAAATAAATAAATGGAGACAACAGTGACGTAATCAAACCCACAATGTAAACTGAAATGTAAACAAAAACCATCATTAATGTCTTATCAGGTTGACGGACAGAAAGGCTTTCTTCGTGCAACTTTTTCAAATAGCAATTAATGAAAATTCCAAATGTTTTCTGCTTGTTCATTTCCATGAATGTGATACATTGTTCAGTTATACAGCGTGTGAGAAAGAGGTGAACGTTTGTGTTTCTTTCAGTCAATCTTTCCCACAAGTCCATCTTTTATTTATTTAAAATAGGTAATAACATAGTTTTAACCATCTATCATCATGTATGAATATGAATAGTATATTTTGGATTTGAGGCATTACAAAGTTATTAGTTACAGGACTTGTTAACTTGTTTACCTAATAATTTGTTACTCCCAACACCATCCACGACATGAAACACTTATTGTCCATATAATAAACATAATGATCCCATTAAAATTGAAAAACATAAATATTAAGTATGAAGTAAATATTCTATTTCAGTAAAATAAATTGTTACTTTCACAAAAATATCCTGTCTGAATAGATACTTCGATTTCAGTTTATTATTTGGTTAATTAAAGTAGAACATGATTGATCATTGTTGAAAATACATTAGTATGTGAACAATTGATGCAAAACAAAAACTGAGTATGTTTGGGAAAATTCTAATAAAAAATTACTGAAACTGAACGACAATATGAGATTGCAACAAATAAATCGACCACTCCTCAGAAAGTCATGAAAATGATATTGTTGTATTTTTAATATTGACTTACACTTAAAAGTTTTTCTCCAGCAGATGATCTCCCCGACAGTTATCGTCTGCCAAATTACTAGCAAAATCCAAACAAACCCAGCTTTTGGTTCATTACTCAACCCTCTGCATATTTAACCCCTAATTGGATTTTGGCTGCCATGTTTGTATGATCAGTTTTGGTGGTTTTGCAGGCAGAAGACGGTTATAGCGTTTGGGATCCCATTAGTCAGTGGAGGCCTGTAGTCTTCAAACATTGCCGTGATGCCACATGTCAGACTCAGTGCTCTTTCAACAAACACACTTTTTAACTGATCCCTGTTTTCTCATGAAAGAAAGATACATTTTTTTTTGTAGGAAAAAGATGAGCTGGAGACTGAACATTATTTTCCCTTGGAATGCTTCGTGGAGCCTACATGATAAAAAAAGATCTTACCCCGTCTGGATGTCGATCAGAAGCTGTCACCACCAAAGAGTAAAAGTCCATAGACTCCCTATCCATAGGCTTGTCCAGAACCAGATAACCAGACCTGAAAAGAGAATGTTAATTCACTTATCTTGTAACTATGAGTTTCTGCAACACAACAGCAGGAAGACGAGGCCACGATTGGATTGTGAGGGACTTTATGAATAAGCAAACTGGTCCTGGTGGGCTTTGTAGTAAGTTATGAACGCTGCTGATCATTCCCTCGCTGATGGTTTCCCACCATTTATTTCAAACGTGAGGCAGCTTTGCTGATTCCGCTTTCCTGTCCTGGTCCCATGTTACTCGTCTTCCCAACCTGTGAGCATTTGTCTTTATGAACAAAATACTTTGGGAATATCCGAGTGACAGCAAATCCTAATTACAGTGCAGTTTCTTTTTTTGCTGTGCTCATGATTGGTTTGCTGATGCAGATGGTGCCTGCCGTGGTATTAAGGATGGGTCTCTTAGGTGCGGTCATGGTTCAACGGTGTGCCATTAAAAAGACAGTGACTCAGCCGGCAACTGAAATCCCACCAGCCGACAAATATATGTTAATGAACTGTTGGTTTGGATAGTCATTGAACAAATGATCTGGAATGGTAATGTTTGGTCTCTAGTGTGAGCCACACACACACACACACACACACACACACACACACACACACACACACACACACACACACACACACACACACACACACACACACACACACACACACACACACACACACACACACACACACACACACACACACACACACACACACACAGACACACACACACAGACACACAGACACACACACCGAGCAAGAAGGATTATAAGCAAACTATTTTTTCTGTAACATAATCTGCTTTCATACCTCGTCTTAAATCAAGACTAATTCAAGCATTAGAAATGACAAAGGAGGGAAGAACTTCTGATTAACAGTCAAATAAATCAAAGTGTGTAAAAGTGTACTTGGAAGTTTTAGTGCTGTCTGTCTGGAAATGTAAGACCAAGAACAACCACAAATCTTTCTGCTCCGACTCAACTACTTGCACCTTATTTTTAACGAGGCAATTTTCTCAGTCATTTATCTTATGTTAGTTATGTGCTTTCTTGAATTGTAATTCCGTCTTCAGACTTTAACACGCATAGACTTGATATGATTGAAATTACTTTGACTTTGAATTTTTAATCTTGCGGTTCTCGAGACCAGTCTTGACAGTCCACCGTCTTGCCTTTGTCTCAGCAGTCTTGTCTTCTTCTCAACAGTCTGGTCTTGGTCTTGACAGTCTTCTGTTCCTTTCTTGTCTTGCTCTTAATAGTCTACTGTCTTGCTCTTGTCTTGGTCCCGACAGTCTACTGTCCCTTTCTTGTCTTGGTCTTAATGGTCTATTGTCTTGCTCTTGTCTTGGTCTGGACAGTCTACTGTCTTATTCCAGTCTTGGTCTGGACAGTCTACTGTCTTGATTTTGTCTTGCTCTTGACAGTCTACTGTCTTGTTCTTGTCTTGGTCTGGACAGTCTACTGTCTTGTTCGAGTCTTGATTTGGACAGTATACTGTCTTGTTCTTGTCTTGGTCTGGACAGTCTACTGTCTTTTTCCAGTCTTGGTCTGGACAGTCTACTGTCTTGATCTTGCCTTGTTCTCAACAGTCTACTTTCTTGATCTTGCCTTGTTCTCAACAGTCTATTGTCTTGATTTTGTCTTGCTCTCGACAGTCTATTGTCTTGATCTTGTCTTGGTCTGGACAGTCTACTGTCTTGATCTGGACAGTTTACTGTCTAGTCTTGGTCACGGCAGTCTACTGTCTTTATCTTGTCTCGACAGTCTACTGTCTTTATCTCGTCTTGACAGTCTACTGTCTTTATCTTGTATTGTCAGTATACCGTCTTGTTCCAATCCTGATCTCGACAGTCTAAAGAACACAAAAGCCAGTCCAAACTGCTGTCCAGTTTAGAAGCTGATTTAGAAGTATAGAAATTCTTTATGGTATTTTTTATTTATTTTTTTTAAACCAAAACTGAACTTCAAGGTCGTTTAGCTGTTACATTTGCTGAATGTTAACATTCATTTGTGAGACATCTACAATGTCCTCCTTGTGTAAACAATGTGTTTTGGCTACAGTAAAAATGAATGTATTCAAACATCTCCAGGTCTTATCTCGTGGGAAACATGGGTTCTTTTCATTTCGTTTCATAATGGAAGATTCCAGCCACCTATTCCTTGAATTTGGCTTGGTTCTCCTGCGGGTATCAAACTCAGCCAAACGCTGCATAAAAGCGAAAAGAAAGGAGATGGTCTTAGCCAGCTTGGGCAGTTTAGCATTCTGGACCGGATCAATGCACAGGGAGCCCAGTTTGTCTTCATGGCTCACGTTAGTTTGGATTTGTGGAAAACAAACGAAAGAAAAAGAAAGTAAGTATTGAATTTTCATTATTATTCTCCTCTGTTCAAAGATTGTGACTCCGCCAGACCCATTAACTCAACGTTTTATGCTTCACTATTTCATCCATTTTTCAGGCCCTCATCTTTCACTAAAATCACTCTTCGTTTCCTTCTTCTAGAAATGTAAATGGCCTCTAAGCAAACTAAAACACACTTCACAGAACAAGAAATGAATGAATAAAACAAACGCATTTGGACTCTGAAGTAAGATGAGTGAGTGTATGCATACAAAAGAAGCTGCTTGTTTAAAAATAACACAAATAGATCTCACACTTACTTTGGTTGCAGCTCAAAATGTCCATGTGGGTCTCCACTGTGAATCTCATAGGTGATCGGGTCTTGCTCTCGATCCACTGCCTTGAAAGTCAGACAAAGAGACATTTTTATTCATTTAATTTGTAGAACTCTTGTCCAAGACGAGTCCAAACGCTATGATGCAAGAATGGTATTGTCTCAATCTGTATTTTGAGCTAGTGTTTTGAGTTTTGCCAAATTTGCTGAACCACAGGTATTTACATGTTAATCATTGCTTCGTTTTCAAAGCACCGCTTAGTTTTTATCTGGCTTCGGAATGTCTGAAAAACACTAATCTTCTTTTAACACCAACTGTTTGCCGTTTTTTCTGTTTTATCTGTTCCTGTTTCTGTTGATAATAATAATTTACGCTAGAGTATAAAGATGCAACCGAAACAGCTCTAACTTCAGTGTGAAAATGGGACATTCTATAATAATGTTCTGTATTAATCTCTCCTTGCAAGTAAAATTGTGACTTTATACCAATTCTGATCCCTGATGTCTCTTCTTTGTCTAAGCTCACAGTCAGATTCCTAACCTGAAAAAAACAAACATGTTTTGACGTGTTAAAGTCGACAAATGACATTGTGTGATTGCGTGATGCATTCAATGACATTGGGGATGTTACGGTGTGTCCGAGAGTGTATGATATGTCGTAACAATATGCAAAACATCCAATAACTGAACAGTAGTTCCTTCTATGAAATAACACATACAAAACACGTCGGCTTTCTACCACTACAATTGTTCCTGCCAATTGTTTATTTTTAATAATTTATGTATCTTTTTTAAAAAACTAATTATGATTATTTTACTTAAATATATGTCATATGTTGCACATGTTCCTAATGCACTTTCTTGTATAAATCGTACGTATTAATGTTAAAAATACATTTACAAAAATACAATTTAAGAGAGAAAATAATATACAATGACAACCGATAATAAATAACAGAGCTGGAGTATAAAGATGCGACCGAAACAGCTCTCACTTCAGAGTGAAATCGGACATTTCAAGAAATGGTTCTGTATTAAACTCTCCTTGCAGGCAAAATTGTTGTAACTTTAATCCAATTCTGAGCTATTATGTCTTATTTCTCTAAATTCACAGCCTTCAGTCAGTTTGCTAACCTGACCAAAACTCTTTTGTGTTATTTTAAAACATTTCTTGAAGCGTTGATGTCAACTTATGACACTGTGTGCGTGTGTGTCTGTGCTTGAGTGTGTAATCACCTGCAAACTCAACAGTGTAGCACCAGTTCTCATCGCCTCGCTGATCTCCAGGTTGTACTGCAGCCGCGGGAAACGAGGAGGACTTTGGTTGTTTGGCGGCAAAACTTCGATATAGACTGTAGTAATGGATGACCTGAGGAGAGGAGAGAGCCTGTTCAGATGCAGGAAGCAGAGAGGAGCCAATATATTGGAAAGAGGTGGAGAGTAGGAAGACTCATAGGTCTGTCAGAGGAGGAGGAGGAGAAGGACTAAAGGGCACAACTGGAGGATTGTGGGTAAAAACAATGTCAGAAACAGTGAACGGTCTAATGTGCAGGTCAGGCGGGGTTGAGTGGTGTTTGTTTCTTCATGCTGTGTTTAATCGATACGAGTCAAGAGTGCAAGAGACGCTGGTAACCGCTCTGCTTGTCAGGATCAATCCACTGTTCAAACTGTATCTCCTGTTGCTTTTGTTACCCCGAATAAATATCTCATGCAAATACATAAAAGTGATGGGACATGCTGTTCATCTCAGCTGTTCGGTCGGATTAGTTTGTCTGTATTTGTTTATTATTTATGAAATTAACTTCTACTCAAACGAGTGTCTCACAGGAATTCGGCTTTAATTCAACTTTATGTAATTCAATTACATTTTTGATTTTCACTTTTGGAAATTTTCAGTTTTGGAGAAACTTTAAGCAGAATTTGAGATTTTCATCTGTGGTTTTCCCATCCTTTTCTCAATGGATCTCCTTTGAAAAATTTACCAATATTGTTTCTTGCTTTGTGTAACACTGAATAATTTAACTTGGGGTTAGCAATTGTATTTCCTTCGGGGGGGACATTGTATATCGTATCTGTTATAAGGGGCCATCAATAAATAAATAAATGAATATAAGGACATTCAAAAATAAGCTTAAGTACTTTAAGATTTAAAAAACATTGCATATTTGCATATTATTTTACCATTTGAAATAAAATACATCAAATGTAAAACAAGGGTTTTATGCCATAATTGTATTTTATATTATACATTTAATTAATTATTATTTTATTTTAAAAATATTATAGAAAAGCACTATGAAAAGTATTAAACACAATTCATAAAAATAAGAAAAATGAAAGGCAAAAAAGAGGATAAAAAAAGATATTCAAACTAAGCTCTTCAGGAAAGTACAAGTATATAAATGCATGATAAAGAAATTAAACTAAGACCTGCAACAAATTAATTGTGTACTATTTAATTTGACAAACATCTTATTAACGAAATATCATAGAAGAGCACTACAAGAAAAAAGGTATTGAAAAAAAGATCTTAAAAAAAATAACAAGTAACAGTATTGATGGATAATGGATTAAACATTTTTAAATGGTTATTTTTAGTTTTATAGTATTATAAAGTTCAGGCGGGCCGCATAGATAAAGTCAGAGGGCCATGTGTGGCCCCCGGGCCACACTCTGCCCAGGTCTGCTTTAGATCATAGATTATTTTTGCGTATCGTAAATATATCTACAAGATGATTCAGATGCAGTCTTGTAAAGAACACAAAGACACCATGAGACACATTGCATACAGGATTGTATTTCCTCATGAACACACCATCTTCTTGTTTGTCTCCTTAACAAACAAGTCGAAATGGGGACATTTCTTGGTCAATTACGCAAAAAAGTGAAAATCCCCAGCAACAACTGATGGATGAATGCTACTTAAAAAGATGAAATTGTTCCAGTCATAATTAAAAACATATGATTAATGTATGTTTCTTAAACACATCCATCTCATAAATCTGCAGAGCAAACTTAAAATTAGTATATTAAATTATAACAAATGAGTGGACGATGAAGATGAATTATGCTTGTGAAATAATTCATTATAATGAAAACAGGCTGGGTTAGAAAAGCATAGAAAATGAAAAAAAAACAACCCTGCCACATAACAATAGTCTGGAGCCATTTACAATCCTAATAACTAAAACCCCCCAAAAATATATAAATAACATAATTTCAGTCACTAACCGATCTCTGATGTGCAAAATAAAGACTTACTCTAAAAAAAACAAAATAAAAAGCTACAATTAAACAAATGGTTTTTCATTGTTGCATCTACTTTTCCTTGTTTTTATATCTAAAATACATGAATCTTCCCGTCACCACGGCAACGCAGGGTTGATAAAAGCTTTTTAATTACACTATGGTAAATACCATCTGCCCCCGGGCTTGATCACCCATCTTTATATTTAGAGCCCAGGAACTTTACTGTCAACATTAATATCCAGCCAAAATGAATGTTTAATGTGCTAAACCACTTAGCTTGTTAATGATGACAACCCACTTCTGTCTTCATTCTGCTACACATCGTGTTTGTGTACTGCATTCATAAAACATTGTCAGCAGCAAACCTCCTCACCTTTGAAGTAAAAACAACCATACCGATTTCAGCTAGATATAGTTATTTATATTTTATATATATCATTGACATTATAGGTTATAATATGTATATTATATATATATATATATATATATATATATATATACCTACATGCATAGGCTTTAAGGTCAGTAAACCGTATATATTACAATATATATTAAATCTATTCATCCAGCACCATTTTAAATTGTGATGATGAAAACTAATACTTGAAAATACTAAATAAAATACTAAAAAATGTATTAACTATGTAAATAATGAAGAAAAGGCAGTATTATTGAAAATAACAAACAAAACATGTCTCATTTATATTATATATATATACGTATATATATTTATTTTTTTGTCGTATATGCAAATATCAGCTTCAACTATCATCTATTTATTAAGGTTTCATGATACAGTGTGGTGACTTCCACAGGCCACTAGAGGGCAAACTATCTTATGATGCCAAAATAATCATTGGCATTATATTACAACTAATATAATGAAACTTTTTTTCAAACGAGGGAAACAATGTTTCATGAAACCTCATCACCTGTTTCAGAACAGATTGAAATGTTGTTCATTGTATGCGTAATAAAAAAATAAAATTCCGAACTTGACTCAATTTTTTCATTTGACAAACCATTTAAGCCTGTGATTCCACCCCAGCTAAACACTGATGCTAATGATATTTCAGAGTCCCTGACGGACGACATAGCTGCTCACCAACACCCCCCCAAACTCATTCCAGCATCTGCCATATGTGCACTTGTTTAGTTGTACCCAGAATTGCTGCCATGATGAACGGAATGTGTACCAGATTTTCTGGCTCGATAACTGTTCGACAATCTAGCGAAACTTTAAAGATAAGATCATCTTTTATTTGTCCCATGTCGGAGACATTTGTGCTTCTTCAAAGATTTGCTAATCAGCTGTTATTTACACATTTCTGGGGTTAAGAGGAAGTATTTCAAATCTTAGCATTAACAACAAACATTTTCACGATCGATTTTCAATTTAATACATGTATTTTCAGAGTCTACATTTGATTGTATATCCATTATAAAACTACTTTTGCAGGTGCTTTATTTTTGAATGAAAAACATGAAATATGTTTTACTTCCAGTCACACCTTTTTTAATAATATTAATGACTTTTCCTTTTTTGCTGCCCCTTGCAACACCCATAAGAGAACAAGCACCACAGGAAATTAATGAATTAATTTTAAAATGTGACTTTTAACAATAACCTATTGCTCAATTACAGTCTGAGATAAGAAGTTGAATATGAATTAAATTATAGTAAGGAATAGCACATTGAAGCTTCATGAAGCAGTGCCTTTATTTTAACCCTTGTGTTGTGAAGCCGGAAGACGGAAGAGAAGCCAGCGACACCCCAGGAAGGAAGGTGACCCCTGCCCGGCAACATTTGAATAATCCGATGACAGGAAGACAAATTAGGAACTTGAACTTGAAAGAACAATTTGTCCGGAAAAACCTCTTGGACAGGGACATTTGACTTAAAAACAGCGAGCCTTCTACAGCTAGGGACCATTCTGTCGGGGACTGTCAATCTGTGAAGCTTGTATTTTCTTTGACTTGAAGCGGCAGATAATGCCATTCGTACATTCTCTGGATTGTTCATCTTTCTCCACAAATCCAAGTATAAGACTCGGGACAGAAGTGGCGTCTTGTTTAGATCCTTTTAGTAGCCCTTGTGTTATCTCTGGGTCAAGGTGACCCAGACGCCCAAAAAACAATGTTTGTGGTATCCCTTGTGTTATCTCTGGGGGAAAACACAAGTGTTAAGAGACTTCTTCTCTGTTTAATTATGAACTTAAAAGCTATGAACATTTATTCAATTAAAACCGAATATGATTTTAAAACTGACACTACCAGCAGCTGAACTCTGAATAACACGTGTTTGATGATGCTTTATCAGCCAGAAATAAATGACAGTAAAAGTAAAAGTGGTAAAAGCTGAAATTGTTAGTCTCTATCACGGTTCCCCTCCAAACTGGTTTGCATCTGTGTTGAGCTGCTCATGTGTGACTAAGCTTGTCCTTCATTTGAATTATTCTTTCTGACCATATGGTCACAAACTTATTCACACATCTAAAGTACTGGTTACACAACATTTCCCTGAAATATGATTAAAGCAAATGAAGAAATTTTCAAACTCAGTTCCAGTTATTTTATTTAAATCATTGGCAAAAACCAACTAATTAGGTTCTGGTATCCATATTTGATGTTTCATTTTAATTGGTCATGGACTGAACTCCTAGGAAAAAGGAACTGCTGGAAGTAATGAAGCAATAAGAAGAAATATGAGTTCTTTCATTCAGTCTTTCAACTCTTCAATGTCCTCTTCTCTGCCACCCGTCGAGGCTTTGTTCCACACATAGAACGTCGTTTTTTCCAATACCAGCATTGAACATTTAGGGAAACTGGATCTAAAACTAACATACATAATACAGTGAAGCTCTGAATAATAATGTTTTTTTGCTTTTTAATTTTATATGACGCAGATATCTTAAATTTATACTTTGAATGTTGACTGTCTTACGTCTATTTATGAACGTTATTGAATAAATAGAGCCATTAAACATGAATTGTACTATCATTTTTTTTAAATTTTTTTTTGGAAAGGTGAACATAAGTACATTTCATCGGCTAGTCTGTGTTCTTAACCAAGACAACAGTCTCATATTAACATTATATATGTATATATGAGTTAAATAGCTGTGAGATAAAAGTGACATGTGTCAGTCTCTCTATATGAGCCTTCTTCTAATTTAGGTTTATATATTGAATCTACTATGTTACTATTGTTCAGCTGAAAAGGAAGATTTCTCCAACAATCAATACTCGATTTCTCACACTCTTGTTTTCTATTTAGTTATTAATTTTTTAAAAGGAGATGCATTTGGAGCATGTTTAATATATAATACACATTGATTGCTGCCGAGACTCGCACAAGTCAACTCGCACAACAGTAAGTGCCTGAAAATTGTCAACAAAATTATCACTCGACGATTCCAAGAGAAACAATTATCTTTAATAGGTTCCATTGATTAAAGATGTGTATTTAAAAAAAAAACAGGGAAAATCTCGTATTAAAACGTTTTAAAAAGTTCCTTTGTTTTGCCTTGTTAGTGCTCGCCCTGTGCGGGATATTTGGTTTATCTGGGGTCTTGACCTATAACAAGTCAGGTAGCAGAGACAGATATGGATTCGGACTGTGGGTTGTGTATTCGGCAGACATAAACTGCGTCTGGGGAAATGTAGGGTCCATTTGTGAGCCAATCAGTGAAAGCGCCTCGATCTGCAGCGACTCACATTCTCTATTGATTTAGCCGCCGCAGAGCTGGAGCCGGGCTTCCATGATGACTGACAAATATTGTTTCTGAGAGCAATCTGTCTCCATTTCGGCAATAAAAAGTACATTCTATCATGTTAATACAGATCTAAGTTAGTTGTGACAAAAGAATACACGTTTGTGTTTCAAGATCGCAGACAATTAAACGTGCCGTTGGACTGAATCTAACGTCGTGACTGTCAGAGCAGCTTTCATCTCGGACGGTACACAAACCAAAGTACATTAAATCGACGATAATGTCATTTGGTGGGTCCATGGAGGCTACTGGACATCTGTGGTCAACATGCATTACTTGGCCTCTCCTCGTGGCCATTTGGCCGATTGATCATATTGAATCATGTAGAAAGCAGTTCTTCCACGACTGCCTTATTTCATGTTTCCCTCAAACGACCAACATTTATCAGTCTTTTCTTTCAATCATGCAATGAATAGGTGAAATCCTCAGTCTTAGCTACATTTCTGAACATCATTGAACCCAGCTGAAGACATTTTACCGCAGTTTAGTTTACTCTAAAAGGGTTAGTTCACCCACTCATTTTCTACTCGCCCTCATTTCAATTTAGAGTTGGGATAACATTCAGAAGTCAGACCCTTTTTATAATTAAAGGCAAAAATGTTCATTTTAATGTAGCAACTGGAGCTCAGTTCGTCTTCATCTTCGTCCAAAATAACTCACTAAAAAACATCCAAATACATCTGTACTGCTCGTCCGTTTCGTCCATCTTGTATTGGAACCTCGACATTAGTAATTGTTTGGAAAAAAATTAAGTAAGTACGTATATTTAAAGCTTGTTTGTTGTGGAAGTTATATGAGTACCTCAGTTCCTGCCTGAAGTCTTTCCTTGTTGAAACACATTGTAAGTTCTAGTGCACAAGATTAGCTAGTTTGAGTCTGCTACATCAAACTTAAACAAGTCTTTATTTATTATTATTATTAATTTAAGTGTCAACCCAGATTGCATATTACATTGAATCAACGTTGATATCTGATCATTGCTATGATTATCATTGAAACAATGTTAGGTTTTCAATCAATTATGACATTGAATCAATGTTGTTTCAACTATGTTATTATCAACAGTGAAACAACATTGGATTCATAACCAATTCTATCAATAACACATGTCATTATATAAAGGCCATTTTTACATTTTCATCCATCCTCAGTGTGCTTTTCATATTCCTTATTAAATATATTTTTTACACAATTCAAGTTAGAATTAAACAAGCAGGAAGCCAAACTAGTCAATAACAACTAAGTGATCTCACTACCATCTGCCTAACAGACAAGTTTGGAGCAATCCTAAAATATTACAACAAAATACACACAAACGTAACAGCTGTTTTACAGAATGGTATAATGAAAAAATGAAAAGTCCATTATTCGTTTTTTTATTAAGTATTTAGACAAATAATTCTAAATTACCATATTAACACATTGTGATATCTTAATGTTTTTCACATTTATGGAACATAAGATCATTTATTGAACAACTTATGTAACTTAAACAATTTTCACTCATAGCTCTTTTCCATCCTTGGACTTGCAACTCCGCCTCTCCTATCAGGTGCATAGCGGAGCCACTCCTGGACTGGTCAGTGTCCAGTCATGCCGCTGAAAAATGTCAAAGGGCTGTTCCATTAGTTAGATAAGACTGTCCCATTCTAAAATGATGTACTTGTTTAATTATTTTCAACTGAATAATTGTTAATACTTAATTGTTATAAAGTGGATGAGAAAATGATACTTGCCTTGCATAATCCAGCTCTTTCCTGCACAACATACCTTGTTGTGGGACAACACACCTAAGAAGTGAAGTGGTTCATTAACCATTATAATGCTGGCCAAAGTGCTGAGCAGTGTCTGAGCAGTTTCCAGAGGCTAGACATAAAAACTGTAAATTCTTTTAAATTATATTAATTGTGTAATGTACTTGAATCAGGGGTTGGAACCGAGGTAAGTAGGTAGGAGAAAGTAGGTAGAAATAAATGCATTGATACTTGAAATTGAGCGTAGCAGTTGAATTCACTACCTGGAAAATAAATAGCTGGTGGCCTTGAAAATCTTCTCTTTGCAATACCGGATTCTGACTCCCCATCCAAGTACACAGGATTTGGCCTTGTGAATAAAAATGTAATGTTATTATTACCACAAATTGTGTCGCTTTTGGAACTCTATATTATTCAAGTCAAATAATCAACATATTTTTTTGGTGCTTCTGTTTCTGATTTCGATGGTCAACTGTGATCATTCAGAGGAACTTTTTTTTTTTGTTGTCAAAATGTGCCACAACTCATCCCTGTTCAGTGGAACAAAAGAATGAAGGCAAGTAGCTATAATAATGAGATATTTTAGCTAACATGCTAGTGATGCTATCAAGCTAAACCTAGGAAAATATTAATTCACGGTTCGGTAATATGCAAGTTATGAGTAGAACAACAATGATCAGATGATACTTGAGGATAAAAATAAATATTATATACAAATATAACAATTAATAATATGTTAGAAGGACTTACCAGTTTCTCCCCCTCTTGAATAAAATGTATGCCCAACGCAACTGGCCATAGATGTCCAAATTCCCGCCACAAATAACACAAAAACAGGGTGAGTAGAAAATGAAAGTTTGAACTTCGGGAGAACTAATCAAATGAACTAATCATTTAACCCTTGTGATGCCTCTGGGTCAAGGTGACCCACTGGCCTCCACAAATACATATGCAGTGGCGGAGGTTGTCGTTGTCCCCGAGGCAACACTAAGAAAGTGTACAATGAGGTAAAGTTTTCCAACAGTGCTTCTTGTGTGTATGTGTCAAACATGAGGCTTGCTGTGATAATATATTCCACCCAGTAGAGCTTCAGATGCATAAAAAATGACTCACAACAAATGTTACGTGCCACAATATGGCCTTCAAAAGTTATTCACATTTTGCACTTCACTGGCTTTTTCTTGAAAATGCATGTTCAAGTAGGGTTGTGCAAGAAATAAAAATGCAATATTGATTAATTGCATGGTTTCCCTGATTGAATATGAATAATCGCATTGTGTACCCAAAATCCAATAATGAAGTTTGCTTTTATTTCAATGTTTTTTTGCCATATGAACTCAAATCAGCATGAACTTGAATAATTTGTGGAAAACATGGTGAAATAAATTAACAGTTTCATGCATTCATGCAAAAACACTACCTTATCTTGCCCTATTGAAAAGTCATCTATTTATTTGGAAATATTCATTAAAGTGAAGGAGAAAGAAAGATGGTATGAAAGATGGAAAATTTGTCATGAAAAGAAAATATGGAGGAAAAATGACTTTCAGTCAGTGGCTGAAGCAGGAGAAATCATGTTATTTGAAATAACCATGGAGATGATTTGCAGCTAAAATAACTCTAGTAAAGTTGATTGTTGTTTAGTTGGGGACACGACTGTATTTGTTATTGTGGCTTTATGTGCGTTGGTTTGAAACAAATGTTCTAGATGAAAAAAAAGCGTCATTATGAATGTTGCCTTTGAATAATTTGACCAAAAAACTGCTTTAAAGAAACAAAAGCATACTCTCAGCCCACACAAAATAACATACATTTGAATATACTTATTCAAGGCTGTGTTATTATCCTGGTTTGATGTTTTTTATTAATTATCAGTGCATTAAAGAACTTAAGTCGACCAGGGGTCACCAACGTGACACCAAGGGAAAATAGGTCAAAAAAATATTTTAATAAAATAACCATCTTATTATATTTCATTTTTTGTTTCTTGTTTTATAAAAATATTCCCCAAATCTAGAATATTAAAAAAGATAATCAACTGATCTGTGATTTTCACTTGTTGCACAAGAGATTTATCAGTGGTATTGTCTTCCAAGGTCGATTGGTCAACACCATCGAACACCCTAGGGCAGGGGTGTCAAACTGGTCCAGAAGAGGACAGAGATAGGGGGGGTTTGGGATCCAACCAGTCAAGTACATATAGTTGAATCAATCAGGTTTCTGAAGACAGTAATCGGTTGATTTTCAGTCAAGTGCTGCTTGTTTCAGCTGACACTTGATTCATGTGTGCTTGACTGGAAGAATAAAGCTTCCGGCCTTTTCTGGACCAGTTTGACACCCCTCCCCTAGAGCACTTGGCTTGAATGCCTCTGCAACTGGATACTCATCTTCCTGTCTAAAACATCCGTTTCAAACTGTCCAATGGGTGTCCTCAGGGCTCTGTCCTGAGACCCATCCTGTTGACCCTGCTGACATACGACCGATTTGCAAGGAACTCAAGCTTCTAAATTTTGGGATGACAATACAGTGGTGGGATACATTCAGACGGCAACGACGACGGATACAGCGGCAGCGACGACGACGACGACAACGGCAAGTCTTTATAAAGACATAAGTATTGGTGCATCAAATAACTTGCATCAATGTAAAGCAATAAAGTGAATGATTGAGGACAGAAGTCGGAGGAGGAACAGTTGCACATTTCTTGGTCTAACATGGAGCATCAACAAGTCCTGCCTGGTCAGGATGGATCACCAGCAGCTATTCAACCTTGTTAGAGTGAGGAGTGTCAGCCCGATCCTGTCAACCTTCCACAGCTTCTTAGTGTCTTCAGCACCTGCACAACTATGGGACATGACAGCTGTTCCGCAAGATGGCCACAGTATCACATTGTGTCCAATTCATTGTTCGTGGAATTACAATAAAAATTAAATGCTTCTAGTGACAAAGATATTAAATACCTGTATCAAAGTCTTCAAAATCTACGCAAATCAGATCTAGCTAACAATTACACTTAGTTCACAAATTATCAATGTTTATCTTTTTATATCTTTCAGGTCGATGGTTCAGAGGGAAGGGTGGAACCATGAGATCTATGATTGAATAGTGAGCGTACAAATCAACCCTCTCCGAGGCTCCTGTAGTAATTTCCTCCAACGTGTTTTGGAAGGTTGAATTAACATGATTAGGGGAGGATTTGGTCAATCAATCAAGGGAGAGAAATATCTCCATTGTGAACCACTGACAGCTGAAACTAGTCTCCCTTTGCATGTGTGTGTCGACATTAATGAATGAACTAGAAACATTGTTCATCTGGTGTCCTCCAATCACATGCTGTGTAAGTTAATGAATAATCAGATGAACAAGAGCGTGTTCCATTTATGTTTTATTACATCATGAAGATATTTTTCCAAATATCGAAGGAAGATACAGATGAATAACCACCTGAGTAACAACAATCTCCGACTTTCTGTTCTAAAGGGGAAGTAATTGAAGAACAAATTGCATCCATTATAATTTTTTTCCTAATTATACCCTTTTAAAGGACACACCATGGCGTAGTGGTTAGCGATAGCTCCCATGGTATGACCTGTTTTTGTATGCTCTGTGACAAACTGGTGTTGTGTTGCCCACCCCTGAGTGTGTGATAATTATTTGGTGGTTTCAGACAGAACCCCTCTCTTTATTTAAGGCTCTCATTTTACTTTACTTAAGGCTGATCCGCCCAAGATCTCAGCAATGACTGAGGACAAGAGGATATAGCAGTTTTTAAAGCTGATGTGTGGACTTTTGGTTTCAAAACAAATAAAAGCAGTAATGAATTCAAGAGTCATGTGTCTGTCTGTACATATTCGAATGCCACACTCAAGTACTCGGACAATACTACAAATACATCAATGTCCCTGCAGTATTTCAATATAAAAGTTATCCGGTTTCCACCCAAGGAAGGGGCAGTTTTTGAATCAGGCAAACGTGACTTAGTTTGTCCTCAGTGTGTGGTGATCCTTTTGTGGTTTCAGATGCAACCCCTCTCTTTATTTAAACCTATTTTACATTTAAATATTTAACCAAAATGCCACTGAAGCAGTGTTTTTAATCCATTTCAAAATGGATCACATTTTGAAAACAAAACGATGAAAAGACCGGACCTCAAATGACATGCTCATAGTTTGAATATTTTCGAGGAATCTGCAGTATCGGCCTCACTGTTAGGATTCTGTGCCTCTTGACTGCTACATATTTTAAAAAGACAGCTGCTGTGCAAGCGGTTCTACTAAATATTGTAGTTCAATTTAAAAAAAACAACAACCTGCCATCCCTTCCTTCAATTCCTTTAAATCACATGAGAAAATGGCAACATCGGTTATTGTTTTGACCAGACGCATGAAGTCAATACATACAGTATCAATGATTTATTTTCCTTTCCTTTTCTTTTTCATGTCTTTCAACAGTTGTTTCATTGGAGACTAAAAAAAGAACACTTCCTTAACCACTCAGTCGGCTCTCTCTGGCAGCAACAACATGTTCTCAAAAGGTCTTCAGTGGAATCTATCTATTATGGCCGAGGTGGTTTTCTCAAGAAAAAAGTAGGAGTTTATTTAATTCTCATTCGTCTGAGGTGATGCTGTGAATGATCGTGGCCGTTGATAACAAACCATGTTTGCACCATGTTTTTAAATTGGAAGCTAAAGGTCTTCACCGAAACTCTCCACGACACGGTCGATGCCGTTTGAATCTCAGATGTCATTTGTTGTGACTCAGAAGTTAGACTCCAATAGAGTTAAAACTAGGAAAGCAATCATAAAGGAGTGTCCTCAATCAATATTATCGCTGCACATACTATCTTTTACCCATCTTCATAATTATACAGTGTTTTTAGCTTTAATTATTAGTCAAATAGAAATTAGCTAAGCGGGACAGCAAGCAGAAGCTATTGATGGGCGGATTCCTCCTGGTTAGGGGGCGCCCCTGTTTAAAAAACGATTTTTGGATTGAATAGAGAAGCTGTTGAAAGCCATTTATAATTGAGAAGATTTTCATCTTTACTGGCCCCTGAAAATAATTCAATCCTTATATCCAAAATATTTGCAGATCCAGATGGTAATACAGAACACCGTCCAACTTTGTCTCATCAACAGAAATTGCGGCTAATTTTCATCTCAGGATGGAGAAAGCAGCAGAACAGCAGGTTTTCAACTGACATTTGAAACTCATATTATGCATATTCATTTCATAATGCCAGTTGAAAACATGCTGTCATTTTTCTGTTTTTTGAATTTTTAAAACCCCTGATTCTAATTCAAACTCAGTAGACTTCACAGACCAGATTTCCAGTCACCATCGTTGAGGAGTTTTCTTTCCAACGGCGAAATGTCATAATTTCAGAGGTGGTGTCGTGTTTTCAAAGGGAATCTGACAATAATGGGGCAGAGAACATTTTGCCCTCTAAATTAAGCCCTTTAAGCCATTTCAGTCTGTCAAATCCCTGACAGGTAACTTTTTACGGTAACATCTAAATTGCATGCTGCGCCAGTCTGACCGAAAAAAAGAAAGAATTAAAAAGTAAATCGGTTTGCGTCTATCTTTGTATTTCCATGGAACTGCGTGGTGAAATGTTTTTAAGAGATGATAGTAATTGTGACTGTCAGACTGTCCTTACGGTACTTTCCATATAGAACAACCAGAGTTTGATTATCAGTTCAGACAAATAATACAGGCGACTCTTATTCATGTTTATTTCACTTCAAGGATATTGAATTTCCCCCCCTTTTTCTGTCTCCCACAACGACACATGAATTATACATCTTATATAAAATATATATTACATATAACAGGCTGACTCAGCGAGTGGACCAACACGTTACATAGATTAAGGCTAATGGTTTTCTAATTGATGGAATAATGTAACAGTATGACACATTTTTAAAACAGATACACGATAATCTATTGGATGAATCGGTACAAATACTCCCGTGATAAAGGATAAAGTGCAATACAGATAAGAAAAACTCTGTATTAATGCAGAAGGTGTCACTTTCATTCTGTAGTTTAACATAAAGAGTTTTTTTTAAGACACAAAGTCATGACCATTTCTGGTCAACTTTCAAGATGAGTGGATGGAAAAATCAAGGCGCTCAGGCCAGCTTGGTAGGCTTTACGACGTGCTGGCTGACAAGACCAGAATTGAGGATGAACAAATTCTCTTCCCATTAATGCAGAGAGAGGCAAGTTTCAAGATGAAAATTATTTTAAAACCCATGATCAATATCACAAAATACAATCATTCAACTTCTAAAGGCAAGACAGTATGGACTCATCTGAAACTCTGTAATCCATAGTAAATTTTTATTCTGTGAAAAAGACATATATTATAGACATATATATATATATATATATATATATATCATATATATACAAATATAAGATAATGAGATAGTGATACATTTATATAAATACAACTAGTTTTTATTTTTTAACATTAATTCTCAGAGAACCTGTTGGAATTATGTTTTTTTCGTCATTTCATTCACTAAACACCTAAACTGTCCTTTGTAAACAGTTATTTATGTTAGGCAACAGCTGATTTAATAACCTGCTGACAACCTGGTAGCAGATTCAATCCGGCATTGACCATTCTCCGTTGGCAATTCCAGCATTATCTGGCCAACAATAAGAGGCTTTTTTGCTGCTTTTTTAAATGATCGAAGTATTCTAAAAAATAGATGAATCCCTTTATTACATTAAAGGTATTTTCTTAGCTCTACAGCAAGAGATGAATCTAATGTTGTGCAGTTGTGAACACTTGTGGATACAGCTGGTCGTGGCGGCAGAATTGTTAAAAAGGGCAGAAGGAGAACGACAGGGGGGGGAATGAAAGCCAAGCTCACTGCAGGATGTAAGCAAAGCGCTCTGAAACCCTGGCAGAAGAAAGATCTGTGACACGGCGGCAGATCTGATCTCGAGAAACTGAATCACTGCCGACTCTTTCATTAATTTAGTTTGTTTTGTCATCTCTTCAAGTAGTCATTAAGAGGTGAGTTGAAAATAATCTCTGTCTGCCTTTTTAAGTGGCCAATGAGCTTTAACCTCCACTTGATCGCTTCCAATTTGAGGGTTAAGCTTCAGCATTAAGAAGCTGGATGAGTTAATGACTTGACACGGGCCATTATTCTAGCCGTTTTCTCTTTGTAGGCGTCTCTTTTTCAGAACAAAAGAAGTCAGGCTGATCCGTCTACTTTAACCATTGTTGCATGATATCCTTCAAGCTTTTGAATAGTAAGTCCTTTTTATGTTTTAATGAAACAAAACTGATTTAAGACTATCCAATTTTCTTAGGATAGTAATTAATACTTTTCTGTCGATGAGACATGCATCTTTTTTAGTCAAGCTTTTGACGCTAGAGTAATTCCTACAACCTGTTTAGGGGACTAAAATATTTGTGTAAAACATCCTCCTGGCACACGTCTTGTTTACCTTGATTTGTAATTCCAATCAGCCCCTTCATCACCTGCTTATCCAATCTTTTCCCCCCGGATTTTAAAGTGTGAACAAAAAGCAGGATTCTTCATCATTATGTTATTCCACTTAACGTCCAATAGAGGCTCATGTGTTATTTATTGAACCCACCAATCTTGGTTAAATGGCTTGACTACAGCGTCAGGAGTTAAGAGCTCGACTAGAGATTTACCGCCACGCTCTCACAAATTGCACATCGACATACAAACGCCTGGAAATAAATTGTCTCAATTTAACTTGACTCTAACAAACAAAAAGCCACTGCTCGAAACAATAATTTGAAAATAAATAAATAAAACACTCCTTAAAGTTCAGGTTCATTTTGATTTGTTTGACAGCAAAAAAGAGAGAAGAAGGAATAAAACGATGAGAACAGGTTTTCAATTCATCAAAGTCAAGGTTTAAAGAATTTATTCGGTGAATTTGGAGGAAAAACGTTCGAGCATGATTTTCCAAATCTTCTCTCAATCTGTTCATTTCCATTTACAAGTGTCATTTCTTTAGAAGAATGACATTTATTCACCATAAAAGAAGTTCATGCAGACCAGAAAGCAGGAGGAGGAACTGAGAAGAAAACTTGAAAAGTCCAAAATGTAAAGTCGATTTCACTCTACCTGCGGGTGGATTCCGATCCGTTGTCAACAGCTTCCACCGTCAAAGCGTAGTGCCGCCCCACAGAGAGCTCTACACCTGGTGCCACAGTTATCACCCCGGAACTGTTGGGAAAACAAACACCGTCATGATGCACAAGTCAGAGGTATTTGAGCTATGCTCTTTTTTTATGAAGATGTTATAAATCTCTAAACTTGTTACGTCTTTTCTGAACTCTCTGCTGTGTAAAAAAGTATTTATTTGCACATCAAAACAGTTATTAGTACCTGGTTGAGAAGCATTTATTACAAAGTACAACGGTCAAGAATGTTAAGTAAAAATGTCAGAATTTTCGTGAAGATGAAAACCTGGTCTTAATTTTGAATCACCCTCTTTCACAGATCATCTCCAAATCCTGTCGCTTTTTTAACTTCAACCTTCACTTCTTTTCAAATCTTCTTGAAAGGATGACCATCCCATATTTTCTCCTGAGCCAATCTTATGTCGCTGGAATCCACAACCCATCTTAAAGTTATACTTCACCCATAAATCTAATTTCATGGGAACTATGGGGTGGGATATGTTTGAGAGTAACCCATGTCTCTTTGGAGTTACAGGCAGAAATGTATGTCCATATGATGGTAGCGACCAGGGCTCACTTTTCTGTGTCCACATCGATCCACCAGAAAACATCCAAATACCTAAGGGTGTCATGATGAGACATATTCTATCTATATTGTCTATCAAAAGCATAGACACACAATATGTTTCCACATCTGTAGGGTAGAAAAACTAAATGAATATGAGTATAATTAAACTTAACAGAGGGACAAGGAACAGATAATTACATTTTAGTCGGGTTTTAAATTACCATCTGGATCCACAAAAGAATTGAAGATCTGTAACTGGAAACGAGCAATTCATTTGGAGTTTCAGAATCTTACTGGCATCTGCTTTGAACTCATTCCGATCAATCTTATTTCAAAGACTAAAAACATTTAAATTAAGGACAATAAAATATATATTAACGTGTGTCGTCCGTGACATTGCTTACATTCTGTATAAAGTGTCATTATAGACTCTTCAGCATCTTGAATGCAAAAAATAGCAAAATCATATTTTACCTTTTTTCAATGTTGAACTGTCCTTGATCGCCGGCTAAGATACGATAGGTCACCTGACCATTTGGACCTTCGTCGGTGTCAACAGCGGAGAGCTGCCAACGAGAAAGAAAAAAAACATAATCACACGTCAAGTCTTTGATCCAGAAAGATGTATAACAAAATTGAACAAGCATTACCTGTAAAACAGTGTCTCCAGGCAGCATGTCGGTGTACAAGTTGACGTGATATGAGACGTTTGCGAACGTTGGAGTGTTGTCGTTGGCATCCAGAACTGTTACAGTCACAGTCACCGGCTCGCTCAGCTGGACGCCGTCTGACGCTTGCAGCTGGAGGGAAGAGCAAAGCGCATTAGAACGTAGTAGATCATTTCAAAACAAATGTAGAGTGAATGCAAACAAATAACAAAAACAATGCGCCAGGGGGTTTATTGAAAAAAAAAGGCAAGATGGAAATGATACGGTCTGAGCATAATTTAAATCTAATCATCTATTCTTATGTTCATGTTCAGTGGCTGTTTTTTAAAACCAGCTTCATAAAAAATAGAAAGAAAGATTTTTAGAGGAAAACTCAACACTAATTGTTTTCCTCTCAAATTATTTTTTTCCTAATCAAAGTGGTAGTGGTTACATAATCTCATTTTCTGAATGTTCTTTTTGTTTTTGGTTAAGATATATATTTCAGTATTTTAAAAATGGATAACAAACCTCAATCAATAGACCTTATGATATCTATGGGTCAAGGTTATGGTATGCCTTTTATCTCTGGGTCAAGGTGAACGAACTCCACCAGTGCATATGTATTTATGGAAGCCAGTTCACCTTGACCCGGAGGCCCTGGGGTCACCTTGACCCTGAGATAACATGAAGATCACACATCTGCAAAAAGGGTAAACAGGATATTATTACTGAAGCAAGTTGAAGTAATGTTGACTGACCCCAGGTCAGTGATAACTCAAAAATGAAGTTCATAAAGACATATAAGAGGGAAAATACTGCACAACATGCTGCATCCTTTAACACCCAACGGTGCTGACCTGGTGATCAGACTCAACAATTAAAAAAATTTGTAAAGCAAACCAAAAAAAATACTCTGCCATCTTGTATAAAGCAGAATCTTTTGATTCCTTATCTTTTTTTGAAATGGTGTCCCAATAAATCAAATAAATAAATTGACAAAATAACATAGTAGGTGTTGCTTTGAACCTAAACAAATGCAAATATTAAACAGAATATTGGCTTCCTACTATAAAAGTGGGTTGATTCTGACTTCAAATTGCAAATACCCAGTAGAAGCAATCACTTGCGATTTCAAATGTTTATCCTGCAAATGTTTATCTTCCCACGTGTTGCTTCACTTCCACATCGTTGGCAGCGTTTTCAGTTTCCACGCTCGGTCTCTGCTTGTTAAAACTATAGCCGTGATTACAGAAACACCCCCTGCTTTCAATCAATATTTCAAACTTACGCTCTCCGTCTTTAAACAGTCACTGCTGTAAGCGCAATGTGACCTTGCTGAGCTGGGGCAGCATGAACGAGGGGCCATGCTGAACCATAAAGAATGCAGCAGTCCACTGCGGGTGGCAAGTCTATGTCAAACCTCTACGCTCCTTTTTAATATGATTGCTACAAAATATGGAGGAGGACCAGGCATTGAAATTGTGAATAAGAAAGGAAACTTCAGAGAGTAGGGACCCACAGGGTCAAGAAAGGGGGAGAATGTAGACACTAAAGAGAAATCTAATTCAAAGACCTATAGATAAAGTCAAGAAGCAGCACACAAATCTCATTTCCGCCCGCCTCCTCAAAGAACCATAGGTGCCTCAAGATCTGTGATTGATCAAATAATCTCAAGACCACTTGGAAAAAGAAGAAAATTCATAATGTTATACTCAAGTTCTCCCCGGGTGCCCCATTAAGCAAAATCTGGTATTAATATATATATTTATAAAATATGGTTCAGAGCATAGCTGCAACTGATTATTGACTTTTCAATCCATAGTTGTAGATGTAATTTTGTTCACACCAGAGATAATTGACTGAACTGACTTCCATTTGGTTGGCTTTGAAAGTTCCTCTTTATCGCAGTCGTCCACGAGTGCCGGGGATCGGTACTGGTCCCCTGATTATAACGTAATGTTTTATTTTATTTTTTAAGGACGCTATTCCGGTCAAGTTAATTTCAAAAATTAAAGTTTTTAAAAAAGGTAAAAGACAAATTCTACATGGGACAGGACAGGACGCAGGGTGTTGGATGATATAAGATAATGTTTAATAACATATACTGTATGTACATACTTCCAACAACATGTCCAGTATGCAAGGGAACCTTCCCAACAAAAGAATGTACCTTCATTAAAATCTCACTGCACTGATACAAATATGCAAAAATAAAGAGAATGTTTTAAAGAACATCGTACCTTTAATGTGTAAGAGTCCTGGGTCTCTCTGTCAAGAGGTATCACCAACGTTAGGTATCTTTTGACTCCAGTAGCCGACATGGCAAACACGTTGGAATAACTGTCCAAGGAGAACTGGAGCTGAGGATCTCTGGTCTGTTGAGAAATACAGAATAGTATTAATTTGTCACCAGAATCTAGATATTTCACATTTCTGTGGAGCAGAATTGGGAGGTTTGCACTCCAACCATTGTCTCCCGAATAAAAGCATCTGTTCCATTACACTGGCTCTCTAATTTAGCAAGGACAGACATTTTCTTTGTTGCCATCTTTAGTGGAACAACCTTTCATAAATCCAATTTTTTTCCTCTCAAGTCTTTACCCTTTATAATGACAAAACTCCATCGCTTGCGATTTCACCATTCTCGTTTTATATGCTGCTTCACTTTTTCATCTCAATTTTAGTTTCTGTCTTCAGTGAAAGCAGGCATTACAGCGATCAAGATTATTTAGAAGTGCTGAGATAAAGGTTAGTTGTAATTTGCTTCTTAAAAAAAAACAACCCAGAATGAGAAATCTTTATCTCGGTGCAGACAGTGAATCAATCCGTCTGTGGATATTGCTCATTTTCGTGCGGCATCAGGTCAAAATGAAGTCTTGTTGATGCTTCATATGAGTGTCCTATCTTTTTAAACCTGACATCATTTGTCATCTGATAATCTGAGCGTGAGATCCGTTGACCCTCCTTTTTGGAACTCACAGATCTCATCTATATTATAGAAATCCGTCTGTCGTTCACCGCTTATCCCTGAGTCTGGTTCTGGGGGGCAGTATCTATGATTCTCCTTTCACTGTCCGCTTCATGTGCTTCACCTCAGGGAGCCCCGAAAAGTTCATAGTCCAGCTGAGAGACATAGTGGTCTACCGCAGACGGGTCGTTCTCTGAATACCTCGCTAGAAATTCATGTAGGATCCTGATCAGATGACCAAGCCACCTCAACCCACTTGTCTCAAGCAGAGGACTCCAGCAGTGGCTAACCGGTCCTCAAAGAACTGTGGTGGTGCCGGTTTTTGTTTCAACAGATCAGTTGAACCAATGAGGTTTCAGCTAAAACAGCAAGGCCCATTTCCCTGACCTTGTTGATCTGGTGACGACTTAAGTCTCCGCTGGTCTCGGTATCGTCTCCACGACGTATATATTTTTTTCAAGTTGGAGATGTTTTCAAGTCTCTATCAGGTCTCAGAGACGTCTCAATTCAGACTTTTCCTGTCGATACGCACAGAAATCACAGCGACTTCTCTACGCGGAGAAGTCCCAGAGAAACTGTGGATTGCTGTAGCTTCTCTGGTTGTCACCTTGCTAGGATATGTCAACTCTGGTGATAGCACAAGCAATATTTCGTCTCCGTGTTGCCGGACTGATCTGTTCTGATATTGCAACGTCGCCACCAGTGAGATACGACTCCAGAGTTGAGTTACCCTGCGGAGAAAAGTCCTTTTGGCAACTTGTACTTTTTCTTTCAGTCACTGCACCAGCTTGTAGCCACTGGTGAGGATATATTGAGCCGTAGATCTCAGAGAATTTCCTTTCAGCTCAATTCTTTCTGACTGTTTCAGCGGCCACCTCACTAATGAACTGAACTATTTCTGTTTCTTACGGGAAAAGTACTGGGGTGGAAAGATTCAACTCTATTATGGTCGATTCCACCTCGCAATCCTTGTACGGTGCTTGTATCGCACTCAATTATCACAGTGTTATAATGTATTCTAACCTTTTGGCCAAGCATAATGAGAGCCAAGCATTAATTGTCTCTTCAGCATTAATAACGTGGGGAAAAACACTGATACATTCACGTGAAGGGAAAACATGATCCTGGCTATTTAGCAGCCTCCGAGGGTTCTCTCCAGTGTTGCCGCAGATTAGACTCTTGATTAATTGCCAAGTCACATGACACGGCGGGAACGAATGAGCAATCAAGAGAGAATTTAACACGCACTGTGGCCTTTTCAGACGCCTTCTGTTGACGTGCCTACTGCCAATATTGTGTTGCGTTTAACAGGAAATCAAAGAGGATTTTTTTTTTTCTTCTTGTCCAGGTGTGGGGAAAAGTGTGACAGAGAGGTTATCCATGTCCAAGTCCTCTGACATTTTCACACTCTGTGTAATTTGCGTGGGCGTTTGTGTGTGCTCTCCTTTTAGATAAGGCCGGCTCAGCAGGGTGAGGGAAAGTGTTAATAAGATCAGCGTTGTAGCGGGCATTAGATATTAAGTCATAAATAAACACACGATAGGCAGGAACAGACAGTGGCAGTCACCGAGGAATAAATCCTGCAAGAGTGATGGACGAAGGCTAAATGCAATTAAGGTGTAATCATCTTTGTTCTCAATAAATTCAGTGGGAATCTCAAGGTTCAGCATTTTTTAAAAATAACTCCTACATAAATCAATAATGGACTATTTGCACCACTAAATCCATTACGCTGCCTCTGGCTACTTCTAACCTCGCAGGTTTTTTTTTTTTCCAATTTCAGGTGATCTACGCCTGCTACATTATTGATGAGCCAGTGTAAGTTTTTACATGATGAGACAGGATTGGTTGAGAGGAGAGACACTCCACACACTTCAGATGGAAATCAAGAAAACATGACATAAAAAGGGAAGACAGAATTTCTTTCTTTTTTTCCCCCTCATTAGCATTTCTAGAAGATTGACTTCCCTATCAGTTTGACTATATCATTTTTTTTTTGTTTCTACATTTTAATAAGTTCATCCCTTTGAGTTATTAGGTTCAATTTGAGCTTCAAAAAGTCAGAGAAGGATAGTAAAAATCAGTTTTTCTATTTCTGTCTTGATCTACAATCAACACCAGCTGACAAAGGCGAAAGATTCCTGCTTCCAATCCCCAGTGATATACTTGTATTTCTGTTCGTGACGCATTTGACCTTTTTCTAGTTTTATTATGTGTGTGACATTGTACAAGAGCTTTCCCCTTTTCCTTTTTCTTCTTCTTTCTATTGAGCTGTATGCTTGTGTTGACAGCTGGGATTTTTTTGTATTTCTCTTTTTTGTTTGTTTTCTAAACTACATGTTTTAATTCATGCTGTTTCCTCTATTCATGTTTTTTCTCCGTATTCTAATGACATAGTTGGATTGTTATTTATTTGTGTGTTCCCTCTTGTTTGTTATGTGTTTTATTAGTAATAACAAGAATAATGATAATTATTAATTTATTCTTCCCACTTTGGGAAATTGACGTCCTCAAAGCAATATCGTAATTTAACGTAAATCATTTTGGTTGAAGTATTCGCATTTTAAAATTAAACATGCTTATTAAAGATTTCAATTATGTATTTTCTCTTTAGTTGTTTAAACACTACTTTGGTAAATCGTTTGGTTTATATGTTTCTTGAAACAGCTGTTATGGTTCAGGAAATTGTGTTGTTCTTTAGGTGGCGATCTCAGATGAGGAGTCATTAAAGTGTTTTAGAGCAAATAATCATTTTGTAGAGAGCGCCATCTAGAGGCCATTGTAAATGAGGACACCGTCTCATGAAACTACATCAGCCTCTTTAATGAAATCTCATCTGCACAACATACTTAAATACTTTAGTTTGTCAATGAAGTGACTTAAAAAAACACTAGATAAAATAAATTCAACACCATTTTATAATATATATAAAATATATTTATACTAGAGTTATGGCAGAACAGAATGCCATCATCTGAGAAGTTTGCTTTAACTATCTTGTTTGTATTATAATGAAAAAAAAAAGAAGAAATTGTTAAATAAATGCTGCACACGTCAGTTGTGTGTAGCTTATTACTGCCCTTGAGCAATTGTGTTGATTGATTAGAAGGAAAATGGGTTTCAAAATAGGCTTCACTAATTTGTTTATATCACAACCTTCCCCTATAGAAATGTTGCAGTTCCTCGCTTTCTTTCTGCATTTAAATGCCGTTTCGTATCCACACATAAATAAATCCTCATCATATCCACAATGCATTCGTTCTTTTATCCTTTTCATTTGCATCGATTTCTACATCCCATCTTTGACAGGGCTTTAAAAAGATTCTTGTGAATTAGCGATCAATCACATCCCATTATTTATTATTTACCATTCGCTTCACTGACTCACCATTTAAATTGAAAAACAAAACCTCTACTTCCCTGTCTCTCGTACTTATTGATGCACCTCTAAAATAAACAGAGACAGATGCTGAAAGAAGGGGAAACCAAGCGAACACAGACGATACATACGGGAGTCTGGTTGGCTGCGAGCTACAAATCAAATGGACGGAAACATGTATTGATCATCAACGACACCTTTTTGGTAACATGGTGAGCTCAAACTGTCAGAAAGTTGATTCAGCTATCATGTACTAGGACAGCGAGTGTCCTCCCGTCTCCTCACCTCCTCCACGTCATTATCCAGGGCTATGATTTCCAGAGGTGCAGAGAGTCTGGCGTCGGCCGCCAAAGTGGTTCCCACTGGTGAAGCTTCACTCACGTAGCCGTGGTAACTGGGCTTCAGGAAGTACGGCGCCTGGTTGTTTTCATCGAGCACTTCAATTTGGAGATTTGCAAACGCTGGCAAAGGGTGACCATTGTCCTGCTCTGCCTGAAGCAGGGAGAGAATAATGATGCTTTAGAAGGTGACTCTGGCTCTCCAGTATAAATCATTCATTCAATGTCCTTGAAAACGTTTTTAAGACGTGAAAATATCAACATGTCCGCGAGCTTTATCAGAAACGTGGTCAGTCCCTTTACTTGTACCATAAATGTATGTTGGCTTGTTTCAATGTATTTAAGTAACCAAACTATTATTTTTCTATTTCTGAGAAATCAAATGGATTGTTTAAATATTTTCAATTGTAATTATGTGTATTCTAACTAAGCTTTTGCTTTGTAAACCAAAAAGAAGAAAAATGAAAGTTATTGCTTCAATTATAGATAGCTATGGATAAATGTCAGCATATTTCAAATATATACAGACAACAACTTAGATTCGATCCAGCATATTTTTTTTTATGTCTTTTACAATAATTCTTTCATCATTCAAACAGGATCATAAAAAACATTTCAATGTCAAAAATTGTTTTTCTACTGTTCAGGTAAGGTATTTGCTCACAAGAAAAAAGAAAAGTATTAAAGGAAGAAAAACAATTAAAAGTATTTGTTCAAAAGGGAAAAAACACAAACATTTCAGGTATTTGTTGAGAAAGAAAATAAACATTTAAAGTATTTTTTCAAAAAGGAAAGAAAACACGCCACAAGTGAAGGTATTTGTTCACAAAGGAATACGAAAATGAAAGAATTTGATCATAAAGTGTTTGTTCAAAAAAGAAAATAACAATTAAAATATCTGTATAAAAAGGCAAAGAAACTCAACAATCAAAGGTTTGTAAAGTTCAAATAGGAAAAATAAAGATTTCAAAATATTTGTTCAAAAGACACAAATCAAACTAACTGTTGAAAGAGAACAAAACACAATCAAAGTATTTGTTCAGAAAGAAACACAACAATTCAAATGATTTGTTCACAGAGGAAAAAACGAATCAAATGATTGTACCGACATACGACCGGCCACTTTCATCGCAGCAGCAGTCGAACGCTCAGCGGAGAGAAAATCGAGTTAAATCTGCAGTCTGCACTCCACTGTTTCTCACCTTGATAACCAGATCAAATCTGTGGTAGAGCTCTCTATCGATGGGCTTCAAAAGCAGGAGCTCCGCGGTGGTTCTGTTAAGGCTGAAATATTCGGAGAACGACTCTGGTTTGCCTGAGAAAGGAGAGCAGACGTCACAGCACGTTCAGTAAAAGCAGTAATTGTGTGTCAGAGAATTCGGTCGATGTTTTTTTTTTTTCTGAAATCAATATATATTCTTTTTAATGGTTGTTGTTCTGAAGTAAGACATGTCCAACTTCTCCTCTCATCCGGGCTGACGTGCTCGTGTTCACGCTGAGAGATGCTGCATTTCACAGCAGGGAAATCAAGTTCGCTCTTTTATGTGTGTACGTCCGATCCTCGAGTGAACATCCATCTTACTTTGTTCGACTCCCCGTAAGTGTTTGAAGATCGTCAACACTGGCCTGGTATAAGACGTCTCCACTTCATTTTCATGTTATCTGTCGTAATTAGTCTCATGTCCTTCAAACATTGTAATTAAAAACATTAAAAAGTATAACTATGTTGATACATACCTGTATATGCAAAACGCTTGGAAAATTTGAGGGAAAAATAAAATAGTATTATTATTCACCTATTTTTCCCTGATTTTGTGGGACTCCTGTGTTGTTTTCAGTGTTATCTTGATCTTTTTAGTATATATTTTTTGAGTAATTTTATTTTTTTTGATTGTTTAAGCGCTTAGTGACCCTGGTCTAGAAAAGCGCTCTATAAATATAAATTACTTCCATACTAACTTACCTAATTTCCACTACACTAGTATTACAGTACTGTATGAAAAACAGTATATTGGTTATAGGATCCTAATAAGAAATGTTTTGCACAAGACGGGCAACTACTTTTTGGGTTAACTGCACAATGACAGTAATGGGATGAATTACAGTACAAAACTGAAAAAAATCCATCCATCAATCCATCCATCCATCTTTCTGTTTGTACAAAACTCTCTTGTCATTGAATTATTTACAATAGTACTTAAGCCCCGCCACTGAAAAACGTTTTTTTTCTCTCGCTCGTAATCAATCATGGAAGTCTTCTCCAAGGGACTCATTGTAATAACTATATAAAGTTAAAGTTATCTTGGAGACTTGTTTTGGCAACTTGTGAAAAAACATGTGAGTGAGTCAGTAAAGATGGGTTTTTATATTAGTTGTCCTTAAAAGACGTTATCAGACTCTGGTCCGATAGCAATAAATATAATATAATTAGAAATATTGACATGTGATCTTCACAATTATGTGTCTTGCAACACCTCAAACCACTTAAATATAAATTAGTAACTAATATACCCACTCTTCTATTCAATAACAGCAACACAATACATGGAGTCTTTGTGTTTCTTATTACAGACGAGACACATAATGGAGTACTTTGATGGATGTAATAGAAAGTTAAACTGCTTACAATCTTTAGGAGACACCAACATTTGGAGGTGATTTGGAGTCTATCTCCAACCCTAAATACTAGTTAATCCTAAATAATACAAGCTTATTACAGTATCTTATTGTTTAATTCTACTCAAATATTTAGTGGTAATTTTGTCTTTTCTTCTCAACAGATTGAATATTTTCATGCCGGTTCTGTGATCGCGTCCCAATCTTTTGACTATTTCAAGTGTGTTGCATCCTTCTTAAATAATTTATGAATATATATATATATATATATATATATATGTATACATCTGTATATAAAAGGACTCCTAGTGCAATTCACAAAGAAAGAGAATAAAACACACTACTACTCAATCAATTCATGATGTGTTTACCTATCAGGACGGAATACAAAATCCCAGGTCGGTCTGAGGGAGGCTGTATGTTCCTGTCTTGGTCCACAGCTTGGATCGATGGAGTCACATTTAGAGGGTTCGTCTTGCTCTGTGGGGAGAACAAAATGAAATGTCAGATAGAAAAGATCTGCGAGGCTTCCACCTGTGTCACCTGGTGTTATTGAGTTTGTCTGCAGCCGAGCTGGAAAATCTATGTAAGACTAACATGTCAAACCACAGGCTCATTATGTGTTAAAACTTATTTCTGAGAATTGGAACGTGTCACTGGTGGATTATCAGCTTTTGGAAAGTGATGATAAAAAAGAACAATAAACATATTTTTAGTGAGTACAAAAAGAACATGAGAATTGTTTTCGCACATATGTCACTTGAGTTCAGTGTTGTGAGAACATGAAGGAAAAGGATTATAAGGATATTGTGAAGAAAGACTAAAGATAAGAAGGTTCTCGTGAAAGTTTTATGAACGTGGTTCTGTTTATGTTTTAACAGAGCGACACCCATGAATTATAGATGCTGTATCTGTAACTAGACAGGTATCATAACTACTAAGGACACAATTCTTTTTTTTTTTATATAATATTTCTTGTTTCGCTAATTTACAGTTCAAATAACAACTGAAAGTAACCAGAGACTAAGTGCTTCAATAATTTCAATTGAAAAATATGTATATATTTATGTTGAAGAAACAAACTTTTTATAAACAAGACAGTTGCTCCTATGAAGAACAAAAAGCCAAAAGAAAGAAAGTATGAACAAAAATAAGAATAAAAGCTTGTATTAATTGAAAGAAATTATAAAAAATTAAATTAAATTAAAATGATTTTGCGGTTTAACTAGTAATTAATGGTAAAATAAGTTCAAAATAAAATAGAAACATTTGTAAATTTTAATTTTTTACTCTGACCATAAGTGCTCCTCAAATATCAGTGTTGATCTTTACCCGTGTCTGGTCTAAGCAGGAATGTGTTGATGAGGCTTCATGAAGTAGTGTAGTTATTTTCATAGGCCACAAGATGGCACAATCTGTGATTTAAAAATCAAGGGATTTCCAGGGATTAAATCAAGGATTGTATTCACGGAGTGATGTTCCGATAGAAAAAAGTGAAAATAAAATAGCATGACCTGCAAAAAAAGCTACAATTATTTGAATGAAAAAAAAACATTTCACCATTATGCTATGTATATTTGATTTTATGCTGAAAATGGTGTGCTGTATGTGTGCGGCTCCTAGGTGTTTGCTAATGCGTGAGCATGTTTGTGTTTAAGCATTATTTATATGGAATGAGGAATGTTTTTGATTCTAGAGTTTGTGTTTTACTTCATTTTCACTAAATGAGTCACATGCTAATGTTATTTTAGTTTTTTAAATCTGCTCTTTTTTCAGAATTAAACACCTTTAAGGGAGTTATTATCAATTAACAACAGATCCTTGTTATTTCTTTTTTCATGTCTTTGCGGCCCAATAATAAATGTCTCATGGACCGGTACCAGTCCCAATCCGGGGGGTGTTGAGGACCACTGGTCTATTCTATCGAAACATAAAGCCTCCACCACAGTCAGCGGAGCGGCTACGCTCGAAAGGATAGAAGTTTAGCAAAGAGGGAATAAATAAAGAAGAGAGAGGAGAGTCTGCGGGCTGAAGAAGATGGATGTAAATGGAGACAATGGGAAGGAAAGGTGAAGTAAGTTCAGACACTCTGAGGGAAAAGATATTTGAAATAATCATGAAAGAAGATAAATGAAGGAAATCAGGAGGTTTTAAACTCTCTTATAAAACCTGTTGATTCTGGTTATATCACATACATGATGTAGTTCTTGGCTTTGTGAATAACATCCCATCATGTAGTCTAGACATGGTTTATGTTCTTTAAATATAAGCCTGTACTGGAAACATAAACATTGATTTGGAGCAAGAATCCAACTATATATTGAAAATTAACCTATAGTTTTGATTCAGAACACTCTAGGGATCTAATTTCCTTCCACGGTACATACAGACGTGGATTAACTGCTCTGATTTATCTGTAGTTGTGAATGATTTGTCGAATGGTTGTGTGTCTGTGTTCACAGTGACAGTTCTCGGTGCCCAACACCTCTTGCCCTAAGTAGCTGGGACATGGTTCAGAGCCTTGTGACTCCAATAAAGTAATTAGTGGTAGAAATGAAATGAATAAACTCGCTCAAAGGAGATGTTTACGATTTTTTCTTCACCGCTGTGAACTTGTTAATCAGTGAAGATCTCTGTATGAATATTTATGAGAATCTAAAGCACTTAATTCCACAACAACGTTCCGAGCTCGTAAAAGTACATACTGGCATGGACGAGTCCTTGCCCCGTTTTAAGCACTTGATCTTAAGTGTGTAATTACAGGGTCAGTGGTGTGCGCTGAAAGACGAGTTCTGATCCGGAGTCGAGGGTCGAACTGGCTGACTGATGAAAGGCAGATTGGCTGTGTGTGTTGTTTAAAGGCTCTGCAGTTCCATCCAAAAATGTTCGTGGAAAATGACTGATTTGCAAAGCGCGGAGCTTCACAACTGCCCCTTTAACCTTGTCATCAAAAAGTCTAATTCCTCTTTGAAAACGACCTCGTGGCTTCAACATTACTTAGATTTGAAAGGTTCCTGCTAAACACAGACGCGTTGTGCTCTTCAAGAAACCCAATTAATCTGACCGTTAGTTTGACCTTGTTCTGCTTCTAGTTTCAAACTGAACTCAAGATCATTGGTTTAAAGTGCCGGTGAAGTGATTAAATACTTCCAACTTTAGAAATCATCAGGAAAAATATCCAATATAGTTTTGCGTGTTTTTCCAACAACATCTCATTGACTTCCACAAAACAAGTGAGTCAGGTTCAGGGGCCACTTGCGGCCCTTGAGAAAATGTAATTCGGCTCGCTGTCTCAGTTATTAACTGCATTTTCCTTAGAGAGAAAGTAAATTACACAATTTTAAAATTTGAAACTACAAAACTGCAACCACTAAATCTTTTTATAGACAAATCAAGATCATTAATGAAAAACAACACAAGGTGAAGCAGCAAAGTGTTCCATGAAAAAGTTACCTTTTTCTTTTTCTTTTTTAATTGAAGCAAGAAATATATGCTGCTCGTTAGACTGGAGCCTGTCCCAGTATCATAGGGCGAAAGGCATGGGACACCCTGGACAGGACACCAGTCTGTCGCAGAGGAAACAAAGACAGACAACCATTCACACACGCTCTCATACCTTAGGACAATTTCCCAAAGTTCTCAATCAACCTCTGTTTTTGGACTGTGGGAGGAAACATACACACTCCACACAGAAAGTTTGTCTCGGCCTGGAATCTAACCAGCAACCTTCTTGCTGTGAGGCGAGGGAAGGAAAACTGTAATATCATAAGTAATAAGAATCATAAGTATTCAGACCCTTTGCTGTCATGTTTAACTCACATATTTATTTCTTCTGATCCTCCTTGAGATGGTTCTACTGCTTCGTCCAGCTGTGTTTAATTCAACTGATAGGACTTGATTAGGAAACACACCTGTCTATAGACCTTACAGCTCACAATGCATGTCAGAGCAAATAAGAACCATGAGGTCGAAGGAACTGCCCGAAGAGCTCAGAGACGGAATTGGCCAAGGTTACAAAAACAATTTCTGCAGCACTCAAGGTTTCTAAGAGCACAATGACTCCATAATCCTTAAATGGAACGGGTTTGGGACGACCAGAACTCTTCCTAGACCTGGCCGTCCAGCTAAACTGAGCAATTGTGGGAGCCTCATGAGAAAGGTAAAGAAGA
The DNA here is from genome assembly GCF_982586985.1 of Callionymus lyra. Lineage (NCBI taxonomy): Eukaryota > Metazoa > Chordata > Actinopteri > Syngnathiformes > Callionymidae > Callionymus > Callionymus lyra. The sequence continues at coordinate 19,606,789 of NC_141823.1, forward strand.
ACCCAAAGATCACTGTGGCTGAGCTCCAGAGATGCACTGGGGAGATGGGAGAAAGTTCCTGAAAGTCAACTATCACTGCAGCTCTCCAGTAGTCGACGCTTTATGGCACAGTGGCCCGAAGGAAGCCTCCCATCAAGATATATGCATAGAGTTTGCCAAAAAGGTTTGTGTGGAGAAAACCAGGCACTGCCACTGCCTGCTATGGGGGTGATTTTCAGCTGCAGGGACAGGACGACTGGTTGCAATTGAAGGAATGTTGAATGCAGCCAAGTACAGAGATATCCTGGAAGAAAAAACCTTTTCCGAAGTGATCAGGACCTCAGACTTGGACGAAGGTTCACCTTCCAACAAGACAATGACCAACTCTGTGCCCAGACCTAAACCCAATCCAGCATCTCTGGAGAGACCTGAAAATGGGTGTCCATCAACGTTCACCATCCAACCTAACAGAACTGGAGAGGTTCTTCAAGGAATGGCAGAGGATCACCAAATACAGGTGTGAAAAACTCATGACTGTACCAACTCAAAAAGGTACTTCTACTCAATACTGAGCAAGGGATCTGAATACTTATGTGATATTTCAGTTTTCCTTCTTTTTTTTTATTTGCAAACATTTCTACATCCCTTTTTTTGTCAAGATGGGGTGCTGAGTGTACATTAATGAGAAAATAATGAACTTAAATAATTTTAGCGAACCGCGAAAGTAAAAATTAAAGCAAAGCTCTCACAGAGTGAATGTGAAGTATGATGACATAGTAAATGAAATTAAAATTGAAATTAAATAAAAATAAAGAACTAAGAGTCGAATATTCATCTCATTCTCAGGAATAGTATTCAGCCGTCATATCATGTAAGTGTGTCTGAAATCAGAGTGTGGATCAACGATATTTTCCACCCTTTATGGCCGCCATCTTAGTGACGTAGATGATGCTGAATGGAAGATGAGTCACTGACGACGCGTCTACGGAGCATATACCGGCGTAAATGTCTTGAGAAAACGCTCATTTTACCACAAAACAACACAAAAACAATAACAACAAAATTACACAACTTAATGACTAATTTCGATTGATGGAAATCGGATTAGGGTTCCAACAGTTGCTTGCAATCAGCATTAAAAAGTAGTAGAAGAAGCAGCTGTCGAGTCATTTCCGGTAAGAGTGTAGCGACGTTTGATTTGAGACAGTACTACATTTCGAAATTTTAGCACTGGGCAAGTAAGTGAACTTGAGAGAAGTGCGCGATTTTTCTGAAGCTGTAGGAATTCTCAACATCTTTTAATGCATCGTAGGTCTCTATAGGGATTTTCTGACATTCCTGGCAATATCCAGTGAAAGGATTACCACCCTAGCTAGCCCTTCTTCCGTCGCAGATTGAAGCTGCTTGTGGTACTTAACAGGTTAATTAAAGTACTTTTCCGGGTATCTCCCTCGTTCCTGACTACTCTTTTGACATTATTTGTATAATATGATATATTTCATGATGGTGATAACATTTAAAAAGTCATAAAAGTGTGCGGAAATCTGGTCTACTAACGTTGTAATGGTCGGCAGCCACACACCTACGAGGCATTTTGTCAAACTCCTTAGATTTTCCCTGTTAAAAAATAATTTGAAACATCGCACGCTGAATAGCTTTGCATCAGATCTTCACCCATCGACATCAATTCCAATCACTGTCTCATTTGTCTGAAGCCCAAGAGGCAGAAGCCATTAATAAGCAATCGCAATTGAAACCTTTATACCACCTGGGTTGAAAAATTACACACAAAATATTCTGATTAAAAGTTCTCGCTACCACTTAACATTCACTTTAATGGTCCGTGGAGTTGAAGCTAATGAAAAAAGGATTTGGATTTTCTGAATTAGAAACTGTTGTTGTTGTTGTACTTGTTAATGAAATCATTATCATTCAGCAACACGTTAGCATTCTCAAAACTTAAGTGCAAAAACGGAGAATGTACATATTTGTTAGATACACCTGAGACATGTGAAAAGGTGCTGTGGAGCTTTTTAACAAATGAGCAGCATCTGTCCCAGCAGGTGCTCGGTCCCAGAAGCCCAGGGTGAAGAAAGGAATTCCAGGAGGGTTTCTTACCGGTGAGATACCGCCGAGTCTCAATCTAATCACGCCATTCGCAGGACTCACGTCTTCCTTATAGATAAAATGTACCAGATGGCCGTTTTCCCACAATGCAGTTTCACAACCGTCGCTATGGAGTTGTGGTCCGTGTTACAAGCAAATAAAAGTTACAATGGTCATTAGAGGCTTTGTGGTACGCACACTTAGTTGGTAATTAACAAAAAGGAAATTAGAGCCTGAGCACAAGATCTCCAGGCACTTGTTCAACGTGTTGTTCAATAATCTGTTTTGAAATATGACTCTTTTGATGGAGCAACGTGCACTTCGTTTACTTGAATAAACGTCCCTTGTCTCTAAATTATGCATCATTTTCATTAAATAAAAAGATATCCTGAAAATATCCCTGACCTTGCATGACCTACTCAATTTAAAGCAATGTCGTTGTAGTCACATGTTTATGTAACTTTGGTTTATTGTTGGATTGCAATAGTTGAAACAAAAACTTTTAAGAAATAACGTGAAATGAATGTATGATGTCAAGAAATGTATGTATTGTATCACAAATTAATTGTGTAACAACATAGAAATCCACAAATAAATAGCTATTCATATTAAATTTGGATCAAAAACCCAAATCAGTCTGTCAAACTGAGCCTGAGAAACCTGGATGTTGAATCAGACAAAGACAAGTGTTTAGTACAACACTGCAAAATCTCTTAGGAAAATGGTGTCACGACAAAATGTGAAGCTTATAATCCATGCGTTTGTGTATTCTCGTCTGGCCTATTGTAACAGTTTATTTTCGTGTCTAAAAAAGAAGGAGCTGTCCGACCTGAAATGAATACAAAACTCAGCGAGAATTCTGACCTGCTCTAGTAGAAGAACTCACATTTCTCTGATCCTTAAATCTCTTCACTGGCTTCCAGTTTCTTCCAGGATCAACTTTAAAATTCTGGTTCTTACTCTCAGATCTTACATCACTGATCTGATCCAGCCTTACACCCCAGCTTGGGCTCTGAGGTTTGTGGATCAGAATCTACTGATGGTTCCACGCACACGGTTCAGGACCAGAGGAGAGAAATCCTTCCAGGCTGTTGCTCCTAAGCTTTGGAACGATCTTCCTCTCTCTCTGTGTTTGATGATCTACCGACTCCTTCAAGAAACATCTTAAGACATTTAATTTGCACAGGTTTCTCCTTGACTTTCTTGGGACTGCCGTGTTTGTCACTGTTCTGTCTTGATCTTCTATGTATTTTTAATTTGTATATACTTTAACTGCGTATTGTCTTGTCGTTGACCTGCTTTCTGTCCTTGGTCTGTGAAAAGTGCTTTATAAATAAACATTACTTACTAAATTGCTTACTTTCCTGATACAATTTCTTTCAGAGAGTTTTATAAGCAATAATATACTATTAGAAATCATGGAAAAAAATATGTTCATTATGGTGCTTTATTTAATCCATTATTTAATGTACAATGTACAAATAACCGACATAGGATCTGTATAGTACTTAAAGGACCATATGTCTTTACATTTTTGTCTTCAAAGCATATTGTTTTTATGATTATATGTTGAAATATTAAAATAGTTTTTTTTTTTTATTATTTGTCATCATACATTTGTTTATCGATCTTGTGATGAAAGCTTTATTTTAAAGGTTCACCGTAAATGTCCGTCACATTGGTTTTGTGTTTGAAGTCGGGGAGGAAAGTAAAAGCGGCAACATTCGCTCTCAGCGCTGAGGCTGTCACTCCTTATCAGCCTGATTAGGACTCAAACCATAATAGGGCCTTGACTCTACTCTATCATTCCTCTCCTCACTTCACCCCACTATCTCTTTTTCACCCCAAAGGCTTCTGGCTCTCTTCTCCTTTCCCCTCTCTTCCCTCCTCTCTTGTATTCTAAACATCCCTCCATTAGCACGAATGCACAGACAATCACAATGTCACTGCAAATGTAAAACATATCAATATTATTACCTGCACCATTTCTTAATCTTATAAAAACTATGGTTCACTTGATTCGATGAGTGCCTACTCTTCGAGGACAGGTTTCAACCTCCATCTGCTCCTCTCAAGCTGTTGTTTTCTAGATTAGCCATAAAAGGAATCAGCTTGAGATTTAGTGGTCATCTTGCTCGACATTACACATCAGATTACACTTCTGCCTTTAATAAAGACCAAACAGAGGTCGCCGGAGCCATTACCATGAAGCGGAACGGCTTCATTTATCAAACTTGTGTGGAAACTCGCTCATATTAAAGCAGTAAAAATCTCCTCATCAGACTCCAGCGAGGCATCAGTGTCTGCAGCTGTGCTTAAACATGTGCTGATGTGAGACCTGATGCTTTACAAAACAGGCTTGGAAATACTTGGTGTGCATTTAAGCAGCCCTCGTTGAAGCCTGGACTGAGAATTTATAAGTATGATATTTAGATTCTTGATATTGTTACAAGCGGTGTTAAATTGTGTGATTGATCGCAAATAATTCATTATACTCATAGTTGTCTTTTGTATGACATTATTTTAATTTTAAATATCTAACTTTGTTTGGTCTTTGCCTGCTTGAATTGACGGGATGGAAACAATGGTTGTTCTGGTGAATCATCGTACTTGTTTTACGAGGTGTTAACTTACAAAACTTTATATATAGTCGACATTTTTTTTCCCCTAATGATTTTGACAAGAGTTCACCGTAATACAGACTAAACTAATCGGTTACACAGGAATAGAAATTAAAGGTCGCATTCAACACTTGAGTCCCAAATACAGCCGAATATTAATGACAAGAAACAAACAAATCAAAATAGTTTTTTTTTAAATTTGATCTGCCTCAATAATGATGAAAGACAAGGCATTTTAGGTGAAATCAATCAGATCAACAATTTATACATCATGATAAATGATTCTTTAAATTAACCTTACATTACTAATGATTTACTTACTAGTTAAAAACTGTACAGTAACTGCCAATTGTTTTTATTTTTTAATACTTTATCTCTTTAAAACCTTTTTAATTGAAGTGCCCTTTGTATGTTTTGTTCTTTCAATAGTTCATACTGATTATATTTATTAAGATATTTTAAATAACAAGTTCGTTTTTCCATCATATTAACCAGTCGGTAAGTAAAATAAAAAAAGTAAATTCTGAACAAAGTACCTGTGACACTTGTACTAGTACATGCGCATCAGATAGAACTCATTGTATAGATATCACAATTGTTTCTTGGACAAACTTGCATAGATTGTCATGAGGATCGGCACAGATGAAGTTGCTGCCAACTGTTAAGAGTGCTGCTGTCTCTGTTGTCCGTTATATTGCACTTGAAATGTCTTGTCTGTTTGCCACAAGCTTAACTCTCTGGATGGATGACATCGATTTTTAATGCCACGAGATTTAGGTGACAAAATGTCTCGGAAACTCAGGAGAATTCGTACAATGAGCCAGCTGTCCTGTAACACGTTACTAGCAACTGGAGTAAGACAGGAGACTTCTTATTTTACGACTGATTTACCTTTATTTTTATGACTGTTAACTGTAGAAAAAAAAAGTTGTATTATTGTTTATGATCCAGTATTGTGTCATGTAGCTTTCTGTGCTTGTGTCTCTCTAAACTTGCCCTGATACAAACCACAAAATCTCTGTTTAAAACAGTGATAGTTCACCTAAAATTCTATTTCACAAATGTTCTCATCACCCTCATGTGGTCGAAGGGTTTGGGATTATTTTCACATTAATCTGTTTCTTTGAACACAAAGTCAAAAAATGTATGTCTATACTACGGTCACGGACAGAGCTCACTTCTGTTAGTTCAAAAAGACACTTATAAACATCCAAATACCTCCATACTGTTGGAATTTGGATAAATTAAAAAATAAACATCCCAATCCTTGGTCAACATGAGTGAGTAGAAAGTCAGTGAAATTTAAATATTATCAAAAAACAACAATTTCAAAAAAGGATCATAGTTAATGTGCATCATGTAAATAGCATTTTAATGGTTCTGATCGCAGCTTTTCTTTTTCAAGAATCTTTTCCAGATCTAAGTATTCATTTCCAGCCCAAACAAAACATAAAACCTGCTCTACAGAACAGAACAATGCAAAAATAAAACCTCCAATGAGACAGAAGGAATGTGTGTGATGGAAGAAAATCGAATTATTTATGTATTTATCATTATATTTGAGGTATTTTGTATTACTCTGCATTGTTGTTGGTGATTACAATCGAATACCTTAAAAACTACACATGATTGAGAACTAAAAAAGCATCTTTGTTGTCTTGAAGGCTATTTAGGACGTGATTATTGGTTTAACAGTTCCATGCATCAAATGTGAGTCTTTAAATGGTTCAAGTTATCTTTTCCTCTGCAGATATTTGGCTCAGGCGGAGCAGGTGTGCTGGTTCCAATAATTGGAGCACGGCTAATGATTTGTGGAAGTAACAAGGTGAAAGGTTATGGAACACATCCATTTAATCATCACATCTGTTCCCGTCATGATATCTTATAAATGGAGCCACCCGTGAATCATTAGTGCTCCGTAAATATAGACTTTGATCATGGTTTCATTAAAACCAACAGCCATGTTTCAGATTAAATCTGAATCAGACGCCGCCTGCAGCGGAGGCAACAGAAGGAAACTTGTTTTTTTTGCACGTCACGGACTTGAAGTATATCCCGCCGAGGCTCCAGCTCAGTGCAGATGAGGTATATAACACCGCGGCAACAGAGGCTCTGCTTTATCGTTTGTCGATTTGACCACAGACTCACAAACACATGTGGCGTTCATCATAAAGCTTGTCCTTGTCGGGCGCTGCTCAACACTTGATTTACTCGGGTTGTTCGGTGTTGACTCAGATTGGGTTGCTCTGAGTTTACGTGTTCAGTTTTTTTTAACAACTTTGAATGTGTTGGTAGAGATAAGACGAGGTAAGTTAGAGGCATTGCCTGAGTCATGCTTTTTGGCTTGGTTTTGTGTTTATACTTTATTTTTTGTGTCGCCCCCCGGTGCACATGATGTGTCTGTTTGCACCTGCAGTGTGTTTTGCTGCGTCAAATATGATGTTTATCCATTAGTTGTAGCTAACAATGACGTCTGGGAATGTAAGACTTCTTATCTTGTGCATTGTCCACATGTTTTTGTTGAAATAAACCTTGACTCGCAACAAAAACAGTTTTCTGTCTGGAAAGTTTTAATGCTAGACATGTTTTGGTTGATTTGTTTACCCAATTCTTTTTAAATCCATTGTTTTTGTCAATATTGCTTTAACTTTAATTGTTTTAATTTAAGTACTTTCACACTTTATTGACACTACACAGTCCAGGAAGCGATCCGTCTTTGTTTGCACCAGCCCTCTACTAGTTAGCATACGCGTAATGGTTTTCATTGGAATCGGCCAGCTGTCAATCAAAACTGTTGCTTTGGCGTTTTGGTGGATTAAATTGGTTACAATTTTGCAAACTAAATGTCCAATGGTCCAAAGGACATTGTCCAGTACTCATGATTACATGTCAAACTCAATTTGCGACTCTGGACATCGAAATTGAACTCTCTATATTCATGGTGTCATTCAAAGAGTGTTGGGGATGGTTATGTTATTTAGTGTTTATTAGTGTAACTCAACATCAGCAATAAGGTTGTAGCACACACTAATCTCACAATATGATGCATTAATTTCACGATACGATTTTATACCACACACTATTTCTTCATACGATACACTAATTTCCGTATACAATTCGAAACGACACACTAATCGCAGAATACGATATATATATATATATATATATATATATATATATATATATATTAATTTCACCATCCATTTGACACAATACATACATTTCATGACACGATACATTCATTTCACGTTTTGATTTGATACAGTGATTTAACAATATGATCAGATAAGTAACACTAATCTCATGATACAATACATTATTTTTTACGATACGATTTGATACAATACACTAATTTCATGATACCATTCAATCTGATGATACGTGATTCTCACAATACAATAGATTTCTTTCAATACACTTTCCGTAAAATACACTCATCAAAAAATATGATCTGATACGCTACATTCGTCTGATACTGAGTCTCCATGCAATACATTTTCCTAACAATTTTATGGGACACTGAATTCTAGAGACATCTCGTGATTTTTCCAATCTTATTTAGTTGAATGAATAGTTTATTTTGTTTTGGAAGCACTTTCTGAGAGTGTATTTTCACCACCACATTTCTTTTGTTTAAAGACTCACCCGGGTGTCGTCCTTCCTCCTGATTAGACTTTGGTTTGTGGGACTCTGTAGTTTTGGATTATTTTGTGGTGATCAATGTTTATTATTTTAACTGCAGATTAATTTATTAATTTCACTTTGGTTTCACTTTTCGATTGAAGAGGTGTCAAGTATCGAGTACAATTAGTCTCAAAGGCAAGTATCTCGTGTGATCAGTCATATAGATTAGATTAGATTAGATAGACTTTATTAATCCCTCTGGAGATCTCCATCAGGAAATTGGGTTTTCAGTTCACAGCAGACGATAGTTTCATATAGAACACAAATAAAAGTTCAAGGCAGGTTTTCATCTGTATTTGATGTCAAATACTTTTAGTGTGAGCCAGTCAAAAATCAGGCTTGATGATTCATGATCATAGACCGGCCAACGCTCCAGCTGACTGACAACATACAAGAACTCTCATCTCCGACGTTCGGAGCTCTGATTGACTGACACCCTCGAACAAGAAATAAAACTAATAGGGTGGCGGTTGAAACCAAATGATCTACATTTACCTTTCAATCTGCTGCCTAGTCAAGATTGAAAATGTTAAGTAGTTGTCGACAAAAACCCTCAGCGCGGCATAATTTGAGATAAGAGCTAACTATTCTCACAATGGAGAAGTCCCACTTCACCACTTCTTCTCACACGGACATGTGATGCCGACTGTGTCGTTGAAGTACACAATGAATCCCTGTCTGAATGATTGGCTGCTCTCATTTGGTAATCCAACAAAGCAGGCTTTGAGCACTTTCAACTAATTCTCTACGACGGTGGCGGGTGTGGAACCACGGCTCTTAATTAAGGTTCACGATCAAGCCTAATGAAGCCGTACGGAATCTGTCTCAAACTGAAAGACCCGGGAAGTACGTGGTAGAGTTAAAGGGCTGGTTTTGTCATCCGGATGAAGAGGTCAATCTAAGCACATATTGAGACTACTAAGGTATTAGTGATTACAGTGTTTTATTAGTCATGATGACCTGCAGAGCACATTGCTCAAAGGAATTTTGACTTAGATTTTGGGGCTTAAACCATCAACAGTCAGATGTTCATCAGCTCTTTGACAAAGAAACACAGCAACCGGTGTACTTTCTGTATAATCCAGCTCCTTCAGCCACTACTTCTGCAGTTCCAAACCTCCAAAGTAAAGTCCCATTAATAACTTTCTGGCTCAATGTTTGCAGTGTGGATAATCTTTTACACTCCAGTGACAGTTGCAGCGAAATATCAGATACGCTAACTGGCTTCCTTAATCTCTCAACGGCCCGTGCATCTGACGTTTACCATTTCCCAACCTCAGAATGCGAAGGACCAGATCCTTTGATTTTGCAGCTAATTTTTAATTTTCCTTGAATTCTCATTTAAATATCCCCAAAGCCAACAAACAGCCAAGTCATTTTTATGTGCTATACTTGAATTAAACCTTACTATGAGTTAACTTTAAAGTATATACTCTGTTGATTATTGTTTTGATTGTTTTGGCGCTTTGTGACCATGGTCTGGAAAAGCGCTATACAAATACAAATTACTTACTTACTTTCAAAAAATTAATACATTTACGATACCCATTATCCATACGTCAGTTTATTTGTTATTTTCCTAATTTCCAAATTTAATATCTAAATGGTAACTATTGATAAACTGGGGCACACAGTTGTGCAGTGGATAGCACTACCTCTTCACAGTTGTAAGGTTGCAATTTCGCTTCCAAAAAACTTAAACATGTCTATATTTTAAGCATGTTCGGAACAGATTACTCTGAAAATAATCCAACCCTTAGTCAACATGGTGGTGAGTAGAAAATGAGTGAAATTTGAATTTTGGGTGAACAATCATAAACACACATAGATAGTTGCACTCACCGGCTCAGTCAGTTCCAGCACGCTGGCTTTGTAGGTGATCGGACTACAGTCTTGAGTATTTCCCACAAGAGTGCAGGGCAGAAACATGGGACCCAAATCGTCGCCATCCAGTACATCGACAGTCAGAGTGGTAGTAGCTGTCCGTCGCTCATGAGGGTACGGGGCTCGGTCCTGGAGGATAGAGAGAAATATTTTGACTCAAATATGAATCAATGGAAAAAAAACGAGGCATACATTTCACTTAATATTAACTTATTGTCAATTTGATCCTAATCATTACTGAAAAAACACATCTGGAGAATATTTTTTCCCTAAATAAGCCGTTCAAAAATACACTTTATAAGAAACATTTGTTGCCACGATGGTAATTTCCTTGTTCTTATTTGAAAACTATGAGACTGTCACGTTTGATAATAAGCTCAAATCTGAACTGATTTTCTACTTCTTGATGAAAGCTGGGTCATTTTGGCATCCATTAGTCATTTGATAGCATCGGAAGTTTGATTCATCACCAAACTGTTCTCAAGATCTAAGTGACCACAAGAATAATACATCTCCACCATCCATTTTGAGTCGTTTCAATAATTTTATGGGGAAAAAGTAGTGAAATGTGGCTGATAGCTGTGGGTAAATGAGGCTATCAAATCAACCGGAAAGTCGAACTATTCCCCAAACTGCTATTCCCACCCAAGTGTAAATTCTCCATCTTAAATAACCCTTGTGGATATGTCTCAGCTGAGAACCCACCAGTCAAATGTTATTTCCTGTGTGCCTGTGGTTTTGTTCATCAGCCAGTGATTGAAAAATATAAACTTAATAAACAGAATTGTTCCGTATTCATCATTACTTCAACTCAAGCGACTTTCAGTGATCAGGTTTTTCAGAAAGGCTGGGATGTGTTGGTGGAAAAAAACATGTTTTGATTTGTCGCCTCCAAACTTGGGAAACCAGGATTTTAAGATGCACACAAAAGAACTTTGCACCTGTTAATATGTGTTTGCGTCTGACATTGGATGGTACCCAGGGTCTTAAGCTAGCCCCAACCAAACCTTATCTTACAGGCTAGAGATCATTGATATTCACTAAACTTGAGGAAATTAAAAAAAAACTTGTAAAGTCTTGAGGATATGTGCGAGGCGCATTCTACCACTGATTAGGTTTTTAAAATGCATCCAAACTTCTACGCCCCCATGAGTCTGAATCTAATTACATGAAAAAAAGCCAATTTAAGTCTAATGAAGATAAAAATAGGAAAAAACAATTCCATTGAAAAAACACAGTGTGATAATTCAGATTGGGAATAGAGACCCTTCAATGCACGATTAGCAAAGCAGAGACGGTCTTGACTCATTTATTATAATTGTAAACAGGGATTTAGATAAAGAATGTTCAAGATTACAGAGTTTACATCAGCATCGACTTACATTGGCTTGTATGATGACAAGGTATCGCGTACTTTCCTCGTAGTTGAGTCTTTCTCTGAGAACAACGGCGCCAAAGAGTGTGAGAGGGATGTCGAAGGTTCGGTTTGCCGTCTGTTACACACAAAAAATAAACATGATACATTTGTACGTTTGCTTCTTTTGTTATGGATCTTCTTCTGTAGAATATGATTAAGACATAAGTATACAGTACACTTGTTTCCATACGTTTCCATACCCTGGTATCATTTTGATTTCATGGCCATTCTTCAGAGAATATTTTTAGTCTTTTTAAATCAAAATGACAAGAGGAAGTAACTTTATGACCCTGATGAAGATTTTACATAACCCTATTGTTAATACCGTCTATTGCCCACTTTAACATCAATGACAACTTGAAGTGTTTTGTGGTTATTGTAGATGAGGGTTCTTATTTTCTCAGATGACAAAGCTGCGCATTCTTCTCAAAAAACCTTCAGTTCCTGTGAGTTCTTGTGCTGTCTTGTATGAACTGCACGTTTGAGATCAATGATATTGAAGTCAGGATATTGAGCCATTATTTCTCAACTGTCACATAACTATGTTCTAACTATGTTAGACACATTGTTATGTTGGTTCTCTGATCATTTTTACTTTCTTCATCTGTAAACAAGCTCCAAAAACCATCCAGCTAAAGCTATGATGCTACCAGACCATTCCTCAAAAGTAATTGTGTAATTCCCGGACATCTGGAAGATAAGCAAAATCTCCTTTTCCTGTTCTTACTCCATCTTACTTGATTTTTTTCATCTTGATATTTATTGTTTTTAATGGTTTCTGTTCCTCATGAAAATGAGTTTTTTACCCTTCTTTAACCTGTTTAATAAACCTTGGTAACTTTCCTTTAATATCTACAGGACTGTCCTTAATAATGAAATTAAATCATTAGCAGTTGAATCATAATTCTATTTTATTCAAAAATAAAATACAATTACACTACCTTCTCAGTAAAAATGACTGCACAAAAACAAAGAGACATAAGAAACTATCCAGAGAAAGCAATAAGAACTTCTATTCAAAATATTAACATATTGATCAGAAGTAAGGATTAGCTAAGGCACAAGAATCAATAAACAAAATAAAATTTAAATACAACTGTGATCTCATCTATTCATAATTTTAGCCAAAAGTGGATTTAACCTACCGGGTCTTTTGCATTGAACTGGATAGTGTACTCTATTTGTCCGTTTGGGCCATCATCAATGTCGGTGGCACCATTGTTTCCCCAGAATCCAGAGAAGATAGTGGTTCCTATTGGTGTGAGCTGAAAGAAAAGAAAACATCGTTAAAATAGCATTCCGTTTTTTTTTTTTCTGTGTGTGTTATATTTCCCGCTGTTTCAAAAACAATCTTTCATCTGTATTTCTAGTCCGTCTTATGATCATAGTCTTCTAATTCAAGAGACGATCTGACAGATTCAAATGATCCCGTGATTGAGCTGAAAGTGACTGATCTCAAGAAACAAAGTAGACATTGAGGACGGGCTTAAATTTAGCAGCAGCGATCTGTTGCGTCAACTGTCTGCAGGGTTATCTCTTGAACAATGGTCCTCGCTGTGCCTCATGTTTCCGTCGCCACATTTGGATGCGACTCGAGTGAAACGCCTTCAGACTGAAGCGTCGTTGCCAAGTCGTGGAATCAGCCACAGGGATCACCTTGTACCCAAAGTCTTTCACGGTGAACTCATAAATTCTATTTCCGAATGTTGTTGTAAATTCTCTCCGCCATCTCGGCGTGTCTTAATCAATCTGCTTTAGTTGCGTGAACCTCATAACGGTTGGTAATATCAAAATGTAGGCATGTTAAACGTCTGGATATTAGATTTACTACGCTCGGAGTTCAGAGTTCTCCAGGCAATCAGGAGAGAATTACACAATGGATATCCTCCAAATGTGTGGAGTCAAATCTAAATGAATCAGCCATCGCTACAGATTTATCACTTGTTAGGACGGAAATTGATTCCTTTTTTTAATCGTCCTCGAGAAAAAAAATGACTTTATTTATATCAGGATAACATTTTACTGCTTTTTTATGAGGCGTGCAAAATAAAAAATACTGGCAATGGGAGGAGAGGTTGAGTAAACAGCCATAATGAAGAGCTGAGGGCGATGAGGAAGGTGTGGGTGTTTGGGTTTGGAGAGCTGCTGCAAAGGCAATGGAAGAAGAGGGGAAAGGGGAGAGGGAAAAAAGAGAGGTTGAAAGGACAGATTGAATTAGACAGGCTGTGGAAGACTGCATAATGAGATATTCTACTGGGTTTGCCCGAGTCTGTGTTGGCAGTAGGCTTTATATCCTTGACCCGCTATATTCCCAACGTCCTCAAGTTAAATCTCGTTTCCCCGGACTTGAGGGCAACAACATCAGCCCTTTAAAATAAAATCCCAAGTTCTATTCCCAGTGTCTCTCGATGTCTGGCCCAAGGCTTGTTTTAAAGCTAACTATTGAATGAGTTTTTTACTTGTGTCTAAACTATATTGTAGGATTGAATGAGTAGAATGACAAATCAAAATAGTTTTATATGTAGCTATTTGATGAAATCATATTTAAATTAAACTTAATACCTTGTAAAATATTTGGTTGAATGCCTTTTGTTGATCTATCATGTCTTTGGAAATACCATTTTCCACTTTTTAATTATATATTTATCAGGATTTTCTGTCATCTTCAGCCCTCATGGTTTACAAATATACACTAAATCAAGTGTTAATGGTCTCACGTAACAACTCTATTTACTTTCACGTACAAGCTCTTCCTTTACCACGTCACAACATAATACAAATATAATTCATTGTATGTTGCAACACTGCTCACTGTGCTAAAAGACAAACCATATTCATTGATTAGTCAATTAAAATTAGAATCCAACGGAATCAAACGACCAAAAACGAAGAGGTTAGATTTTCATGTCTTGTTCCAGGATCTGGAATCTTTAGATCAGTGGATTGTTCCCGACTCTAGACTGCCTTTTAATTATTTAACAGGTTTACCACGATACCAAATCTGGTCATGGATCTCAGAATCTGCAGTTTTACCGCATCAGGGCTTCACTGCAATGTTGTAACTATTGCAGTGAAGCCTGGAGGATCTGCACATTGACCTCCACCATGTCGACGAAAGTCATCGTTAACATAAACTCGATGATGGAACAGGAAGTAATCACTGACCTTATATGGACAATAACTTTTTCCTTCTTATGAAGGAAAATAACATTTTCAAAATAACATTGACGACCATCATGTTAAAGCTCTTCAATTGAAAATGCAGAGTCACACACCAGAGATTCCAGTATGTAGAACATCTGTGTTGGAAATGTTAAGATCTAAGAAACAAATGATTTAATTATGCATGAGAAATTAGAACGAATGTATCGTATAATGTCGTAAAAGTGTTTGCTTTGAATTTAAATGCTTAGTATGTGAAAAAAGATTTGGAAAAAATAATAATTCACGTCTGTGTTAAACTTCTACAATATCCTGAGGATGAGCCCTTCTTAGAAATCACTCATAATAAGTATCGACAAAATCCAGTGACACAGAATGAATAAAAAAACAGTGTCTCGACAAAAGAACACCTTAAGTTGCTCATACTTCCGTTAACTGGATTTAAGGTTTCAACTGACTCATAATTACACAAGTGTTCGTAAGTATTCACTAGTTTCTTATGTCCTGAACACGTGAATATCTCTGTGGACCCACACTCATGCTGGAATGAAACTGTTTTTCACACAAAATCTATCTCTGAACTCCGAGTTTAACAATCTTTCCTTTATCTTTTAAGCGTACAACAGCTCAGCCGAACTCTGTGTCCTCTAAAAACCCGGAGTCTTGTGGGTGCCAGTGTGAGTGACAGCGAGAGAAGAGAAAAACTATGATACTGTATTCACTCGTGGGCTTCTTCACATTGCTTAAGCATAAGAAGAAAAAAAAAAGAAGAAGATGTTTTTGACATTATCACAGCTTTTAGCTTGTCAACGTTTAAGGGGATTACCTCACTGACAGCCACGTAGTATCTCGGCTGCTGGAAACGAGGCGCGTTATCGTTGCGGTCTCGAACTACAATCCGAACCTCGTGGAGTATCACAGTTCCGATCAACTCATTGGTGCACTGGACTTGGACCACGATGGACTGGATGTACGAAGGTGGCTGGGAAATGAAAGGGAAATAAAAGTTAGAAGATCTTAAGAGACAAATACTCCTCCAGACGGACAATTCCCTTTAATGAGTAACGTTTTTAATTGTTTGATTAGAAATCAGTTCCATGTTGTGTCGATTTGAACCTTAACTTTAATCTGCTTTAAGAAGTAGGCCTGAGCTGTGGCTGGGAAGTGGCAAAAAATAAATAAAAATGACAATGCTGTGAAACCAATTTACAAAACATTGTTCCAAATGTATAAACAAAAACATATTTACCAATTACTCAACCGAAGAAAAACAAAAAGTTTGTTAATTTGCATCACAGATTTGTTTCAGAGTTTTGTTTCAATAGATAGCCCATTTATTTAAATACTTTGTTTCACACTCCCCACCCCCACAGTCATGAGATCCCTCTGCTGCTTTACGTCTAATGTTTGTCTGCATTTATCTCTTTATTTTGTTGTTGCGGGCATCAAAATACTTATGTCATTGAAAAATGTGTCTTAAAGCAATTTGAAGGCATTATAAAATATTCCTGTCGCTTGTTTGAAATATGAAACGACTAATTGCTTTTGATATTAGGGGAAATGGAGGGCGATTTAGGGCAATCTATTCCCTCAGCAAAGGCATTAATGTTTAGGACACCTATTCATTTTTCATTAAAGAAGACAATTCTATGTTAATATTAAGTTTAATGTTTATATATCAATGTGTTATTAAAATATATTCTGTCGTTGATTTAGCTTACAATGAGTTACACAGATTCAATAGCTCGACCCTGGCCTGCCTATAATTAGAATATTCATATGTCAAACACTAAAGTTAGGATTAAAACTGTTTTTTTTCCAGACATAGATGGGAGTTGCCTTGGTAAGTATTTGTCTTTATTAATGATAAAGTACATCCACGTTTAAAAGCATGGGTCATGTTATCTGTAGAAAATAATTGATAATAATTTTATATATAACCAAAGTATCCACATTTCATTTAAAAAAACAAAGAATAAATCAGCAAGATGTTGATAAAGCTGCTTACATCTCTGTCCAGAAGTCGCCCTGTGCTGTTGAGGTAAAGCGCTTGCTTGGAAGGGTCCAAAATCACCCAGTAGTCATGGTTATCCCGCAGAGATAAAGAGATGGTTCGGCCTGGACCCTGTGCCACACCATTGATCTGCATGTTCTCCACCAACAAAGTTCCTGTCGTTAGAAACACAGTCAAGTTTAAAAACACTACATGCTTTAAAAAAAAAGAATAAATAACTATTAAAATGTGTGTTTTACATCATCATGTAATGGGATTCAAAAGGTTAATTCACTCAGAGTTTTAAATTGAAACCTATACAAATCCAGATTGTCATCACATATCCAGATCAGTTGTGTATCACTGTTCATTCGAATGGTTGTTATTTTGACCGACAGACACATCTGCAGTAATCTCACAGCCCTTCACGACAGACGTCACAAGCAGCTGTTTGTCAAATGACAACATATGCTTTGAGCACTTCTTTAATTTGATGAAACCTCACTCAGAGAAGGAACTTTAGAAAGGCATGTGTGAACGACAGGTGGTGCCGCGACATGTGAGCGGCGGAGCCTTCTATGAGGCGGAGTGTCTGGAAAACCGTCTTAATCTGTTTGAATCTCATGTGATAAAGTGTGGTTAGCGTCTACAAAGGGTGTGGTGTGTTTACCGAAATCAATCAGAGGGTCAAAAACACAATTAGAATGGTCAAACCCACAATAAATGAACCGTGAGAGAGGAAATCGTCTCTTCTTATCTGCTTGGAAATGCAAATGCAAAACTAAAATAGAAAGAGATTTAAATATCGTGGGCTCTAAAGAGAGAAAATATATAAATGTATGCATGGTTGTAGAAGCAAAAGATCCATTAGGTAAGATGAATTCATTCATGTTTCCCTTTTTTCTTCTTGTCTAGTAAAGTGTTGATCCACAAATTATCCTTTTTAAATACGTCATCGGTCTCTTTTCTGCAGACAAATGCTAAACCAAAACTTTTCTCAATTGCAAAAAAAAGTTTCTTTTTGATTGGTTTGATCAATCTTCTTTGTGCAGCTGAGTACAAGAGGAAACATACTTTTACATAACAATAACACAACTAGAATGACGCTTCTGAGCTTATCTTCCTCGATTGTTTCCACTGATTCTACAAATGAGACAGATTATTTATTTCAAGACTTTTATTCTTCATTTATTTAATTTAACTACAGAAAATGTGAGTCACACAGTCAATATGGCTAATGATTGACTTACAAACACAAAAAGTTTCGATAGTCCCACTTTTCAGTACGACAAATATTCCAACAGATATCTTGAGGCAGCTTAAATACAGACAAATATTGTAAGTGCTTATTTTGACTCCAAAATTTAAATACCCCGTGGAAGATTGAGCCATTAAAACGGTTATAGTGATGGTTTGATGAGGTTTAATGGTAGCGCGTCTTCATTTTAGGGTCAGTTCGTGGCCCTTTTATTTTATGAACGGTGTGAGGTTTCATTAAATTAGTGGTCCAGTGCCACAGATATAAAAAAAAAATCACTGCATCATGAAACTATCAACCCTTCATTAACTATGTGTGAGTAAAACTGCACGTAAAAAAAAAAAAAAAATTGGTTCTGTTAAAAGAAACACACACACGAAATAAAAAAGTTTTTCATCACTGTAACTAAATGTCTGGCTCATAATCAAAGTTATTAACTTATTTCAACAGATGTATTTTATCCATTTATGTTGATTTGAATGTATATTTAAACAAGGATGTAAAAAAAAAAAAAAGTGGTATATTATTGCTTCCTTATTACAATCACTGCAGCCACGTTTCTATGGTTACATACACATATAACGCTAACCTTTAAAATGGCTCTCTCGTGTGACAAAATTGGCATTTTCTTTTACAAGAACTCAAAAGTTGTAGCTTATCATTTTAATTTGAGTATTCAATGCAGTAAACGTATGAACTGAAATTTACATGCAGCAATGTTTGCACCTTTAAAAGACACAAATATCCGTGTGTGTGCTGCCTCAGTGTGTATCTGACTTGCATGCTCAATGAGTTTGCAGTTGTGTTAGGACACACAAACCTTCCGTGAATTCCGCACATTTGTGTAGCTCAAAGCTGAGTGGAATTAAAAAAGAGGGATTGAATCTAAATAAGCTCTTCAATGGAGGATTCATAACATCGTCCCAGCATAATAACAGAACTGAGTGTGACTTCACTGCAGAGTGAGAGGCATCTACGGGAATATAATGCTTTCCCCGTCTCCTCTGTTAGCAACAAGAGCAAGATGTCGGGAAAATAAAGGGAATGAAAAGGTGTTAACAGGAAATTCTCTTTTATTTTATTAAAAGGCACCACAAATACGAGACTTACAATCGTCAAAAAGATCTGAAATTCTGCAACTCTCTCTTACCTTATGTTTCATACAAATGGTGTGAATTTCCTAAGAATAATGGACATATTTACTTTTAACAGGGGCCTCCTGTCCACCTATTGACCCCTTTTCTTTTTACCTGGTCACTCTCCTCTAAAAACAAACCTTGACAGAGAGGTCAGTTGTTTCTCAGTGAAGTACATTCAATTTTCAAATATCCAAATCCATCATCCAAATATGAAATGTTAACAATTTAATGGGGATCTTCTGCCCCCTTTTAACTTGACCTTATCATGTGCCCTCCCTAGAACCTTCACTGAAAGGTCAAGGGTCTCTCAGTGAAGTACATGTACAACTGGTCTCAGGACATATTTTTATTTCCATGGGGGTCTTCTGTCCACTTTTCTGTCGCTTTGCATTTAATAAAAGGTCAAACAATTCTGTGATTCTTCATTACTTAGTTGTACAAGTGACGGGAGAATGATTAAGATGTCTGTGTTGAACTTTTAAATGTCATCAAAATAGGAGGTATTTGATTTTTCATCGGGTACTTCTGCCACCCTGTGCCACCTTTTACCTTCCATCCATAGACTAAAATCCTTATTTGATTTTTAAGTAATTTTATCAAGTGCTTTGGCAGTTTATATGACATTAAGATCAGGTGAACACATACACTCGCACAGAGAGAGAAAGACACACCTACTATTAATTATTTACTACATATATAAACCCCTTTTTATGTGTATTCACATGTTAGAATCTCAGCCCACTATGCATCAGATGGATTCTTGGTCCAGATCGGAGATGCAGCTGAAGCTACTGTATGGATCAGAGCTCAGGCGCTCGCTACGACACACACAGTGTCGTGTCTCATGAATAATAATAAGTGCAGGGTAACCAGAAGCTGTAGAAAAAGGTCAAGATCAAGTCTTTAAAAGTTTGGCTCTCATTGTGGCCGCGCATATAAGAGGAAGTGACAAAGATGAATACTGTACCGTTGGGACTTTCCTCGTCTATGGCAACGATGGTAGCAGGAGGACCGGACCGCGATAGTTTACATTCTGTGGAAAACACAAACAATAATAAAGTAAGAAAACATGATGCAGATTTTCTCTATATCATTACACCTTATTTGAAGAGGAGACATTTAAAAAATAACAGAATAGATGGAAGCAACACAGAGTTTACATACTGTTGTGATTGTGTCTCAAACTAAAGTGGGAATTTGATTATTGGCATTAAATAAAGATTTTGCACAGGACACAAAACATTGCGTGACCCAGTCAGTAATAACTGCAATGTATGCCTTTTTTTCTGACTTATTTATGATTATTTTTCACTAAAAGGTGTATCTCTGTTTAGCACAAAGTACATGCAAACAAATGTTATTTTATATTGCACAGTGTGCAGTGTACTTTATCACCAGGTCGGATTTTATGTGTGCTGAGCTGTCCGAAGATACCTGAGCTGCCTCTGGGATTATGTGATCAATGACAGAAGGCTTTGAGTAGAAGAAAAAAAAAGTCTAGAAAAGCAGCTGTCAAATGATCTCAACTTGAGTCTGGAGGAAAACTTTCTAATAAAATCTTATAAATGTGCTTTTCATTTCATTTCTTAAGTTTCCATGACTGTTGTACCCAAGTTATTTATTATGTGTTTCAGTCAAAAAACGATCGTTATATAAAAATAAATAAATGAACCATGGATGTTTTGAATAGACTTTTATGGAGAAATTCAGCATGTGCTAAAATGACATTTAACACACCATAATTAAGTACCTAAGGATGATAAATACCAATTCAAATGTTCTTCTTCCTCTTACGTCTTCTTAACAATATAACGTTGTTTGCAAGCATTTTTCATTTTATATGTTTTGAGGATTTTAACGTGACATTTTAAAGTCTCTTTTGTGATTTTTACACATGAACAATTTATCCCACAGTCCTATTTAAGGACAGCACCTTTCAAAACAATTTATTTTATATTATAGACACATATATTATCAGCTTAAACATAGATCTACAAGTAATGATTTGGAATTTTCATTTTCTAAAGCTCGTCTTCCAAAGATCAGTCCTGCTGTGAACCAGAAAATAACAATTTTCTCAATGAAATATGCTTGTATTAAAATAAAAGAACAGGCAGATGTTACAGTTTCTGAGTCACAATGGCAGTGTCTAGTGAACGCAGGGTTGTCGGGCGTTCATAAACCAGGTGTGTGCTTGAGAACAGATAAGAGAAAGCGAAAGATTCATCTTACCCTCATATTGCCAATCTGCAGCAGGAGAGCGTCCCACCAGGAAGGAAGAAAAGAAGGGAAGCAATAAAGAGAAGAAAAGCAGAGCAAGGTGAGTGAAGAATCAGAGCAAACCTTCAGTTAAAGGAATGGAAAAAAAAAAGTAAAGTAAAGAAAAGTAGAGATGTAAGGAGCGCGTGTTAAAAAGATGGATTAGTAAACATGCAGACGACGAGATGCTTCCGAGAGCATTTGCGTGTGATTTGTGCAGCAGTCCGATCGTGTGCTTATCTCTCTAAGCAACCTGCTTTAACATCCAGTAAACACTCTCACATCACTGCTCAGGGGGAAAATCATTTTCACCCGAAAGCTGGAGGCTCAAAATGCTCCTATTCAAAGTAAAAGCAGACAATGACTTCCAACGATTCCCTTCCTTCACAGCCCTCGCCGGCCAGCATGTTCCACACACTGGGCAACATTATTCAGCCTCCCTTGAGCTGCAAAACCCCAGCGACACGCTGGAAGATGAATATCTGCTCACACTGAAAATAGACTAATGGAACAATAATCACTCTTCCACTCCATCTTCCTAAACATTAAGCATTCGGCCTTGTTTTGTTTCTGACTCGTAGTTTGATGCCGCTGTAATTATCTTCTCGTAACCGCAGAGTTTCTCGCCACCAAAACGTTCGTGATACACGAACAAAATGATAATTATGATCATGTTTAAAATATGATTACTCGTCACATAAAAACCTGATCTGATGAATCCTTATTTAATGAACTGTGTTTTTTTAACGACTTTTGTTTTTACACATCGGACTTTTCAAAGGACAACATACACTTTTTTTTTAATCCAGCTAATAAATCTCGTTGAATAATTTATTAGAAAAAATTAAAAGTCATTTCATTAGGCTAACTGATTCCAACCCATAATAACCTGCATCATTGCTGGAATAATCCAACCAACAAGATCACAAACAAATTGATGCAGCTCGAACTAACCATTTGAATACTAGTTGTACTAGTTGTAAATTATTGTACATTTGTGTTATTTATTAAGTTAAAAATACATATTTATCTATTAACCAATATGGTTATATATCACAAGATTTTTTTCCACAATACTGTATCAATATTTGTATTTTTATTTTAGTGTTATCGTAGTATTTTATGGTTGATATTTCAAAAATGTGAGTGTGTAAAATAAATGAATTATATTTACAATTAACATGCAAATATCATTTGTTAATTTTATGGCAAAATTATTTTTTCGCAATTAAACTTCCAATCACTAGATGGCAGCAGTCATTATTCCAATGCAGCTGAATGAACACTGAAATCCTGCAAGAAGACTTGAAGATGACTGAGGACGAGAGGATACAGTCAACCCTAGCAAATTTTAAAGATGATGTTTGGAAATATTTTGGTATCAAATAAAAAAAATAAAAAACAGTTACGACTTCGTCAAGAGTCATGTGGTCTGTAAATTCTCCAACACCATAGTCAAGTACTTGACAATATTACAAATATATCCTTGTTGCTACAGTATTGCAATACATCGTATTGTTGCCCCTGTATCGTGATACTCATCGGCAAATTCTTATTCATGCTCGTAAAAAATGGGACCGCCCATGTCTGGTACAAAACCAGATTGTGCCAGTTGTTCGTCTCAGATCTTCAACACTAGAGATTACAGGAGGACAGTGATGAATAGAAAATAAAATCAGCAAAATAAACTATATGTTAACAGTTTACACAAGAAGGGTAAGTATTTTTTGGCATTAATAAAAAAATAATTATTTATAATTAGTCATTAGTGAAAAATAAAACTGTAGCCTGTGATTTATACCGTTTCCTATTTTGTGTCCACTTTGCTTTGTTCTCAAGACCGGACCGTCTACTGAGGTGGAAAGGAATTCTCAACCCCTCACCCGTTTGAGAATTTTCCAAAAAAACATTTGCTGCATAAGCTGTGGAACAATGATGACTAGTTACATCATGCTCACTTGTTAATTCTAGTGTGAGTGTGTGTACAGCAGATGACAGCTTAACTGCCGGTCTTGTCCTTCAGTGAGAGCCGAAGCCCTTCATCTACCCACTTGTTGTGTTCAGGGATCTGCCCTCCTCCTCCTCTTTTTCTTCTTCTTCTTCTTCTGCTGCTGCTGCCACCTTCTGATGTCTCTTCTTATCTGACGTCTTCTTTTAATCAACTAATATTGTTTTTCTTTGTCAAACAGTCAGGCTGATGGTGATGAAACTAATAGTAATTTGTGCTCGACGTGGTGGTCCATCATCATGAAAAGACAAAAGTTGAAGACTTGAAGACACAGATGTGTAACTTCAAGGAGTTCCTCAGTGTTCAAAGTTATTGTGGCAAGTAGTGATGAAGCTTCGTGAAACAGTGTCTTTTTTTCAGTTTAAAAATAATGTGAGCTTTCAATGGAATATTTATTCAACACTCTCTCATCATTGCGGGTTTCTTTTTTTTCTTCACCCTTGTGTAATATCTGGGTCAAGGTGACCCGAAGGCCTGGAAAAAATACAGACCACTACATGTATATTTTTTGAAGTCAGGTTCAACCTTGACCCAGAGATAACGCAAGGGATACCTAAACAAAACACATTTGTTTTCGGGCCTTCGGGTCACCTTGACCCTGAGATAACACATGGAATACCTCAAACACATTTGTTTTAGGGACTTTGGGTCACCTTGACCCTGAGATAACACATGGATTACCTCAAATACATTTGTTTTAGGGACTTCGGGTCACCTTGACCCTGAGATAACACATGGATTACCTCAAACACATTTGTTTTAGGGACTTCGGGTCACCTTGACCCTGAGATAACACATGGAATACCTCAAACACATTTGTTTTAGGGACTTCGGGTCACCTTGACCCTGAGATAACACATGGAATACCTCAAACACATTTGTTTTAGGGACTTTGGGTCACCTTGACCCTGAGATAACGCATGGAATACCTCAAACACATTTGTTTTAGGGACTTTGGGTTAACTTGACCCTGAGATAACACATGGAATACCTCAAACACATTTGTTTTAGGGACTTTGGGTTAACTTGACCCTGAGATAACACATGGAATACCTCAAACACATTAGTTTTAGGGACTTCGGGTCACCTTGACCCTGAGATAACACATGGAATACCTCAAACACATTTGTTTTAGGGACTTCGGGTCACCTTGACCCTGAGATAACACATTGAATACCTCAAACATTTGTTTTAGGGACTTTGGGTCACCTTGACCCAGATATAACACAAGGAATACCTTAAACACATTTGTTTTTTGGCCTTTATATATATAGCACCAGTTTAAACTCATCATCATGTGTTTGTGACTAATCTCTTACCACCTACCTTATCATTCAACAATTTACTTTTTGTTTTTATTAATTTACCAGGGTATGTATTTTTTTCATTATTGTTGTAATTTTTTTTGTAATTTTTTTTCCTGTGTGTGTTCTACTTTACTTTAATCTATAATCTGGTTGATTCTTTGTAAATGAATAATTTCATTTTTTGAATTCATAGTGATTTTGTATATCATCTCAAGTACAAAAAAAAAAAAAAAAAAAAAAAAATCGCTATTCAAAGCAAGTGGTTTCTCAGCATGGAGTGCCATCTAGTGGGCAGTGAAAAGAAGGACACTCCTTCATGAAGCTTCATCAGTCTTGACACCAAAAACAACTTTATTTACCACCCAACTCAAACTATTCAGTAACCACCGTTTATTATCATTAATCCAGAAACACAACCACGTCATCTTCACGCTAACCTTTATCTAAATACTTACTCGTTGAACTGTTCTGTACAATTGGATTGTGTTCTTCATGGAGAGACACACAAAAGGTGTCACGCTCATACATAAGGAGAGCCTCGTCAGTTCAGAGGTTCGGGGTAAGAATCATCGCGTACATGACCTTGTGCATGACGAGGAATACATCTGTGTAATGCCAGCCTTCTGCCAGACTAATGAAGGGCCTGGAAGTGTCGTCCGAGGGGACCACGGGGACGGAAGCGTCAAGGTAAGGGTCACCAGAAAAAAACAACTTTGAAAACAGACGTACAAAAAAAAAAAAAAAAAAAAAAATCTGACAACATGACAAAAGAAGAGCTAATGATTTATAATCCAGAACAACCACCTTCATTGGAGTCTTCAGTGGATCAATCGATAGCTGCTGGATTCATGCGAGTTTGGCAGGAGGAACGGACCCGACAAGTTGCCAAGAAACTCTCATTAAAGGACAGAAAAGAAGGGAGAGAGTTTGTCTGTGTGCGGCGGCAATCACTAAATGGGCCACGAGGTTGTCGGAAACCTTCTGGGGTAATTTCATGAGGCACCACCACACAGACGGCTTTGTGACATTGTAAACACTTCAAACAACCCCATGAGCCGCACACACACACACACACACACACAGACACACACACGCAGAAACACAGGGCGGAGTGGGGGAGTCACACATGCTAGTGTTACCATTAAATATGCAAACTGTGACTAAAGTTGTTGTGTGTCTTTAGAGAACCCGTTTCCATGGGTTACCAGTTGTTGCGTTGCAACCAAAAGAACACAAGTGAACTTTTGGAGATTTTAATCCAACGGGCGGATAATGACACGAGATGACTTTGGACGTGGATTTAGACGACAATCTCTGCTAACAGGAATGTGAGTGCGGCAGTCTGGTGCAGATGGCTGAAAAGAAATTAATTTGCACGTTCATGTTATTTTGGATTCATTGCTTCAGATGCGTCGTCCGAGAATTGATTTTGACGAGTGGAGATGAATGGATTCCTCTTTTGTTTTCGCGTTTAATCGGTTCAGAAAACAAATCTTTGTATCTTTTTTTTATTAATATTTCCAGAAGATTTGTCTCCCAGATTTTACTTTACTTAAAAGCTTTTTTGTTGCCATTTTCTTTCAAAAATTGACATTAGGGTCATCACCCATAACTCTTACTGGGATGAGAAAAATGATCCAAGCTGGTCTCCTGGATCAAACGTTGTAAGGTTTGTCGAGGAAAAGGAAACTCTCTCGCGACCAATTAAATCTGGCTGAAAAAGGTTTGTGTCTTGTATCATCTTCAGGCTGGATTTCATGGAAGGAGTCGTAGGTGCAGTGATGGAAAGGATTGTTTTTTTTTGATGTGAAACCAAAACTGTTGAATGCTAAAAAAAAAAACCTTTTGGTTTCACAAAACCTTTTATCAGCAAACTGAAAATAATAATACTTCAAGGCATATGAGAAACAAATACTCTCGTTACGAGTCGAAATGTTTTGATCCTTAGTTGCACTGACCATTAGCTTCTCTCTGTTCATTCTCCCTTCATCTCTTCATCATTCTGTAGACCACTGAGCCTTCATTTATCTAATCTATTCCCTTCTCAAGCAGATGATCCAGCAAGCTCTATGAATCCCACTGACTTGATTTTTAAAACATTTTGAACACAGGAATTGACCAGTTTACCATTATTTAAAAAGATAATTAAATAGAATATTTTTGCTTGATATGTTAATTGCTCATTAGTAAGTAAGTAAGTAAGTAATATTTATTTATATAGCGCTTTTCCAGACCAGGGTCACAAAGCGCTTAAACAATCAAAACAATACTCCAAAAAAGTATTTACTTTAAAGATCAAGATAATACTGAGAACAACACAGGAGTTCCAGAAAATCAAGGAAAAGCCTGAACAAATAGAAACGTCTTAAGATGTTTCTTAAAGGAGTCAGTAGACTTCATCAAGCGCAAATACAAAGGATGTGTAAGTATATGTCGCGCTGAATAAAGTTTAAAAAGTAAGTAAGTAATTTATATTTGTAGAGCGCTTTACCAGACCAGGGTCACAAAGCGCTTAAACAATCAAAACAATATTCAATAAAATATATACTAAAAAGTCAAGATAACTACGAGAACAACACAGGAGTCTCAGAAAATCAAGGAAAAGCCTGAACAAATAAAAATCTCTTAAAGAGGTTTCTTGAAGGAGTCAGTAGAATCCATGAAGCTAAGGAGCAACAGCCTGGAAGGGTTTAAAAAGATCTCCGATCCTTTCCTCTGGATCGGAGAAATGTGAGTTCTTCTACTAGAGCGGGTCAGAATTCTCACTGCAGAGTTCTGAATCAATTGTATTTCAGGAGAAATAAAAAATTGAATCCTACAAACACATTTGAGTCAGTTTGTAATTATTTCGATTAAACTCCTCACATCAGTTTTTATTGTTAAACCCGAAAGACAGAAAATACATTTTCCGGCCATCATGGTATCTGGGGGACTGAAGTCCATCCCAGCCACTCAAAGAAGGGCCGGGGAACCCCCTGAACAGGTCGCCAGCCTGTACGAAAGCACATAGAGCTAAACAAACATTCACATCTGAAGACAAATGAGTTATTTAATCAACCTCTTTCTGTATTTGAACAATGGGAGGAAATCGAAGTAGTGCAAACCCCTGCACAACTCTCTTTATTCTTCATTAGAGTCACCCATTGACAGCCATGACTACACACTGGCATCAGTAAAAGTGACACAAAAATCACGAGCACTCTTGGTTTCTTGCCCTAAGTTGCAACAACAAAACACATCTGGCACTGGCAGTGAAAAAGATACTTCTCGACCACAAGCCGGCCATCTGAGGGAAATCTTTATTAAATGAATAAACATTTTCAAATACTGTTTTTCACTAATCCGGGTCACTTGTGTTACAATAATGTTTAGTTGATATATTATATTTTATATCTATAATGTGGCTGATAGTGATAAGCTAAGATAAGGAGCAGAGATTTCAATAACGGTTAAAATGAAATTAAAGGAGAATAATTTGATGGGAATTTGGACCCCCGGTTAGAGACCGTTTGGTAAATATAAAGTTAGTTTAGCCTTTGAAGAGTGATAGAAGATGTTGACCCCTTGTGGAGATTGAGTTTGACAAGCCTGGTCCATGTGTTTTTAATTGTTTGATAATAATTATTATTATTATTATTTTCTAGCTGTTATACTGCTTGTTGATTACAACTACATATACTTTATTTTATCAAGTTATAATTGTGTCCGTTTTCATATGCAGGAAATTATATTTAGCAAAATGTTTGAAACCAAATCCAAATAAAGTTTTCCTTTGTGCCAAGTACTACTTCAAAAAAGGGGATGAAAAGAACCAAATAAATAAAAATACAGCAGAAAAAAAGGGCAGATATTTTAAGATTTGATCGCCGCTCCTGACGGGACATCAAAAATTGAGAGAGTTGTTGTTTGTTATGTTGAAAGGGTGATTGAAATCAGGAGTTTTTTTCTGTTGATACGAAGACAATGAAATCCGTTGACTTTCTGATGCAGTTTGATCGAACAAAAGTGATTCAAAATATAATCATTCCATGTTACAGAGTGTTATGACTAAATAAATAAGGTTCGATCATCAATTCCGAGGGACGTTAATATGTCGATAAAAATCCAGAGAGTTTGTTCTCTGGTGTCATAGAAAAGTTTTTGTGTCGGGTCCTTTTAAGCTTCCCTCAGCAGGTATCTGCTGCTCTCTCTTGGGTCCAATTCCTCTCCGTCTTCTCGCCTTAACCCATCCAGCCACCCATTCATCCATCACCCATTCCACAACACATCCATCCTTCCCCTTGGTCCATCCATCCATGGAGGACAGTGGGGGGGGGGGGGGAGAGGAGAGAAGACAATCTTAAGGTGAGCAGAGAGACAAAGAGGAATGCAGGTGGAGGAGAAATTAAAAGCGCTTGAATAGAGAGCTCTGAGGAGGGAACAAGAGACTAAAGGGTTGTGTTGGAAAGGTGCGGTGACCTTGTGTTAGATTGATGCATCTCCGAGGAGAACACAAATTGTCGACCTGCTCGTACACACACCAAAAAGTCACACTCAAAGGAGTCACACACGGACTCGCAGACAGAGTGCCGTAGGAATCACCACTTTGTCACTGTGCAGGCTTATCCATTATATCACCCCTCTCCATCCCTCCGTCCCTCTCTCTCCCTCCATCCCTCCCTCCTTCGCTGCAGAGTCGGTCGCTGCTGACACTGCTGGTAATCAGACGGCAGTTTTTTTCCGAGGACACATTTCTGGAGTACATAACCACGACTCCATTTGGCTTTTCTAACACTTTTTAGATTCCTTCGGCCTTGAGTCACACCCAGGAAAATCTCCACAGTGAAGTTTTCTGGCGCTCTGATAAGAGGAACAGCGTTTGTCTGTTGAAGTCTCTGGCAAATGCTACAGCAAAAGTGATTTTAATGGAAGTGGATTTTCACAAAACATGAATTCAGTTCCAGTAGATCTAAGTTCTGCACAGGTGAGAATATATGTGAGGGAGTTTATGTTTCTAAGAAAACACTTCTGTTGAAAACACGGGCTGCCAGTTGACTGGAAAATTTACTTGAGAAAATGGGTTTGAGCCCCTGTCCACTGAAAATACTTTTTTCTGGAGATTTAATCTCCTTTACCATAACCACACCCACTCTGCTGTGATTGTTTGAACATCAAAGTTCATCACCGTGTGGCAGCAATCCCGGAGGCCTCCCCCTCCGAAGGACTCGTTGTACAAACAAAGCGGCGCATTCGCGACGGGGGAGAACTTTATAAAGTAATGACTTCAAACCATGGTCATGATGAGGGACTTCACAAAAATAATTATGTTTAAATATATAGAAAAAAGTACACAAAGTTGTTTGGGGATTTTTAGAAGATAATAAAAAAAAGAAAAATATTTTAAATGTATTGTTTATTTGAAATGCTTGCTTTATTTTTCTAGCAACTTTTAAAAAGCTGTAACTTATTGGATTTAAATTAAGCTATAGAACTTAAACCTTCCTTGGAGACGAAGGACAAACTATTGTAGCCCTAATAAGTCAGTAAGTAATAGTTATTTGTAAAGCGCCTTTCTAGACCAGGGTCACAAAGCGCTGAAGGGAGTAGTTAGCACTCAAAAATGACACAAAGCAGTTCATGGTAGTCATTTTGTGCCCACTAAAGCACCAGTGAGAGGGTAACTTAGCCTTATGGCTATAAATGAATCCAGACAAAGCACCAAGAACCAGATCTGAGTCAAGCATCTACTATCATGTCATGTTCACCTAAAATATTGCCTTTGTAATATATGTGTCTTTGTGCTATTCAACAGGTGTTTCTTTTCATCCCTCTCAGCGAGAACAAGAACTCTTTCATTCAAACATACTTTCCATATCTTCAGGTCTAAAATATGCTTTTCCATGTTACAAGACGCATCCGCAAGATGACCTTTCCTACATTTGCATTTGAAAGAACAGCGTTAACACTTCCAGGAGTAATTGGTTTTAAAAGTATGCTAACCAAATATACTTTCTTGAAATACAGTCTTCCTGTTATCAGGAAGAGAAGGCTGTATCTCTCACCAATGGGGTGCATGATCTGAACAAAACTTTTTTACTGCAGTTCTGAAAGACAAGGAGGTGTAATTTTGACTGGTTTTCGTGTTTCCAAAAGACCCCACTACGATGATTTAATAGATCTAATTGAAAACAACATAAGCAGCAAACTTGCTTCCTCCTTACGGTTAAATGTTCCAGAGACAATCCATCCATGGAGGACAGTGGGGGGTGGGGGGGGGGGGGGGGGGGGGGGGTGACCAGCAGCGTAAACTAATCTGAGGGTGTGAAGGATTAATGAAACTATCATCACTTCCGCTTCCGGTGAGCCTTTGATCGGCTGCTTGAACGTAAGCTCCTGCAATAATTGCCAAAAACAGTCGTTTTAACGACTACTTGTCCGGATTTTATGCTCATATCACTTAAGATATGTATCAAGCATCTATGATCTATGATCGTGATGCTCTTTTCAACATCAGAGAGTCGATGGAGGACTTCACTCACGACAGTTACCAACGTCCGGTGAACGTGTTTCCGGCTCCGCTTCTCATCGACTCGGACTCTGTGGAATATCATTTGATCCCTCGGGTACCGGGCGATTTCCACAAGCGATCGAGTCGGGCTGGAGTTCAGGTCAGGATGAGACGCGCAGTCGCGATCGCTCGGAACAACTCTGACGTCATCGAACGTCATCGATGTTTGATCGACATTCCTCACGCTGAAGAGAATGACGACACATCAGCGCTGCCGTCTGTCCAGACCTCAACGAAAGGTGGTAAGATTTTTTCATTTCCTCTCTTTAATTTGGCTTTTACTACCGAGTTGAACTTCAGTGACAGCTGGTACCCACGTGACCGCTGTTCGCTTCAAAAGATCCCGCTCTGCGCGCCTGTCAGCGACGCGGCGTCGTCAGTGACGTCATCGGTGCTGAATGTGGGACTTCTTAATGTTCGCTCCATTACTAATAAATCCTTTATTCTTAATGATCTTTTCACAAGAGTTAATTTGGATTTATTATGTCTTTCTGAGACTTGGCAGAGAGAGGAAGAGTTTATTCATCTGAACGAACTCTGTCCAGTAGGGAGCGCTGTTCTTGGGAAGCCTCGCCTCTCTGGTCGTGGGGGAGTTCTTGCTACTGTTTTTAGGGAGAGTTGTTCTTGCAAAGTGATTCAGACACAGGAATTCACTTCTTTTGAATCTCAGATGATCTTGGTTGGTTCTACAAGACCTTTCTATTGTGTGTCAATCTACCGTCCGCTTGGTCCTGCGGCGGTGTTCTTAAAAGACTTTAGTGACTTCTTATCTTCCATTATTCAAATGGAATCTGTTCTTATTCTTGGAGACTTTAATCTTCATGTTGATGACGTCACATCTTGTTCTGCTAAAGAACTTTTAACTTTAACAGAAGCCTTTAATTTTGAGCAACATGTTTCTGAACCCACTCATCAAAAAGGCCACATTTTAGACTTAGTTTTTACTCTTGGCCTGGACATTTCTAATGTATCTGTACATGATGTCCATCTGAGTGATCATTCTCTTGTCTTGTTTAACCTGGACTTCATCCCTGAACCTAAGCCTTTGAAAGTTAGGACTCAGAGGCGTGTCATCTCAGCCGATACTGCAGACAGTTTTTCTGCTATGTTTGACCGTCTTTCCTTTGATGACTGCACAGACGTGGACAGTTTGATTCACTGTTTCACTGGTCATTGTGTTGAAATACTGGATCAAGTGGCACCTGTTAAATCGAACTTGAAAATTCAGAAAAAACGGTGCCCTTGGACAAATGAAGATCTCCTGAGTCTGAAGAGACTTTGTCGAAAGACTGAGCGTCTCTGGAAGTCTACTAAACTTGAGGTGCACAGACTTCACCTCAGGGATCTGTTGACTTCTTACAATGAGATGGTAGAAACTGCTAGATCTGATTACATCAGAAAACTGGTAGCAGCAAATAGGAAAAACCCCAAAGTTTTGTTTGACACGATTAATTCTCTTGTGTCTCCTGCTCCTCAAATCACGCCTGTCTTCTGTGAAGCTGACATCAATGCATTGTTGAGATTTTTCATTGACAAAATTAAATTGATCAAAGAGAAAATCTCTCCCCCTTTGTTTGGAACCCCTACTGTCTCTGAGCCCATCTCCTCCTCTTGGTCCTCCTTAACTGCTGTATCTTTGGGTGATAGTGAACAAGATGAAACCATCCTCTTGCTCAGATGACGTCCTTCATTTTAGGCTTTTTATCAAAGTATTTGATGTAATTGGCCCCTGGGTTACCAATATGGTGAACCTCTCCCTTTCCACAGGGGTTTTTCCCAATGCATTTAAACATGCCATTGTGGAGCCTCTGCTCAAAAAAACAGGTTTAGACCCAACTGACCTCAGTAATTTCAGGCCTATTTCTAAGCTCCCTTTCTTGTCCAAGATCTTGGAGAAGGTGGTGTCTGAGCAGCCGTCTTTGTTCCTGGATCAGAGCGACATCCATGAGAAGTTTCAGTCTGGCTTCCGTAAACATCACTCTACGGAGACAGCTTTATTGAAAGTGTCCAGTGACATCATGATGTCGGCTGACTCGGGTAAATTCACTGTTCTGGTGCTCTTGGATCTGTCCTCAGCCTTTGACACAGTTGATCACCAGATCCTGCTGAGAAGACTAAGGGATGAAGTGGGACTCTCTGGGTCTGTGTTAGAATGGTTCTCATCTTACCTTTCTGGGCGCAGTTTTAGTGTATCTGCCAATCAAATGAGGTCTGAATCGGCAGATCTGTTTTGTGGAGTCCCTCAAGGTTCTGTTCTGGGTCCTTTATTGTTTTTGCTGTACTTGATTCCACTCGGTAAAATCATTCAGAGATTTCCAGATGTTTCTTATCACATTTTTGCTGATGACATCCAGCTCTACTGCTCTTTTGATCCAACTGAGCCCCAAAGGCTGAAACGCTTAGTCAATTGTTTGCTAGAAATCAAACAATGGCTGAGTGAAAACACTTTACAGCTAAATGTGGACAAAACTGAAACTCTGGTGATTGCTCCTGATGATAAGATTCCAGGGTTGAGTCAGTACTTGGGTGACTTAGGTCAGTCTGTCAAACTGAGCCTGAGAAACCTGGGTGTTGTATTTGATAAAGACATGTCTCTTGTTCAACACTGCAGAAAACTGACCAGAAACTGTTTCCTTCAACTGAGAAAAATCTCTAAACTTAGGAAAATGTTGTCGGAACATGATCTGGAGCTTGTAATCCATGCGTTTGTTTCTTCTCGTCTGGACTATTGTAACAGTTTGTTTTCATGTCTTAACAAGAAGGAGCTGTCTCGCCTGCAGTTGATTCAGAACTCTGCAGCGAGAATTCTGACCCGCTCAAGTAGGAGAACTCACATTTCTCCGATCCTTAAAACTCTTCACTGGCTTCCAGTTTCTTTCAGGATCAACTTTAAAATTCTGGTTCTTACTTTCAGAGCTATTCATGGTCAGGCTCCTCCTTACATCACTGATCTGATCCAGCCTTACACCCCAGCTCGGGCTCTGAGGTCTGTGGATCAGAATCTACTGATGGTTCCACGCACACGGCTCAGGACCAGAGGAGAGAAATCTTTTCAGGCTGTTGCTCCTAAGCTTTGGAACGATCTTCCTCTCTCTTTGCGCTTGATGGAGTCTACTGACTCCTTTAAGAAACACCTTAAGATGTTTCTATTTGTTCAGGCTTTTCCTTGAATTTCTCGAACTCCTGTGTTGTTCTCAGTATATCTTGATCTTTAAAGTATGTACTTTTTTGAGTATTGTTTTGATTGTTTAAGCGCTTTGTGACCCTGGTCTCGAAAAGCGCTATATAAATAAATATTACTTACTTACTTACTCACAAACCACTTTACAAATAGGTTTTTGCGAAAAAAAAAAGTATGTATATCTCACATGTACAGCCGCGGATGTGAACCTGATGCTCCTGCCACACACATAAGGTAAATATAGGCCTTATATCAGTGATTTCTGTCGGTTTCTGAAAGCATGAAAAACATAAAAACAATCCTTACCATCTGCCACTTATTCCTATGTTTCTAATATCTGAACAGAATATTTACTTTCTACTTCCTCATTATATAATACGTTTTTTGTTGGTGTAATTAATTGTTAATGTGATCAGTTATAGTGTTATCTTCAAGCGTTTTATTTCAAGGAGGATGGCAGACGCTACGGAATTGCTTTGGGATGGTTGGGTAGACTTCGTCCATTTTTCTAGCACCTTCCATGATGCCTTATTTAAAATGTTTTTTGAGCACGTCGGCCATATTTAACCTTGAATAATAACTCTGAACTGGAATATGAGGCTCAGTTGGAAAACAACTTAAAAGTTAAACTTGGTTGAAAAAAAGTTAAAAATTCTATGAATACTAATACATATTGTTTTTAACATTAGAATATAAAGTGAGTGCCGGTCTTAAAACCCCACTTGAATGTTTGAAAGATAAATAATCTCTCAAATAAGTTAAACTGAGCACATACTGTAGTCTCGCCCTTCTAAGTAAACAATATATTATTGTTTTCAACCGCAAGTCTCAATATTTACTCGATATTTTTGCTCTTCAATTGTTGTGGTTGGATGCAAACATCCTGGTGGGAAATGTAAATGAACACATTCAGCAAAGGACAGAGCTATTTATATGAATTATTTAAAGGCGAGATCTCTGGTGGGAATGCTGGCAAAATGGAGGCTGGAGGCACAATAAAGATGAGGGTGTTAACTCTGGCAATGAGGCAATAAAGTACAGAGAGTTAAGAAGAGTCGATCTTAAGAAATAAAGTGCTCCTGAGGTGAGCGTGTCAATTGAAGGAATAATGGAGGCATGGACCGAAGGTTGAACGTAAGGATTAACATGATTAATATTTTAATTGCATGTTTAAGTCATGGCTACCTCCTCCTACATGTGAATCGATATATCGTATAACCATGGTAACAAGTTGTGTACTGCAACACTGTCACAATACTCTTGATTATATTATTTTTTCTGTCTTTTCTTTGAAGGAAAGGTCATCGTTCTTACATTGCAAAAAAGGAGAAGAAATGCATAAAGAAAAATTGTTGGCCAAAAGAAAGAAAAATGTGGTAACCAAGGCCAAAAACCAAAACACCAAATGATTGCTCTTTTACCGTACCAGAAGTGAGGCATTGGAACAGCACAAATAATATTCGGGGATAAATCAAATAATCAGTTATAAAGATCAGGAGATGGTTTAGCGCTAACATTATAGGAATAACATTGCGTCAGACAGAAGAAGAGCTGATCTCTTTGGTTAAATTATCAAAAGTGGGAAAAACTAGAGAAAAGGTTTTCTATTAAGACCTATTGTTGTAGGGAGCTCTTCATCTGGACTGTATGCATCCATGACCCGCGTTTCATGCTGTGAGGCTATTCGGCTCATAATAGCTGTTCTGTCATCTACTCAGTAGTAGGTCAGCACTACACGTTTCCCACAATGCTTTTCCATAGATCTCTGGGGTATTTGAACACTTGCGCAACACAGACACTTTGACTATATCCAAGCAGGCAGGATATTTTTCTTATGTCACCTTGTTTCGCCTGTGGTGCTTATAAGAATTTCACATTCGGCCAAATATTTTGTGCATCCCTACACCATACTAATGCTTATACAAAGAACATAGACTCTAATTCTATGTGTGATTTCCTCCACAAACACCAAGTCAAGCAATGAAAATAATGATATATTCATGAAATTTGCTTTTGTGGCAGAAATACTTATGACTAAACTTTTCTTTTAATGTGACCATTCCTTAGTTACGTCAGTGTGATTTTTTTAAAGACGTGTATGCATCTGTTTGACCTTACATGTTTTAATAAAAAGTAAAGAAGTTTACATTTGTAAATGTAGTAAAACGACTATTCAACATAATTCATATTGCGGATTAAAAAAGTTTGCCGTCTGTGAAAATTCAATAGTTTATACATTTGTGCAGAGTTGATGTTACGACCCCGGCTCATTGGGGAAATAAAATAAATAACCAGATTTAGATGGTAGCAAAGAAAAATGAATTGTTTTAATCAAGATACATTTACATATTGAAAAAAAACGCAAGAAGTAACTGAGGGAGGAGGATACTATTCCCAAAACAAGGAACAAAAACATTAAAAAATATAGGAATAACACTTAAACATCTTAAATACCAACGTTTAGAACAATCAACAAAGTAAGTGGCTCTCAGCCACCATAAGAAAAACAAAAGCACCTTCTCGAACAAGGGCACAGGCTGAGCAAACAGACTTTAAGGATAAACTAATGACAATTAAAGAGTTATGGCTAACAATTTTCAGCGTAACGGTTACAAACACACAAGTGTTAACTCACAGTGAGACGGTTTAAAAGATGCATAGGAGTCACCAAAGAGCAGCTCTTTGTTATTTGTAACAGGTGTGTCACAGGTGAGCGGATCCGGCGGGTGAACTGGGACATGGTTCCCCCATCAGAGTGTGGACCTGAGGTGGCCAAACCAGTCCTCAAAGGTTTTGGTTCCAATCGATCAAGCATGCACAGTTTAACGCAGGGGTGGGCAAACTCGGTCCTCGAGGGCCGCAGGGTGTCCAGGTTTTTGTTCCAACCGATCAAGATGACACTTTTTGACCAATCAGGTGTCTAAGGAGTGTAATCAGTTGATTAACAGTCAGGTGTTGCTTGTTTCAGCTGAAACCTCATTGGTTAAAATGTGCATGCTCGATCGGTTGGAACAAAAACCTGCACACCCTGCGGCCCTCGAGGACCTAGTTTGCCCACCCCTGGTTTAACCAATGAGTTTTCAGCTGAAAGTACAACACCTGACTGACAATCATTTGATTACGCTCTGAAGACATCTGATTGGTGAAAATGTGTCCAAGCAGGTGGATCCAGAGCGGAAGACCAGGCGGGAACCAATCAGAACGGAGCACTGGCACACACCTATCTGGATACTGGACACTTGGGACAAGGCAACAGCCAAGGGCTTTTACATGCTGCTCCTTAAATATATATATATATATATATATATATATATATATACATATACATATACATACAAGGACTGCCAGAGATCTGGCCTCAATGTGAAGCTCAAAGTGTTGACTCTAGCAGAGCTGATAGGCTAATATATTCAGCACGGGCCCCAACAGCGCTGGCATCAACCTCTAGTCTAAATGGCGGAGACAGATCAGGGGCTGCGAGGACAGGATTATGGCAGCGACACAACACTGTCGAAGGCATTTTGACAAACGGGAGTCCATTCAAAATCAAACTTTGGACTCAGCAGAGCGGTAAGTAGATGAACCAGACACACAATTTGGGTGATTTCTGCAGTTTTAATTGAAGAAAGGGGGTTTGGATATGATAAGTTTTCCTATTGTTTAAATGACGTCAAATGTATTAAACTGTAGTACATTTCACATAGATCTGTAAGAAATTGACCTTGGATGCATTGTTATAAATATAGCTTTTAGCAAATGAAAAAAATGATATTAATTTGAGTTCTCAGTGTCGTTTTATTTTCTCGTAACATGTGGCTTTCACAGTAGAGTTAAAACCACCAAAGAAGAACTGCCCACACAGGGCAACCTTCCAATGAAATTATACAGTCAAATCAAGTGAAGGAAGCAAAGATTTACCTTTAGTCTGCCCTGTGTGACTGAATGTTCCAACTGAATATACTTTAAATAATAATGGTGTTTACATGTGTTTTATTTCCCAACTTATTCCACAAGAATGGTAAAAGTACAGTAAATGATAAGTTTGTGTTGAGAGCAGCCTAAAGAAAGAAGAGTTTGCCAAGAACTCACTGAGGCGTTCATGCAAGTTTAATGAGATCCACAGCTTATATATATGTGCGCTTTAGTGAAATAAAACAGACATTTATAAATAGCAGTTATTCAACCGCTTATCGTTGCTGAAATCATGCGTATTAGCTTCATCGACAACTTCTTCCAATACTGGCGCTAAAACAGACCAAACCGAGAAACTGGACATCTATGATTACCGAATTCTAGAGTGGGCTTCAAGGTCTACTAAATCTCAAAGGGAGTGATTTCCTTTTCGTCAAAATGCATTTCCGCCACTTCTATTTATGGTATTTCTCTTCCATGTTTCATAATTATAGGGGCATGGATGTTGGAAACCCTTTTTGAAGAGATGGAGCAGAATCTATTGGTGAATTTATTTTTCGGTTGAAACAGCATGTGAAGAGAACTCACAACCCCCTGTTGTTCCAGTGAAGAGCAAATCCGAAAATATCTTGTTACATTCACGCTAACATTAGTGCAATGTGGGATGCTATGATGGATTTGTCTTCCTTTTTCCTAATGATATTAAAAGATTTTTGTGGAACAGGTATTTGATCAGTCCATCAAAGATAGTCTGAATGTCGAAATCCTAATATCAAGAAAACAATATGCATCGAAAAACATGAGTGAAGAGCAGTGATTTCTATCTTTTTAAAAATGTATATTATTCATGTATTAATTGGTTTGATTCTATAGCTGATCACCGGGTCCGATAAAGTTTTTAATATAAAGACAGGAAACCGAGCCAACAAGACTCCACCCATTTTTTAAACGAATAGACAAGCAGAACATTTGCAGCTGCAGAATGCAGAATATATTTGATTGCCGTTTAAATATTCTGACACTATGGGGAACAGAAACTCTGTTTTAAATCTTAAAAATAGCATCAATATGTGACATTTTAACTTAAAAAAATGTTCTTCAATATTGGTTATAAGAATTATTACTCGCATAGTAAAACTTTTTCAACGTTATATTATTAATATCTTTACAAGGTAATTTTGCTTAATCAAAGTAATGGGAGCAATAAAATTGCATTAAATACCAGTAATAGGGCTTTTAAGGATAGAAGAAAACACTGATTAAAATTAAAAAATGTTTATGTAAAAATACATAAAACTCACTCAATGTTTACGTACTCAAACGAGTGCTGTCAATGAGAAAGATAGAAGAAAATAAAACATTAGAGTTAGCATGGCTACTGAAAGAAAGAAAGATGCAAAACAATTGAATGTACTGTTTTGTATATTAAAATATATATATGTTGGTTATTGAATTTTGATATTTTCGACTGCAGTAAAAGCAACGTTACTCAACATCTTTTACTAGGTCCAACTGATCCTGAGATATTCCCTTGACAGCATGTTGTTAATCTGTCCATCTCTCCACTGCTTGCGTTCCCAGTTGGACACGCTTCGAAAACTTACTTTTGACTTCACATCTCTGGCAAACGAAGGAGCTCATTTCCTCTCGCAGCCAAAAGAGGCAAACCTGCTGTTAAGCAAAAAATATTTTTGAACGTCCAATATTAATTACTTACTATAATGAACTGAAAACTGTTCCATTAATTCATGCTGGCGCCGGTTCAATCAACACAATCAATGATAAAACAAACGGCTCCAAGATTCATGGTTGACTCTCACAGGTAATGAAATTAAAGAATGTTTCGAATGAGACATAGTGATACTGACATTGACAATGTGATCATTGAATCACAGTTTTATATATGATGAACTGATATGTCCTTCAAACAACTGCATTTAAAAGACAAAATGACACAAACAACTCAATGAAGAGGAGAGAAGGGAAATGGGTTCATACAGATTATGGGTCTTAAATTTGCAGATAGAAGCTGCAATTATGGAAACCATCGTTATTTAAGATGTTTTAAATAAAGTATCAATTTCATAGGATTGAATGTTTTTGGATTTTTGATCAAAGGAGCTGAAATTATGGTTTGAGTTTAAGGACCTCATCAAGTTGCCCTTCAATCAGGTCATTGGTTTATTAGTGTGCACTTTGGTCGAGTGGTTTGAAAGACACACAGACATACTCACTATTATATGTATGTATATATACTGTATATATATATATTTATGTGTGTTATTCAGACTTTGAAGTCATCTTACCGCCCACAGCATTTTAATTGTGCCCTTTGTTGGAGCAATGCTATTGACCTAAGTATAGATTTTCATTTATAAATTGGGTCTTGGTGCGCATGCCAACAGTGACAATGTAAAAAAAAAAAAGAGAGAGAGAGCTCTGGAAATATCTCATCCAAAGAAGAGGCGGCCTGGTGTGTTTTCTCATGTCATTTTTTCTAGTGCAAAAAAGACAAAGAAAAATAAAGTGAAATAGTAGCACACACCTTCCTGATAGTCACCCAGGGCTGCAGTAGCTGTCAGCTGAATGCCAACCAGATAAATCTCACAAACGATAACTTCAATGGATTATTAATATTGTGACAAATTGAGCAGAAAGTCATGAGAGAATTATGCTGAGCTTTCAACTTTTGATGACTTTATTTCTGTCCTCTCACCGACCCATAAGTCAGATATTCTTTGGAAATTATGGGGTTTTTTTATCTGAATGAATATGCCTTAAACGTCAGGCTTGAATAAAGGTTGATGTATTTTCAGAAATGAGATGTCTGAAACCTTTAACGTCACAATTAATGCAACAATTTTGATTTTAAGCTGTTTCAACATCAAACATTTGCGTTTGTGTCTTCTCGTTTAGACTATTCATGTAACAGTTTATTTTCATGTCTTAACAAGAAGGAGCTGTCTCGCCTGCAGTTAATACAAAACTCTGCACTGAGAATTCTGCCCTGCTCTAGTAGAAGAACTCACATTTCTCTCATCCTTAAAACTCTTCAATGGCTGCCAGTTTCTTTCAGAATCAATTTTAAAATTCTGGTTCTTACTTTCAGATCTATTCATGGTCAGACTCCTCCTTACATCAGTGATCTGATTCAGCCCTACACCCCAGCTCAGGCTCTGAGGTCTGTGGATCAGAATCTACTGATGGTTCCTGAACACCAGAGGAGAGAAATCCTTCCAGACTGTTGCTCCTAAGCTTTGGAACGATCTTCCTCTCCCTCTGTGTTTGATGATCTACTGACTCCTTTAAGAAACATCTTAAGACCTTTTTATTTGTGCAGGATTATGTGTTTGTCTTATGTGTCTTGATCTTTTAAAGTATATATTTTAACAGTGATTGTTTCTGATTGTTAAAGCGCTTTGTGATCGTGGTCTAGAAAGGGGCTTTATAAATAAGTATTATACTAATATAACTTATACTTACTTACTGTTTTCAATATTATTTATAATGGCATAAAGTCTATGTCCTTCACCATATAACCTATAAAGGAAATACTTTCTTGACACAGAGATCTTCCTTGTTAAAAGGATTCAAGGATTTTCTTTGTTATGTTAAGACAGAGGAAGTAGTGCAATATTATTTTATCACAATAAGCATTTAGCAAAGTAAATATTGTGTCATTTGGGAATATTTTTACCGAGGGGAAAACTGAAGCCACACACTAGGTTGTGAGTTAAACTTGGACACAATAGCGATTAGTGCGTCTAAATATCACATGGTGGATTAGCTCAGAGTCGGAGGGATTAATCCTCGGGCTGGCATGAATGTTAGTACAATAATTAGCGTGAGTCTTTTGTTTTCGCTGGCAACTATGATGATGTAACATATTTACACATAGTTGTGGAAGCTCTGTACATACATTGAATGTACGTGAGAGCTCAGAGCTTTCCAAGCTTATTGAGAAAGCATGCAGAAGAATCCATAAACATGTTGTCATTCCCTCACATTTTGTCGAGAGGGAAACCGAGGAGACCTTTTTTTCCTCCTTATCCATGTTTGTAAGGAATTTTTTTCGCAGCATTGAGCCAAAAATCCATTTAAAAATCATACTTTATATAATACTTCAACTGATCTAGACATTTCAGTTCATGCTGCTTTGAAACTTTAGAAAATCCCCCGCGGAGCTCAGCAGGGTGTCTGGTTAGCGGTCGGCAAAATTGGTGCTACAAGTTAAATATGAATGTTACAGCAGTAAAACTGTGTGTAGAATCAACTTATCGCTTGCAAGTTTTTTTTTGTATATATATAACCAACAATGGCATTGAAGACAGCTTTAACCCCAAACCAAAAGATGATAAAAGGCTTCTTCTCTGTGAACGGATTACTAAGACAAGTGGCAACTCTGCTCAATTCCGAGCCCCCCGTCGGAATCTGTCTTTGGATAGAGATAGAATTGACAGCATAGCTGAAGTGAACATGTCGTCCCTCTCACACATAGAGTACAGGCCAAACGTTTGGACTCACCTTCTCATTCAAAGCTTTTTCTTTGTTTCTATGATTGTTTACGAGATAGATTCTCACTGAATACATACCATTCTTTTGATGACTTATAAAATAAAGTCACCTGGAATGGTTTTATACTCCACATGTGTCTTTTCAGGGTTAGTTAGTGGAATGTTTTGCATTATTAATGGGGCTATTAGTTCTGTCATGCAGACATCAGGTTGATACAGTCCTATTGGACACAACTTATAATTGATTTTATGGAAAGAACCA
Source organism: Callionymus lyra (assembly GCF_982586985.1). Taxonomy (NCBI): domain Eukaryota; kingdom Metazoa; phylum Chordata; class Actinopteri; order Syngnathiformes; family Callionymidae; genus Callionymus; species Callionymus lyra. The sequence continues at coordinate 19,650,022 of NC_141823.1, forward strand.
ATCGCTAAGTAAAGAGAAATGAGTGTCTATCATTACTTTAAAAAATGATCAGACAGTCTGAAAAATTTTGTCATTCTGGATTCTCTACTTCCATTATTCCCAACCTTTTAGATAATCTTTTTTTTATTCAGTTTGACCATGACACTGTTTTTTAAGCTTTAAAAATATCTCAACAAGTCTGATTTTGTCAGACATTAAGAAAACAACAGTGCCTACTGCAGCTTTATTGTATTACCATGAAGCCTTCATTCATAGATGCCACATTCTCACAGTCACTGGAGACTGTAGGCTGTCCCAGCTTCTTAGGGCAAGAGGCAGGGGACACCAAGATCAGGTCTCCAGCTTGTGGCAATACAGGCTTGGATACACAATTCATGCACACGCATATACACACGGACGATTAAGGGTTACCAATCAACCTGTGTATTTTTTTTTTTTTTGGACTAGAGGAGGAAACGGGAGTACCCGCAGTAAACCCATGCAAGCACAGTGAGAACACCGCTACTGTGCCAGAAGCAAAATGCGAACAAAAGTAATTAATAAAGAGGCTCCCCGAAGCTGATAAAATCGATCACACACTCTTGACGAATCCCCAAAGCAACAGCTTGACAAAGCTATTCAACATTCTGTTCACAAGATAAATACCAATAAGTTAATTTTCTGCAACACTGCACTCATCTTTTGTAAATCATATCATGAACACATCTCCCATTCACTTACGGAGTCACAGTTTTCCCGATATAGAGCATTCATGAGCTCAACTGGAAATGTTAAATATGTTCAATGAAGTTATTTATATTAAAATACGTGAAATTAATTAAATGATAATTAAATGGTTGAAAGAGTTTAGAAATGTCACAAATGAAGCTTTTCCATTTCTATGCCTATTATACTGTCATTTATTGCTGTGCATCCTCGCTCAATAAAGCTTTCAATAAGACCAAACTTATGGTATTTTCAAATTCCAAAAAATTTGAGATAAATCAGATTATTCTAACTTCCCATGGTCATTCAATTGAGGTGGTGACTTTTAACAAATAGTTGGGTTTTATGATTGATGACCACATCTCTTTTAAAAATTCACATTCAAAACCTGGTAAATAAACTGTAACTAAAGTTAGATTTTCATTTTAGGAATAAATCGTGTTTTTCTCTTGAGGCTCGACGACGACTAGTCGAAGTTACCTTCTTACCAGTTCTTGAATATGTGTGTTGTACATGGATTCATCAGATCACTGTCTATTGTTTTGATTATTTAAGTGGTTTGTGATCCTGGTCTAGAAAAGCGCTCTACAAATATTACTTACTTTACCTACATACATATGTTGGACTCTGTATATCATTGAGCCTTGTGGTTCAAACAGCAGACCCTAAACCGGATAACCGATCACTGCACGCTGCACTTAAGAGTAAACTGGCCTTCTTTCTTTATGCGATGACTTGGTCATTGGTATGTTTTTATCTACAAGGCGATTTTATGTAAACTCTCTAGTTATTTATCACTGTATATGTCTCGGAAAAGGGCCCCCCATACGTTAAGGTCTCAGGATATGGTGCTCATGACTGTTCCTTTATCTCGTACAGAACGGCTTTTAAATTTTCTGCACCATCTACTGTACATGGATTCAAACTTCAGAATCTAGTTACTTTTTACGAATTGAAGGCTGTTGTCAGGAATTTGACTTCGGACTCTATCGGCAATTGTGAATGTTTTTAGTCAGTAATTTTGTTTCTTTTTTTCTTCTTATATTGTACTATTGCGCTTAATATTGGATGTATTCGTTTTTACGTGTAACTTTGTTTTGCTGTCAATCCTGGCTCGATCTCTCTTTTAAAAGAGATTTTAATCTCCATGAGACTTACCCTGGATAAATAAAGGATAGATAAATAAAAGAAAATAGGGGAGGATTGTTAAAGAGTTTGTGGATAAAGACGACAGGAAAAAAAAAAGAGGCCATTAGAGACTTCATTTACCTTCCGTGTCTTGGCCCAGACAGGTTGATAGAAGTAGTAGATAAAGGACTCCAGTTCCCATTACACCTTGCCGTTTGACCCTGCCCCATGACAGCGGCCCTATTAGATGAATTCCAACCATCTTCACCACCGTGCTTCACCAAACGCGACACTGTAGGGAGGGAGAGACAAGAAACAGGATTTAACATCACAATTAGCTGCAGTTCTACTAGATTTTAGGTGACTCTGTTTTTTGTTTTTTTGCAGTAAACTGCTCAGAGGATGACATCAGCCACTGACGCTCACATCACCATTCAGAGTTGCTGAGAGTTGCAACATGGCTCTATTCTTAATGGAAATGTATTTATATCTACAACAACCCGCCAGATAACATCTCTTAAAGCCTACATTTATTTCACCCTCATCTGTTCGGTCTTGGCCCCTACAGTGAATCACGGAGAGACTTGGTTCCAGACAGACCTTTTATTCAGATTGAAAACACATCAGGTCAACGACAATAACACTGGAGAATATGCAGCAAAGTGAACAAGCGGCAGGGAATGCGACGCACAATATTGCCTGCACTTGTATTCAGAGATGGGGAATAACACACATTAGAATCATGGCTGCACTTTTTCTGTTTGTACCTCAATTCAATGGTGAGGGCGAAGATGTATTGCCGAGGGGAGATAAAAGTATGTAAGAAACATCTGAATTATATGTCTCGCACTTTGCACATAACCTTAAAGACCTTGAGCTTTAATGGATTCTCTCCTAAAACTTGATGTACTGTATGCTGAGATCCAGACAACGGTTCTTCAACTAGTGTTTTATATATTTATGTTTTCAGTTGAATAAAATAATCACAAGAGAAACAGGCCCTTGATGAGATTAAGTTTTTATGGTCACCAGCTTCATTGTGGGAGTTTGGTACAACTGACTGACCGGCAGATGATTCCATCCCACACGACTAGCATTGCTCGCCTCGGGGTCAAATGACTGTCCAGATTTGAAAAAAAATACACCGGAGTGACCGGGGTTGCTAGGAAACCCTGTCACCAGTAAAAACATCAATTTAACCTCCAGTGTAGGAACTTACTCTCTCTTAAAGAAAAACAAAGGAAGGCAATACAATTAAAGTGTTGCATCAGATTTCACGTTTCTTGTTTTGCAGCATGGTAGGTCCTGAGAATACGTGTAGGTGTAGACAACTTCATGAACAGTCGGTCAAGGTGTCAATCTCTAGAGTCGGTCGTATAATCAGACAGGATCAGTTTTAGCATTATGGCTTCAATTAATCCTTCTTTTAGAATAAAATATTCAATAGATATTTCACCATTTAATTTACACAGAGGCATTTAAAAAGACAACCAAGACAGAAGTAAGTAAGTAAGTAAGTAATTCATATTTGTAGAGCGCTTTTCTAGACCAGGGTTCCAAAGCGCTTAAACAATCAAAACAATAGAGCAACTAATGTTAAAACCCAACTCTCCTGACTCACTCAAATATTTAAAATGTTGAAGTCTTTCTCTCCAAGATGCAGTAAGTCACTCATCATGATGATGTTCTGAAGTTATTACTTTATAAAGTCACCCCTGTCTGAAATCTCGGCAAATGAGAGGTTATGAGAGTGGAGCCCATTATGTTGTTATAATGGCTTCACTCCTCCTCCAGTTGTAATCACGCTCCACTTTATTGACACAACAAGTATTTTGTTCTATGGAATATTCAGTACATGTATACGTTTTTTTTAATACAATCATTTGCGTGTAATTGGGAAGTTTTAACAACAAATATTTTCCAACTGCATTTAGACAATTTTCAGCTGCGGTTGAAGAGCAGCAGTTGGATATACAGCTCTTATTACTCATCCAACTCACTGTGGATGAAAAGACCTTCATCAAAATGGTTTGGATACTTTTATTATGATTGCCTCAGGGAAGAACACATGTGATCGACTGTGCATGAATTTCAATGCATTTTTCAAAAGTGTTTTCATTGGGCGGGGCTTAAGTACAATTCAATACGAGTTCAATGAAAAGAGAGTTTTGAACAAACAGACACATACTGATGATACAATATATGTCCAACATATACTGTATTTAAGACTCACTTAAATCAACACATTAGTTGAACTTTAAAACATAATTCCGAACCATTGCCATGAAAGTGACATTCATTTAGACACTCTTATTGATCGATTGTAAAGGTTTTCAAGATACAGTTTGCTGCACAAATCCTTCTTAAAATACAAAGTTCTATTTCCAAATGCTTTTAATTGAGTTAAATCTGACTTAGATACGAATCTGACCATTATCAGACAGTAATTCCAGGTAGTGATGAGCTCATTATAACAACAGTCTCTTTCTTTTGTTAAGTATGTCAACACAAGTTGACACAATCACTGTAACAAACTGCAGATTCACAACCTTCATTGTTTTGAATTTGTCAAATGGGACCGACACCGTCACTTTATTATCGTGACACACACAAACCCACGTGTCAAGTGTGTGCGTCTCCACTTTGTGATAATGCTGCAGTGGTAACACTTAATGACACAAGATAAGAGTTTTGCAATTCAAGGGGTTCTGCTCAGATCCTGTCTCTCCGACCACTGGGACTCTCATCCATCTCTTTTAATTGCTTGGATCTATAATCGTTTCCCCATTTTCTGCAAGGACATGTAAGCCCCTTGAAGTATTGAATACTTCCCATCCATACTTTATGCTGAACGTGCAATTTTGAGGACAAAGGTCTTTTTTATTTCTAACAAAGAGGTGGATGTTTTTAAAAAACTAAAAAACTAAAAAAATTACTGGTGCAGAGACAACAGTGGTTGATAGAGAATCGATATGTTTTGCTCCGGAAAGTAGTGAAGGGGTGAAGATGGTTTCTACCAGAGGAGGATTAGGAGCTAGATTAAGTTGAAAGATTGAACGTTTATGGAAGTTGAAGGAAAGAGACGGAGGCCATAGTTGATTCGTTTAGAAAAGCAAAGAGATGTTTCATGTGACAGTGAAAGCTGTGGAACCAAACAATGATATTTGTGTTAGGATAGTTTGTAGTAACTTAATGTCTTAATGGGATGGGAGTATTTCCTATAAAATGGCCCGTTTATATTTATATATCAACACATACATTAATCTAGTCTGATTTTGAAGCATCTGGTAGGTCACACAAAATCACTTGGTTAGGCCGCGGAGGTGTAGACGGACATGCTTAAGCTAAATAGTGAAACTCAGCAATACCCTCTGAATGTTCACCTGTATACGTAATTTAACGGACGTATTTGAAATCAATCTTTCACACAATCCAGACTAAAACAGGAGTCAAGTTGCAGAGAGTTCTCAGAAAACCATCATTATTTTGTTGATTACTCTTACCTGGATAAACAAATTCCCAGTCAGTGTTGTTGCTCCAAATATTGACAATTTGCATGAAAAATGCATTGAAATTCATGCACGATCTTTCACATGTGTTCTTTCCTGAGGCAATCATAATAAAAGTATCCAAACCATTTTGATGAAGGTCTTGGCATCCACAGTGAGTCGGATGAGTAATAAGAGCTGTTCATCCAACTGCTCCTCTTCAACCCCAGCTGAATATTGTTTAAATGCATTTCAAAATATTTGTGGTTGAAAATTTCAAAATTCCACATCTATGTTGTGTAAAGAATGAAAATTATTCTAGAAAAAACTTTATGGCGATAAAATCTTGTTCATCATAACCACGCCCACTCTGTTGTGATTAGTCCGGCTTCAGGAATTGTCACCACGTGTCATCAATCCCGAAAGTCTCCACCTCCAAGGAGCTTGTTGTATAAACAAAGCAGGCGTGGTTACAGCTGGCTGGAGGAGGAGTGAAGCCATTATTACGTCATAATGAACATAAGGCTCTCACAACCTGTGGTTGGCTGAGATTTCAGACGGGGAAGAACTTTATAAAGGAAGATGTTCAAAACATGGTCATGATGAGAGATTTACTGCATTTTGCAGAGGAAGACTTCAACATTTGAAACATGTGAGTGAGTCAGGAGAGTTGGAGTTTAACATTAGTTGCCCTTTAAATAATTATTATTTAATGGTCTCTTAATTCTGAAAAATACTAAGATGGCCATAAGGGCTTTTTTTGAGTAAATTGTGAAATATAAACTTTTGTAACCCTAATGTTCAACGGTATTTAATCATCTAAAATAAAGTTTTATAAGTTTAAGACACACTTAAATCAACAAACAAGTTGTTGTAAAATGTTATAGAACTGCTGTTACACTGTTGTCAAAGTTCAACTGATTTTTCAGTACATTTGTTGTCCAGCTTTCTGCAATCGAAACCGAATGTTTTGCTGTTTAAATGAGTTCTTTTAGAGCGATGACCTCTGAAAATCTCTAGACACACAATTAGAAAGTCATGGTTTTTTCTTAATGAGTGATTTCACCCACACATTAACTCACATCAACAACTTTCCGGATGCTCTGCCACGATCTATAAAGAACATCAAACATCCTAATAAACCTTTTTCCAAACTGTCTTATCAATGCTAGTTTTGAATAAAATCATAAAATAAAAGGATCTTCTCGTCAGTTCCATTGAAAGTTACACTCGCCACAGACGTGCTTATACAGTTTGGCTCCCTGGTGATCTAGTTGGTTCACGGCACATCCATCACTGTTTGGCTCAGCAACCAAGGAGGACGGAGACGGTTCTGGATCTGTCCTTCAAGCTGCTTAACTACTGGACACACCGAAGAAATTGAATCTTCTCCAGCCAACGTTTGTGCTTCAGTGTGATTAGGATTCAGGGAATCAAGATGTAGGTACCAACCTTAAGGCATGATGACTTGCTGAGCAGGTCTGTCATTTGTTAAGAAATATTAAAGTCCAATCAGAGTAGCTACATTTGCATTAAACATAAAGGAGATTTAGATAATATTTGATAGGTTTTCTGAGATGCCTACAAGTACCGATCATTTCAAGATTGGAATTATTGATCTTTCATAGGAAATCAAATGGAACAGGACCAGGTTCTGTCTCTTTAGAAATGGGTCCTGTTGAATCCAGGGTCTATTTTGAACGATTAAATTGAATAACTGAGGTTAAAGGCTTCTTAAAGCCATTTTGGAAAATAGTTTCTGGCTCCCGGAAAGTGTTGTAATTCGATATAAAGTCAGGAAAATCATGGAACCTTTAGGATTAAATCTAATAAAATACATTGAAGACAGTTTACAAAACTCAAAACCGTTATCCCATTCTTGTTTCCAAGTGTAATACTTCCTTTGTCAGTTTCTGGTTTTATCTTTATATAAGTTACAACTTTCTTAGTACTTCATATAATACTACACAATTCTGTAATGTGAAGAAAAAAACCCATGAAAAATATTACATATTGCTTTTACTGTTCTTCAACCATTGAACAATGTTGTCTATCATTTCCAAAGCTTTCACATTCAACAGCTTTTGCAACTTGTTATTCTACATCATTCTCTTGTTGCCGTGAATGATACTTTTTTCTATTCTTGTTAAAATATCAGACTTTGTTATTCCACACACACTACATGTTTCTAAGTATATACTTGGGGAGACCAACATTCCAAGGGTTCTGAACCTTCAACAACTTGAATTTCCTTTAGTGGAAATAGAAAAGATGTAAACAAGCGTTGCTGGATTCATGTGAGAAAAAATGACAAGATGCAGCATTTGCCACAATCTTTTTCTCTATATCAGCAAAGATGGTTGCAACTGATCCCGAGAAAGGCAAACAGAGCCGAGTTTCAGAGATTCTCCGTTTGTCCTTTCCAATTACTTGCTGCAGTTTACAAAGCACTTTGTTAACAATTTAAGCCACTTTAAGAAGTGGAAAGCTTCACAGCTTATTGTATCAACACTGAGAGAAGAGGAATATTAGAGGAAAAAGTAAACGATTAGATCCATATTTGTGTCTCACATTACTGTAATCTGACCAACAGCTTTGTAGCCACTTGTTAATAGCATTATCGATCAATATGACGACAGTCCCGAAAAATGTTTGTTGACTCATCCTCAGTTCAATAATTCAATTCAGTGTGTACAACACGTGTCTGTGTATGTGTGTGCATGTTTTCTACTTTTTTAACGTGTGTCTCAGTTAAAAGTCATTTATCAAATCAGTTTTTGAACATATTCTTCAAACTGTTAACTGATTATTTTTCTTTTGCATGTTTATAATGATTGTTTATCCTTATAATTATTATTATTTATATCATTATAAATTCTATTAATGTCTGTTATTTTAACATAATCCGTTTTGATTATTCGCCTGAATAATATGGTGGCTGTGAAGTGCAAAACAAACACAAAAATTCTGACCTAAAAAAGTCTGGAGAAAATGTACAAACCCAAACTTTTTTTTTATAATTGCTTTTTTTGAGTATATCTTTTCAAGGCTTTTTATATTCCTTCTTTTGCCAGCCACAGCCATTCTTCCCAGCCACCGTACAATACAATTTGCACTTTTGTCAGGCAAAATACCAATATTTTCTTACCTCAAAACTAAAAATAGCTAATCGTAACAGAAAAATCAGGTTGAAAACTGTAGGAGGAAAAGTCTGAACTACTAAAGACCTGAAGGATCACAGGTTTTACTGAATCTCTCTCACTGTAGGAAGAGAAATATGCACAGTGCACAGTGAGAGAGAAACATTTGATAAAGAAATATAGTAAGAAGGGAAAATGGCCATGACACACTGCACACATTGGCGGAGCAGAGTTTAGAAAGAATAATGACAGTGATATAGATTCAGACTCAGTCTTAAATGGGTCGTGAAAGAAAACTAGATGTGATGCTACTGACTACACAATGCAAATATAAAAAGTTGAATAGCATTTTTTCTGTATGGTTTTCTTGGGTTGACGCTGACAATAAATAATCAAAACGTTCATGCGTTCGGACACTTTGAATCTCTGAGCCGAAGGTTTTTTCTCACTGCTTTTATTCTTTAGCCATGGCAACGCAAGAAAAACAAAAGTAATGTAAAACAAAGTATAACTGCCAGCAAAAACGGTTGGAAGGAATTAAAGTTGGAGAAAAAATATGTATAGACAGGCGAGTTCATTGAGTGTTTGTTATTCAGTTCTTTGCTGATTTTAAATGTATTTTATGACTTCTTAAAATACACCTAAATAAATGTATCTATAATAAATCCCTATTCACAAATATCACTATTGAGCTTGTAATGACATAGTCGAGGGAAGTCACACAGTCTACAGCAAACATTTTGAAACTGTATTATTTCAGTTTCAAGAAAATGCACAATATTTTTATTTTATTCGGATATCCAGCATGTCAGAGTCAAGTAAAATGGCAGATACAAATACTTTGAGCCTGTAAAAGTGAGGAAGTTGATAAGATTTTTTTGCATCAGTTTGATCTTGATCTTTATATACTTATTGCTTTGATTGTTTAAGCGCTTTGTGACCCTGGTCTAGAAAAGCGCTATACAAATAAGAATTACTTACTTACTTACTTACTTGTCTGAGATCAGTCAATAACAGTAACTCCCCTAATAATTATTGTTTGGTCATATAATACTAATACAGCACTAAAACTAAGAAAGAACAACTCAGAAAACAGTCCGTAATTAATAGTTTAGTTTTAATGGACTATAAGCATTAATTAATATCCTTTTAGGGGGGTTCACGCCAAACCATAGACGAGTAAAGAGAGAAGGGCATCGATACGAAGGTGTTCGACGATGTAAGTCTGTGGAGTTTAATAAAATAACTTCCCTCAATATGCGCTGTGTAAGCCAATCAGAAATTAGGCACAGTGAAGTAAGAGGGAATTTTCAACACGGAGTAAGTAAGTAATTTATAGTTATAGAGCGTTTTTCTAGACCAGGGTCACAAAACGCTTAAACAATCAAAACAATACTCAATAAAATATGTACTTAAAAGGTCAAGACGACATAAAGATAAACACAGCACCTCAAGAAAATGAAGAGAGCCTGCACAAATAAAAATGTCTTAAGATGTTTCTTAAAGGAGTCAGTAGATCATCAAACACGGAGAGAGAGGAAGATCGTTGCAAAGCTTAGGAGCAACAGCCTGGAAGGATTTCTCTCCTCTAGTACTGAACTGTGTTCGAGGAACCATCAGTAGATTCTGATCCACAGACCTCAGAGCCCGAGCTGGGGTGTAAGGCTGGATCAGATCAGTGATGTAAGGAGGAGTCTGACCACGAATGGCTCTGAAAGTAAGAACCAGAATTTAAAAAAATTATCCTGAAAGAAACTGGCATCCAGTGAAGAGTTTTAAGGATCGGAGAAATGTGAGTTCTTCTACTTGAGCGAGTCAGAATTCTCTCTGAAGAGTTCTAAATCAACTGCAGACGAGACAACTCCTTCTTGTTTAGACATGAAAATAAACTGTTACAATATTCTAAGCGAGAAGATACAAATGCATGGATTATAAACTCGAGATCTTCGTCTTGGTTTATTGTAAACTCATGCTTTATGATCCAAATGTTTTTTGGGACAGAAAGTAGAAGAAATTTGCCTGGATACAAGTCATTGAGAGGATTAGCTTTCACATTAGCATTTTTGCTAACTATTACAATATTTAGTTACTGTTAATCCAAATAGCTAAAAAAAAGAAAAAAGATTTTCCTACATTAGAGACTTAAATAATGATCCAACAACACTTATTTCAAGTGTGAATGTTAGTTTTAGTTTTGTATACAAGCATTGTCGAAGGAGAAATAGAACTCAGGTGGTTCCCGAGCCAATATTTCAGTGTCTCCTTGTGTCTGCCTGCATCGCTCTCATGTCCTCTGCAGAAGAAGATGAGAAACATTGTTTTTTTTTTTTACCTCCGATGGCTGACAGCCGCGTGAAGAAAAATGTTGGAGATGTATCGTTTTGCTCAAGGGTGTTTTGTCAGGACTCAAGAGAAAGGTGACACAGGTGGAGGGAAGGCATGTTACAGAGCCCGATCGTTTCATCTCACAGGTTCAACATTGAAGTTGAGTTCTGAGGTGGAGTTGAAGTGTCACTGCATGTAGGCGGTTACAACCGGCAGAGGATGCCAAGAACACGTCACCAGCCAGCAGATGTGTCAGGTTAAATATTTAAGATTTGAGAGGGCGTTCTGTTGACTGTTTTCATCACACCTTAAGGAATAATTGTTGTGGAGGTTTTTTTTTTTCTTTAATAAGCAAATATAAATGTACGTGAGCTTGAGACTGAATGACTTTTTAGATCGTGTAGAGACAATCCCTTCCATTGGTAACCCGCACACATGCAGGGAGAAATGTTGACAATCCAATAAGCTAATGGTGAAGTTCTTTGCTCTTCTTGTTTTGCCAAACTACACAGACCCCGTCAGCACCTGTGTGTGTGAAGAGACAGCCTCCATAAACCACTCCATTTCACTGATTGCAACATCGACCTGAGAAAAGAGAAAGAAAGAAGACGATGGTACCATAGAGGAGGTGAGATCGAACTATGAAAGTCTTCAAAGCCCCCAGGTCTTTATGTCTCGAAAGAGCACAGGGGAGAAACATTCACAATCTTGAGCTGGAACTTATTATATATGAAAAGAACTGACAGCACAGGAGTCCATAAATAGGACCAACAACGCTTCATCCCAGCCAACATATTTATAGACTTCTGTTCACCTCAATTGCTGCTGTACTGTTGAAACAACCTTTGCTTTTAATCCGAAATGAAAGATTGACAGGTCTGTCCTTTAACAAAAGAGGCTGTGCAAGATAAAAAAAAATGGTTGTGCTGAAGATTTGTCAGGGTCCATTGTAGCTTTTAAATTTAACAAAGACCTATTAAGCTGAGAATGGACAAGCGTTTGCAGCCATCCATTAATATAAAGCTGGAATCCTATTGTGTGTTGTTTTTATCGAGTTCTGATACAAGTTCCTGAACAAATTCTCTTTCCTTGTTTGCGGAACAAATGTTTTTTCTCAGAATATAAATTTGTTAAAGTTTGTTTCTGTAACTTTGATGAAAAAATATTACTATATCTAATTTGTTCATCCACAGGTATTAACTTTTAAAACGTTGCTTGTGTTTTAAAGCACTGCTTGGTTTGAGTTTTCATAGCAGACATAACGGTGTAACTCAGATTATCCATCAAGAAGAACACTAACCTGTGTTTGCTTCATTTATGACATGCTGTAATTTATTCTAGTCTGTTTTTATCTGGTTGTCAACTTTGTTTTTGTCCTATAGATGATCAATAACTTACAATGGAGTATAAGGATGCAACCAAGACAGGTATTTTCACTTCAGAGTGAAATCAGACATTCCCTAAGAAGTATTAAACTCTCCTTGTACAAGTACAATTATTGTGACTTTAAAACAATTCTGATCTCTGGTGTCTATTCTTTAAGTTGATGATTAAGAACTGGTTAAAATTTGCACCAGTGAAAAAAGAGTTGCGACTTCCATTCCATTGTTTTTCTATTCCCTACTTTGTTTCTCAAATGTTATTTTTGATGTTTCTTAGGCTTTCTACTTTTCTTGTTTATTAGTGTTAGTATTTGATGTCACACTGTACAGTACTTTGGTCGACCTTGTCAGTTTTTAAACGTGCTCTATAAATTAACTTTGACATGACTTGACATTGCAGTTACAGTTAATACTATACAGCTATTCTGACTCTATGGGGAGCCAGAAACACTATCATACATCTTACAGACTGGGCCTTTAATAGTGTATATAATAATAATGTTTGTTACTTTCGATTGCTTCAAGTACAAGCAGAAGAAGCAGATACTGGACCTTGGGATGCAGCCTGCAGGATTATTATTAACATCATGAAATACCTATAATATTTTGCAGCCACTTAACATGACTAACATTTGTGGTCTTTATATAGCTCAACATATAAAATTAAAATGAAAACAATTATGCTTCAGTAAAAAAGGCCTCCTGGTGTGTTTTCTAATTTATTGCCAATATTAGGTTCTTCAAGTCACTAAATTAAAAGTAATAGAACAAATATAAACAGTAGTTTGAATTCTCTAAAGTCCACAGATCCTTCCAAACAACTTAACTTGTTGAGCCAAATGTTCCACTAACTTTGTTAGCCCCTAATACAATATTCAAAGTGAATAAAGATGTTTTTCTAACCTTTTTTTTTCAGAGAAATTCAAATTATTGTCAACAGTTTATCCGGACCAACATTTCAGAAGTCTGGAAAAAAAAGCCCTGAAATATAAATTGGTTTTTTTCCAAGCAATCTGAAAGAGACTTTTTTGCATGAGTGCTTTTATTGAATATGTTTTCCCCCGCTAGCAGACAATAGTAAGGATATTGCCATGAATCATTGTTAGTGACGTCCAATGATATTTTTATCCATTAATGTGAAGCTTCATTGTATAAACCAAAAAAACGATTTCCTGCTTTATTGAGCAAAGAGTTAGAGATATGCTGGGAAATGTGTACTTTGACAAATCTATTTGTATTTTCAAAAATACACATATGTTGTTTAAATGGCGATTGTTCCCAAAGATTTTGTGATGATTTGGAACTAAGTGTTAACCATAAAACAGTACCGAGAATATCCATAGAATTACTAAAGTTACTTTTTCTTAAAATACAAAACATTGAGACTTTAACCACTAGTGGACATAAAAGTTGCTCATACAAATACACATATTCACCGAACCATCAGATGGGCAAAGGTTGAGCTTGGCAAACATGTGCTCTCCCCTCCACACACAGAACACTGTACCAACAACAGGGGTTCTCAAAATCAACCAGCCAGGGGATCGTCAGATCTTAACTCCTGTCAAGACTGGGACAAAGGCTGGGCAGTCTTTCAGCTGTTTTTTTCTCTGTGCCAGAAACTTGATTCATCATTTTTTGCTTAATGTTTTATGGATTGTCGTGTTGTTCCACCATGATTTTACTTCATCCAATTTTGTGCATAATTTGTTTTAGAAATCTGTTCTGTCTTAACTGAATAATTAAAGCTAAATCAATGAAAACATTGATGTGATAATATTCTTTCCCTTTTCATCTAACAGTGTGCAAAGATGGTTTTCCTGGTTCATAAAAACCTAGCTGATAAATAGAGGGCAGGATGTAATCTCAGGCAATCATCTTTGCGAAACATTGCTATGTCAATGACACGTTGTCAAATAAAATAAAAAGTTTCGTGAATTCCATGTTGATAGGAAACTCTATGTCAAGTTTCAAGCTTTGATTCCAGTTGCACGTCTGCTCTTGTTATTTTGAATAGAATCTCTTTAATATAATTATCTCTACAGTTAAAACCTTGAGTATTAATGGCTACTAAAATGAATCTTATTTACACTATTCACAAGAGCGTAGATATGCATGTATATATCCAACATCGTTCGCGAAAGCCCTTGTAATACAGCCTCGCCCATAGTGCCATTCATTCTATTCAATAAACTGCTTTCATAATTATCAAAGGAAAGTATATATATAAAAAAAGTTCAATCACTTTTCATCGTAAATTGGAAATCTAAAGGAAGCCAAAGGATTAAAATTTGGGTAAGTAAGAGATATTGATCAGGAGGACCACTTAAGAAAATAAAAAACTGTGTCAAATCTCCTCTAAGCCAATAAATGATTAGGAAGGAACGGGCGGGTGTGAGAATGCAGAGAGTGCAGATTCAAAATGAAAGCAAGAAAAAGAAAAACACATACACAGTTCATACAGGCCTATGTATATATGACCTAGGGAATATATTTTTGAAACCCAACGTGACAGCACTGTTATATAATATAATATAATGTCAGTAATGCGTTATCTGGATTTGCTTGGACTCTTCTAATGACGGAAAAATCTTCGAGGCGAGGTCTTTTACAAGTGTAATGTTGAGTCAGTTTGGTGGAAGCTGCAGCACTTCCTCTGTATCATAATGGAATCTTATGGTAATCAGTTTTTTTTTTAGAGCATCACTAGTAAAATACATTCAGGGGGTTTATCTGCTGCCTCTCAAAAACTACTTTAACTGTTTTTATCTGGGTAATGCCGTGGAAAGTTTGAATATTGGGGGCAGTGAGCTCTAACGTTCCCTCCTGAAGGTGTCGGAGTTTGACTGCATTACTCGTCTGTTAGATTCATTCACGATAGCGTTACACAATTTATAAAATGGCAGCTAATATGTTTCTTGAAATGCCTGCTTGTTGATTGCAGTTCTATTATTTTCACTATGGATTCTTACATCCGCCCGCTCCTTCTTTATCATTCACTGGATAAAAGGAGTTTTACAGCTTTTCATATTTTCTCAAGTGTTTCAACTGATCAACATGTGTTATGTACAAGATTCATTGGGCCTTCTGTGGGTGAAATGAAAAGAGATGAACCTTTTAAAAAAAAAAAAAATACTACCTTGAGAATCATGAAAGCAAGTATTTTGTCTCATGGACTCCCAAACCACTTGAAAAAATTACTTGAAAATTAGAAGGTGAAGAAGGGGGTCAGAAGTGCAATTGATTTTCCAGTATATCCAATTTATATAAAAAACAAATATATGTCTACCATAATACATAGCAATTAATAAAGACAATTCCCCGAACAGCAGCTTTTGTCAATGGTAACGGGGGCACGAAGGGGGGCAAATGAACCACATGAAAAAATAGGTCTAATTTAAATTAAATCTATGCCATATTTATAACATTATAAACGTGTATACTTTCCATCATTTGAGATCCTTTTGTCAATCTGTCAAGCCAAGATCAAAATGAACATACATTTTGTCTACAACTTTAAAAAAGAATGGAATAATCCCCAACTTTAGTCGACATGAGGGTGAGTAGAAAAACGTGAAGTTTAAGCTATAATGTATATGTGTTGTATATTAAAAAGTGGAAATGAAAAAAAAAACGAACCAACAGATCCAGAATCTACTCAAAATCCAAACTCATTGACAATAATTCTCTGTGAAATAAGTCCGACTGGTACAATGTCGATGATCAACCAGGACCTTAAACATTCTATTTCCCGTATTCCATTAGGTCATGATTACTCATTTCCTGGACCCCGCCTGGGCGACAGGACAGGTCTGATAAGATGTCACAAGGTTGGCTAGATACTCTGTATGCTTCAAATTGCCCATTGGGAGGAAATGTGTGTATGAGTAGGTGTCTGAATTAGTTACCATTCATTTGTGAGGGAGTGAATAATGAGGTGTGCCCTGCGGTTAACGTGATGTAAGACGGTGCTAACTATGACAGATTGTGCTGCCACTGGTGACCATGCTTGATCAGTCTGATAGCCTTTAGCTCAATCATCTCACCATCACCTAATTGTGTGGACCGATATAAATCTCACGTTCTACCCCGATCGCTTGGTTTCACCTCTAATGTCGTCCGCGTTTCAATTTGTCTGATACCATTTCCATGAAAAACTGCCTGGTGTAACAATGACGTTGATTGATGCCTTCCACTAGCAACCTTAGACATACCCATGGCGGTTTACAGCGAGTGCTTATTTTAGTCACATTGCTGGACAGAATGTGATTGAAATGTGTCCCTGAGAAGAGACAAGCACTCCTTACTATTTATTACTCTTTAATTTATGTTATTTTTCATTGCTCAAATTCCGTTAATCAACAAATTCTGGTGTCGTCCTTGTTCCTGTGCTGCGGCGACTAAATCTCTAGTTTTAAAAAAGTGATTGAAACTTTTCTTAATCACACATGATTCGTTTAGAAGGAAGGACACAATAATGGAACCGGTTATGACATCAACGTATAAGCAAAAGACCAAAGATTTTGATGCCTCATTTCAGTTTTGGGGTCATTTTCTCTAATGAAATTGTCTAAAATACCATCAACATGAAATGTTCAAAACATGAGCATATTCTCGTTTTTTCTGTCGCCAAAAAGTTCATAAAGTAATCCCACATAGGATTTGAAAGTCCGTGGAGAACAAGCGTTTGATTAAAGATGGGCTCTCGTCCTTGAAATTGTTTGCTTTTGGGGAATTACAAACTGACATTTTAATGTTCACTGCATGGGTCATCTAGAATTATGGAAATGATGGTGCGTTAAAAACGTGTTTTTGCTGGTGTGACAAATTCTCGCCCGCATCTGATGTGGCCAAACATCGAGGGTTTCACGCCATTTTTCGGGCTGTGACTCGTTCGGGATGTACTTTTGCTCCCTCAGGGACTTTGTTGAAAGAGGCTTATGGACTTCCATGTGGTCCAGGGATCACTGGATCATCACGCTGCAATCAGCAAATTGATATTCTGACCGTGTTGCGCCGAGACTTCCAGCAGAGACTGTATATAATATTGATCCAAATGATATCTGTGATGTCACTCGTTTGTTACTAGACCGTATGGTTTTAAAACCAAACCAAGGAGGTGGCAGCCATCTTGGAAATTTGTTTTGTTATGATCGGGCGATGAAATCAGAACCAATTTGTTAATCCTAAAATGGATAATAACTTGCAGGTTAAGTGAACCAGGACCAGGAGCAAATTCAGGAAAAGTAAAACTGTAAATATAAAAATAAATGGAAATATTCCAATAAAGGAAACTCTACAGCTTACAGTGTGTTCTGATATTGCTGGTACTTGACCGAGGGTTCAGGGCTATTATCACTAATTTACCACATTTCAATGTCGGCATATTTTCTCAAAGGAAAATGTCAGGCCGATAAAAACGTCTTATTGGCAGCTCGCTATATTCTCGATGGTCAAGCCGCAGCAGGAGCAGCTGCCAACCCCACTTATATATTGTCACCTGACTCTTGGCTGCAGAAATGCTGATCGGATGATCCATGTACACGCTCAAAACCCACACAGACTTTTTTTCTCAAATCGGTAATATATATCACATTCTTTTACATTTTTGAATCATATTTTTCTCAACACCAACTTATTTACTGTGTGAGCAAAAAGAAAACTGTCACCTAAGCTGGTGTGAATCTGTCACTTGTTTGTTGTGCTGTACATTCCGGGCCACACTTTAAAGTTTGATTTATATCACTGGAAACGCGATGTTACAATCCTGGTAGAAGAAACATGTCAAATTCTACCTGGTGTTAAGTCACAACTGCCTGTGGTTTGAGAAAAATGTATCCATATGTATCTTAAAGAGGTTACGTCTTGATGTGTGGAGGAAGGTTGATAAAAAAGAAAACCAGATACGCATAAAGACAGCTCATAACTGCACCATGGGTAAATTACACAAGACTTAAAAAAAACAAACAGCGTCTTCAGTGCCAGACTTATACACCCGTGTTGCAGGAAGGAGAGATTCCGTTGCTCCTTCCTGCCCACTTCTGATTATTACATTTAAAAAAAGAAAAGGTTTTCATTAGAGTTCATAACTCCCTTTCACCGAGCTTACTATTTATTATTTTGTTTATGTAATGATATAGATGTATTATTTTATAATCGTTACGTATTGTTTCATTCATTTTAATCACTGTTTTTGTTACTATTTTTGATATGGTATGGTTTGTCTAAATGTAAAGTCTATATATTTAATATTTCTTCACCTACTCAAATTTCCCCCAATGTGGGGAAAATAAAGGTGTCAATCAATCAAATGAATAAATCCACTTCCATCTTGTAAGTCATCAAAGTAAAATCAAAGCTTCCTAAAAGGTTATTTAAAAACTTCTTAAGACAATCTATTACCTGAGTTGACAATGAATCTATTCATCAAATTACATATGTGTTTATTTTCTACTGCTTTTCAGGGACATAACTAACGCACATAATAAGCTGATAACTCATAAATATTATGAATGTTTAAGGGCTGTGGAAGGAAACCGGAGTGCCCATAGGAAACCCATGCAAGTGTCATTCTCCACTCTTTTCCATGACAACGTTAACGTTAAATAAAGCTTCTTACGCCATTAAAAAGTAATTAGCATAATTGCTTGACGTGAAATCAATTAACACCTCAAAGTGTTTTCAAAGTAGAGCTGGAACGTAACAATTAGTTTAAGTGTAAAGGAAATGTTTAAATACGCTTTTTCTCTTTTCTTTCTATTCTTTCAGTGTAACTAAACAGAGCAGTTTGAGCAAAATCGTACGGAACATAGTGTACAAGAAGTGAAACCTTGTTAGAGAGCAAACTTAGTTAAACTTAGTTTAAGGGTTTAAGTTGTGGGTGTGAGATAGAAATGTTCAGGCATTGTAGTGAAGACTATGTATCATGATACATTGTCTTAGTTAAAATGTAAGTTTGAAGATATGCCATTCATTTCATTAAATTAGTAAATTATAAAAAGAGTGTCAATCATCCATTCAATTTCTACCGCTTACTTCCTTATAGGGGCCGCGGGCTCGATCCTAACACAGTTTCTTTGGGCGAGAGGCAGGGGACACCCTGGACAGGACGCTAATCTGTCGTAGGACCCACAAAGACACACAACCATTCACACACAGACTCATGCCTACGGTCTCCAAGTTCTCAATCAACCTCCGTAGGTTTTTGGACTGTGAGAGGAAACCGGAGTGCCTGGAGTAAACCCACGCAACACAGGGAGAACTAGTGGCCTTAACAAAACAGGACACTGTATCATGATACAGTATATTCACTACACAGCTGTGTCATGATACAGTGTATTCACTACACAGCTGTATCATGATACAGTGTATTCACTACACAGCTGTATCATGATACAGTGTATTCAATACACAGCTGTATCATGATACAGTGTATTTACTACACAGCTGTATCATGATACAGTGTATTTACTACACAGTTGTATCATGATACAGTGTATTCACTACACAGCTGTATCCTGATACAGTGTATTCACTACACAGCTGTATCATGATACAGTGTATTCAATACAGAGCTGTATCTTGATACAGTGTATTCACTACAGAGCTGTATCTTGATACAGTGTATTCACTACACAGCTGTATCATGATACAGTGTATTCACTACACAGCTGTATCATGATACAGTGTATTCAATACAGAGCTGTATCTTGATACAGTGTATTCACTACACAGCTGTATCATGATATATTGTATTCACTACACAGCTGTATCATGATAGAGTGTATTCAATACACAGCTGTATCCTGATACAGTGTATTCACTACACAGCTGTATCATGATACAGTGTATTCACTACACAGCTGTATCATGATACAGTGTATTCACTACACAGCTGTATCATGATATATTGTATTCGCTACACAGCTGTATCATGATACAGTGTATTCAATACACAGCTGTATCATGATACAGTGTATTCACTACACAGCTGTATCTTGATGCCATGATTTTCATTTGTTTTGAACTGTCTTAATGAAACATCACAGAACAACTGATGGCGCCACCTACTGCCCTCTAAACAACATGACACTGTTTCATGAAGCTTCATCAGACCATCACTAGCTAATGGTATGAGCAGGAACGGAAGATATTTCTGTTTTTGTTTTCTGTAATACTTGCAATTAAAAAAGTTTATAGCTGTAGACATGGTTTAGTACTTTTGAGTTTTAAATATTCCTATATACCAAACTTCAGTCATGTTCTTTTCAAACAATGTATGATAATATGGAGCCTCAAAGTTCCATCATGATGTCTATGAAAGTCAGAATAACACGTCTATCCCATGAACTACTTTTCAATTCACTGGTGAAAAAAGTATGTATAATGTTTCGATCTTGTTCAATATTCCTAAGATAAAACATTTCTGGAGCTTCAAAGACTCCTGCCTTGATCACTTCTCTGTATTTCCTGCGCTCTGTCCATGTTACTCGTGAGATACTAGCACAAAGAAAAATGGTAGTAGATGACTCATACTTATTGGATATTTTTGTGTTAGAAACACCCGAATCTTTAAGCAACTATCCCCAAGAGTTATTATAAATTCCAAACTTCTACCTCTTTTGCTATTAATAATAAATGAGCTCAGCTAATTTCATATCGCCAAAGAGAAAGAATGAAAACTCTGGAGTTTACCTAATGAGAATATGGAGATTGGGGTTTAGCTAATGCACAACATGTGCTTTTTCATTTAACTAAGCTGGTTTTTAATAGGCTATTTAATGGTTCCCGAGAGAATTTTAGAAATCGAGCACAAATGCATTGAAGAACAGAGATCATTGTTAACAACTTGGAGCCGATACAGTAGCTCTTCTCAATATTTACACAGCAGATGTTGTATATATAATGTAGAATGATCTGCGCAGCAGGATCTACATCCAATTAAAGTTGGTTTTGTGATTCATTTTAAAGTTTCATGTGTGTCTGGATTGTGTACATTTGTGTGTGTGTGTGTGTGGTAGAGAGAATATGAGTCTGTGGGGGGAAAAGATTGTCGGTATCAGTCGGATGCCCACAGCTGTGAGTTGACCCTGATTAAATGCCTCCCTCAACTTGCCGGACCACAGATAAGACCGCGGCAGAATAATGTACGCGTGTGTACACGCGTGTGTACAGCCAGAGCGGCAGATAAGGTGTGTCGATACATGAGCTCTTTGAGTTTGTGTGTGTTCAGACACGTATTCCATCGTGTAAACTTGCTGACCTGGCTCAACACCAGTCGACACTTTGATGTTGGCAACTGTAATCGCTCTGCCGTTTCCTGTCAACCACACACACACACACACACACACACACACACACACACACACACACACACACACACACACACACACACGGAGCTCCAGGCGAGACTTAGCACAGACAACCGTCTGAGGTTCAGCTTGTAACACCCACTCATAAACGCTCCGTCGTCGCAGACATTGAATATCTCAGAGAGATAAATACATGTAAACTGACAACTAAAGTCATGGACTTTTTCTAACCTCCACTTAGAAGAACTTGTTGACAGTGTTGTGCGTTCGTGCACAAATGTGAATTCTACCAATGAGTTTCATTACTTAATCATTAAAAAAACATCAATACAAATATCTAGATAACAAATAACTATGCTATATGTATATATATATATAAAAGTTAAGATATTGTCATTATTCTATAAGTAGTTTTATTACAAACCTTATAGGGCAACTGATGTGTTGATTTAAGTATATCTTAAATAGATAATAATAAATAATAACAATAATGTTGGACTCTATTGTACTCATCAGTATGTGGGTTGACAGACCTGCCCACTGAAAACACGTTCTACAGATAATTTCTTTTACTACCACTGTGTTTGGCCAAGCATTAATATTAGTCCCTGCAAGTCATCAATCCCAGAAGTCTCTCTCTGAAAGGAACTTGTTGTATAAACAAAGCAGGGCCTGATTACAGCTGCCTAAAGGAGGAGTGAAGACATTACTACATCATAATGGGCTTGACTCCTGTAACCTCTTGTTCGCCAAGATTTCAGACGGTGGAGAACTTTATATAGTAATAACATGGTCATGATGAGGGACTTGATGCATCTTGAAAGATGCCAGGATCACTTCGACATTTGAAACGTGAGTGAGTCAAGAGGGCCAGATCTTCACATTAGTGAACGACAATTAATGTTCTTGTTTAAATAAGTGATTTATAAACGTCTATTAGAATCGTTTTGTTTTCTCACTGCCAAAGAAGGTTATGCTGTACATGATATTGGAACATTTAAGCATTTTATTTTTTCAATGTCGAGACCTAACTGAGTGATCACTTCAATTGAAAGTGTCGAAAAACTGACTCTTGATGCAACTATGAGCACTTTAGCCAATCTTTTAATTTCTTGGACGGACGATAATGTGAACCAAACAAGGCAAAACATGAACTGCAGGTGACCTTGATGCAATCTCCGTTATATATAAATAAATAAATAAATGCAATAAATAAATAAACGAAATACACTGTATTTTTGGCAATTAAAGACATTTTCTTCAGCCATGAAGCAGAGGAACTCAACAACACTTTTGCAGGAGGTCCCTCATCATCTAAGTGAAATAAAGTTCCATGTGTTGCTTCACGACAGGACGACCAACAACATACAAACTAATTATTCCTCATCCGCGTCCGGCAGCGAAGAGGTTTAAGACTCGCTGATCAGATAGAAAGCTACTTAGGGTATTAAAACTGGGGCAAGGGGCTCTTGGAACTTTTACCACGCTAGATTAAAATTCAGTTCACTTAATCTCACCCTGGGATTCGGGCACACTAATAAACGACTCCTTATAAGAAGCCCACCACTGATGATGAATAACCAAAACAAGTTTTACGACCTAGATTCGGAAATCTATTCAGGGTGTGCAAGTGAGATGCATTTTAAACGCCTGTCGGTTTATGTTGAGGAAACGTCCTCATTTATTGCGATGATGAAACTTTTGTTAAGTTATGTTTTCTCTTTGTAGAAACTCTTAAATTGTTAGTTCAAATCATTTTGTGAAAGAACCGTTAACCGGAATGGAGACGCTCATCACACAAAGAATATTCTTGAGGCAGCTACTCTCAATGCCCAGTTTTTCCTCCCGACTCTCGCGCCAGATATGCGGATTTCCAGTGTTTTGGCCAGCGGGGAGATAATCTCATTAACGACAATTAACTGGGATATATTGTGGAATATAAACCCCACTTCTTACGCTGCAGCCTTCTGAATGGCACCTGGCAATGAAATGTAAAAAAGAAAAAAATAACTGCATCAAACTGTCATTGACGACTGACGCGGGGAGAAAGAAAAACAGTGGTTCAACAAGACCTTATGGGAATTGTGCTTCAGGCCAAATTGCAGTCTTTATTGCAACTGGTGATTTAAGGAGCGTCTGTACTGATTCTCCAACAAAGGTTTCTACTTCATGTGTTCTTACCCCATAAATGAGGCTTCGCTGTCGTGTAATACCCTCTGTGGCAGCCTCCCCACTGAGAACCATAAATGCACCAGGAGGTGTGTGTGTTGTCTGGGCCCAACCTATAGTCCAGTGCGATCGAATAAGAGATGGTTTGGTTGAGTCTAACTGGATTAGTTTGGGACCAGGAACAGATTTATTTCTCTACCCACCGGCTACTAAGTTAGAAAATATCAATACATCTCAGTAATAAATAAAACATGAATAATTAAATGCCAAATGATTTACACGATTGTTTCAGTCCAGTTATTTTGCAATAAACAATCGTTCCTTCTAAGCAATATGTTTGGTAATATTTATTTAAAATACAAATCAAGTGAGAGAAAAGCAACATTAATAAACTACTTTTCAAAAAAGATTGAAAATGACAGGCACATTACGCGTGTACGTTTTCTTTTTTGTGTTACTATAGTTGTAAGGTAAGGTACAACTTTATTGATCCCTCAGGAGGTCTTTTTATGGTTAATAGTTATATAAAGTGGGTAATGAATAAAATAATAATAGATTGATTTATTTACAATAAATATACCTTCATGTCATGTTCATTTTTCAATTGAAATGAAAATTCTGGGGATGACTGAGGACAAGGGGCCGCAGTTAACTTCAGCAGCTTTTTAAGTTGATGTTTGGACATATTTTGGTTTTAAAACAAATGAAAGCAGTTGTGACTTTACCAAGAGTCATGTAGTCTGTCATTTCTGCAACAGTAAAGTAAAGTACTCAGACAATACTACGAATATACCCTTTTTCCTACAAATATATGGCAATATATCACAAAATATCGTATAGTTTCACCTGTCACTTGATGAGTATTGTTTTGCCAGATTCTTGCTAATACACAGCCCTATCAGCTGATAGACAGCTATGTATTTTTCTTTATAAGTATATGTTCCATATACTAGAAGACGCGGCTAAGTTAATTTATACGACAACAACTTTCCCACCAAGCCACGTCTATTGATGTGTACAGGTTGTGACAGCCTGTCGAGGGAAACTCATCATGGCTAGCACAGGTATGAAGGTGCCGCCTGAGAAATTACAGAAGTTAATTCAAACTTTGAGTAAAAGTCTGTTAATGACGAAGTGGAAAGGTTACGGAGCGGAGATGAAAGTGAGAAAGTGTTCGATGGAAACTGCATGCTTTGTAAATAAACGGGTGATTGAATCAGGCAGTCCTCTCTGTTCTGGAAATAGATAGGAAAGAAAAGATTCAAAAGATGCTTCTGTGAGAAAAAAGGAAATTAGGTTTTGCAGGAGTGAGTATGAGGAATACAAGATGCTTTTGAAACTTAAGGAAAACTGATTAAAGAACAGAAATACTGATCATAAAAGTTCAAATAATGTGGAAGGTGGAAGAATAAAAGTTTCATATAGAGCCTTTAAGGTATATTTTCATGTACGCGTCTTCATTCAAGACTAGAGGTGAAAAATCGTTTTATTGAATCCACATGAATCGGAAAAAAATGTCAGATATTATCACAGTAGAATCTTATGACTTCTTGATTGATGACATCGTTGTATCCATTATTGGCAGAAATGTAACATTGCATGATTCTTAAAGCATGTATTTAACTAGAAGTTTGACGCTTCCATTCTCAAATCAATCTTACAGATCTTCGGTTCAGCGTTTGTCATTTAAGCTCGACCACCTTTAACGTCTGGGGTGATGTATAAGAAATGGATTGCCAAAGCTGGGCTGGTATTCTACAGATGTGCTGTTTGGTTCTTATAGAAGATAGTCCTGTTAAAGAAGTGAAACAGTGTTTATAATGATAAATAACTAGTAAATATTGTGTCAATACTCGTGGAAATGTGTTTATTTGTGTTACTAATATTTCTGTATAACCATTGTTTTATTTTGTATTATTCATGGCCATTTTTTTCCCCTAAAGTCCAAAGTTATTTATTTATTTTAAACTAATTGTACCGGCTATATATCGATAAATACCTCAACTCACATACCATATGTCTAAATTCAAAGGTTGCACGACTCGGTGAGATTCGACCAAGAATCAGGGAATAAGTCAAATATGTTCATGTTCATGATCATTAAAATAATATTCATATCCATATTGCATGAATACGATTTTATCTCTTAGCTTAAATTCTTTGCATTGTTTTATTTTATTTGCAAAAGCTTCTTCTTTTCCAATGACATCTCATTAGAATCCAATCAATACTTTTGGATGATTATTGGATGTATTACATATTATTCTTTTGATGTGTTGCAATGGTTAGCTGACTTACATTGTCTTTTTGCCTTTGATCATATTAGATTAAATGTAATGTTATTAAAAATAAAATATGACTAAATTATTACCAAATGTTTAACACGACAGTATTTTCTTATTCCTGCTATTCTCACATGTTACATGATCATTCCTTTAAGCTTTATTTGTTTAAATGTAGACCACAAAAAGGGGGAGACAATTAGCAATAAGGGTTATAGGAAGAAACTAAAGATATTATTATTTATACTCAAGACAGATTTTTATATCCAGAAATGTCAAAAAAGACAGGATAATATTTTACAAATATTATTACAAATATATTGTAATAACAACAATAAATGATATTCATCGTGGTTTAAAGAAAACATATATATATTTTTGATGGTAATAGAGGAATTTGAGTGTACAATTCTGTATAATTAGAGTCACAATAAAGACATACAACAGGAAAGGGAATTGTTAGAGCAGACAAAGAAGAATGAACGACTGCTGCACATTTATTTATACTCAAACAGTGTCCGGCTCTGTTATATTAAGTGTATCTTAGACTGGACACAAAGGCCAAGTCAGCTCAAGTACGCTCATTTATCAACCTTCACATTTTGTACCACTGCCAATCCCATCACTTACAATTTGATTCAAACATCAAATGCATTCAAATATCAGTGAACAGGCCACAGTAATGTAAAAGATCAAACATAAAACCATTTTAACATGAGAGTTCCATGAGGAAGTAAATCATATCTGGCTTCTTAATGATGCCTGTCCTGTCGTTCATGTTTCAAATGTATCTATATTAATAACAAATGAATATAGATTCATAACAAATCTATTCTTCATTTCTTATTTGCTTTTTATTGCTTAGTTTGAGTTAAACATCTGTAGGTCCATCATCTGGACCAGTAGGTATCTGGACCACAGGTAGTAAATAACTTCATCACTCAAGTAGACATTTACATGATCTGACCATCTCTATAATACAGTTCTGTCTTAGTCTATGTTTTGTGTACCAAGACAGCAATTTATTTTGCACAGCGAACCAGCGAGAGATGACACTTCATTTCAATAATATCATCACACTGTGGAAGAATTTAATAAAGTAGAAATTTTAGACTCGATAACGTGCTGGTTTTCATAATGGTGGAGTCACCAAAAAGTGGAGGCAAGTTCGACTGGAGTTTTGGCAAATTAGTTTATTTTAATTATATGAACACAGCAGATACCCTAATTATTTATACCACATAACTTTTGGAGGATGTTGTTCACTTCCTGTGACCTCTGCTTTATAAACGATAAAGCTGCAAGAGTCATTTGAATCCAATTTGCTGACTAACAGTAGATGAATGTACATCCAATATTAGCTTTAGAAAACATGTTCAAAGCTGAGGTTATATACAGAGAAAATACATACGAATAGATAGATAATGTGACATAAAAAGGATAGGTTTGCCATAACAAGAATTGAAAACAATTACACATAATTACTTCAACAATTGGACTATTTGCCTTAAACGTTGGGTCAAAATGTATCTTTGGGAGACACTAGTATCGAAGTCAGGGTTGAATGGACAGTATGAGAAAATCTATAGATAAACAATTGTGTACGAATAGTAGGATGAATGTGTTACAAACTTGCCAATAAACCTCAAGACAACACTCCTTCATCAAAAGTGGAAGAAAGGGTATTACTTTGTCATAATACGTAATTGCGCTTCATTAACTTCTGCCACTTCGACAGGAATTGAAAGCCTCCATTAGTCCGTGTTCAAACATCACTCCTCAGACGACCTCTCTGTTAAAAGGCGTGTTGCTCGGAGACGTTTCTTCGGCGCGAAACCCTGGAGGTGCTCCACACATCCACCGTGACTAACAGGCTTTGACACGGTGTCTAGTGGACGTGCGTCCCAGGTCGACAGGGAAAACACATCTGACCCGCACACACCTTATCTGCCGCAACCTTCTGCACGTCCCTTCGCCACCAGCGCCCTCTCACCTTTGACTCCCTAACTCCCCCCTCTCTCTCCCTCTCTCTATCTGCTTTGCATAGAA
Source organism: Callionymus lyra (assembly GCF_982586985.1). Taxonomy (NCBI): domain Eukaryota; kingdom Metazoa; phylum Chordata; class Actinopteri; order Syngnathiformes; family Callionymidae; genus Callionymus; species Callionymus lyra. The sequence goes on from NC_141823.1 coordinate 19,678,001, forward strand.
GAGGCGACAGCTTGCCGTAATTCAAAGTAATCGGATGACTCTCCCTCTCTTTATAATCCGAGACGCAGGCTGCTGTGTGGTAACCTGCTTTCAGTGCCAGGACCACTGCAGCGCTCAGACAGACGAGGCTCCTAAGCCTCTTCTGTCTACTTGTTGAAAAAACACATGACCCTCTCGGGGGATTTCCGCTCAGATTGAGGTGAGCAATTACAGCTGGAAAATTGGAGCTCAATTACAAAATATGTCAGCGTGGTTATCAAGCCATTAGACACGAGCCGGCGGAATTAAACACGGCGGAGGCTTAGCGGCTGGGATGAAGATCGACGAACACAGAAAATCCCACAATGACTTAAACAATTTGAGTGAGATCACCGTGAAACTACAGCATCTTTGGTCGACGTGCGGATGGTTGTTCAGCACCACGGACAGCGACTCGCGTCAACTTGCTGCTTCTTAAAAGTCAACAGTATTAGGAGGACGTTTGACTTTTCACAGCGTGGATCAGCAGCTTTAAAGTCAGCGATCAGTTTATCTGGGACACCCGAAAAATTGGCGCAGAAAAGAAGATCAATGTCACAAACTGAACTCGCGCTTACTTCACAACGTGGATTTAAAACAAATATATATATATATTATTAGGAGATCTAGAAACTTAAAGGGGCACTTACCACGTTGTCGTCGTCAAAGCCATGCTCTCAAGGTTGAAAAACCTACTTTTCTACACACTGTTGCGGTTTCTGAGCCACTGCCAGGAGGCAACAAAATCCACGAAATAACATCCATACAAGTCCAAGTCCCCCCCACCACCCCAACCCCCGACACCAGCCCTGGAGATGACCGGCTCTTCTTCTTCTTCTTCTTCTGAGAGAGAGAGAGAGAGAGACAATTGAATGAGTGGGGAAAAAAGAGAGACACGATCCAAGTGGTTTCCTCTGTGTCAAGTCCTCGTTTAGTTTTCCGCGTTCCGAGTTGTGAGGTAACTATGAGCCTAGAGTCTGAGAGTAACAGAACACCTCCTCTAGTATTCCCCCCTCCTGCCTCATCCGAGAGAGGGGGATGGAGGGAAGGAAGGAGGGAGGGAGCAGCTGACACACATGGAGAGAGAGAGAGAGAGAGAGAGAGAGAGAGAGAGAGAGAGGGAGCGCGCATGGAGAGGGGGTGCGGACCAGGACGGAGAGCTCAGGTTTTGCTGCAGGGGGAAGCGGGTAGACGGAGACCGGGCGCACCGCCGCGCTAATCGAATTACGGTCCCCGGCAAAGAGCGCATGGATTACCGGCCGGTGCTTCTGCTGCGCTCCGCTCTCCAGCGGCGGGGTGAGGGGGGGAGAAAAAAAAAATGTTGAGGTGCCATCAAGCCATCCAATTTAACTCGTGCTTATCCGTGTCGGGTAATAAAAGAAAGAACCAACAAAAAAAAAAAAACTGAGATAAACTGATGAGTGGCCACAAGAAACCGTGTGCGTCGTGGTTGCTGCAAAAAAAACACCAGTTGAAAAAAAATAAACTTATTGTGAGTCGACTTCTCGTTCTGTTCTTCGTATGTTCCCTTGTCTGTTATCGATTCATTTGGCAATTGTTTGTGCAGAAACAACAATATTGGGTCTACGAGAAGAAGGGTTGTGCGTTAAGATTCCAAGCCAGGTCCATCATTTGGCAAGTGGTTGTAAAATATCGACATTTGAGTCTTTTATGGCACCTTTGTGTTAAAAAAGCAAGAAAGGGAGCTGCCGCTTTATTACCTTGACGGGTTTTTTAATGCCCTGTTCTGTCATAAGGATAGTGTTTCTTTTTAGATGTCTGTTTTATGTGAAAGGTGAGTCATGTTATCTAAATTATTACATTTATGACAGATTGATTAGAATATACGTTGAGTGTCGTTGAGTAGGTGGAGGTACATTATTTCCACTCTGGTCTGGGAATGTCAGTGATCAGAACTACCTTGATTCAAGATTCAATGACTTCAATGAAAAACAAAATAATAATAATCTGAAATTAATGGTGAAGTTAATGTTACTAAGGTAACATGCCTTTGTAGCCAGACAACAATTTCAGTTCATAATCTGAGGCCTTTACAAACTTTACAAAATTTGGACACAAATAATCTATCTGAGTTAACTCAATGATAGTGAACTCCTGCATATATCAACACTATATACATCATGATACTTAGAATGGTCTTTTTAATTGCTATGATAACTTGAAGGAACAGTTGGAGCTCCTCTCAAACAATCTTTGGTATTTTCAATTTACAAGCTTTACCTCAAAAACGCCGTTCCGATGGTCCTGTGAAATATACGAAATGGTTTCCATTCATTGCTCACGAACCAGAGCTGCATGGGAAGGGATCACTTTAGCAAATCTGTCTTAGGTTTATGCAGGTTTTATTGATGACTCATGCGACAGATGATAATTGTAATTCGACATCAGTTTTTCTCTTGCCCTTGTTTTCACACATTGTGGTCAGGCTCCTTTGCTACTTATCAACTATCTTCAAGATAGTTTGAATTTTTGGACAGAAAATATAAATATTAGTCTGTTAATCCTGCTGGGTTTTCTTTTAAATGTAAAAATATATATATATATCTATTTCATGTACATCATTATGACAACTACAGTAGGATAAAGTCGATAGGGAATTTGTGTGTGGACAGTAAAATGATAAATAATGAATAATATTTCCGTTCCTCCGGTTGACAATAATACAGAGTTAAGATGAGCACCCAAAATAGTTTGCCCTACTTCCTTGAATCAAGTTGTCCTTCTATTTTAATGTGAGGATTCACAAAAGTAATTATAGACTTCATGAAAAAGTAGGGCAGTGAGTTTTCCCACGTTTGAGGGCTGAAGTAGCAATTTGGGATAGAAAATGTCAATTTAAAACAACACTCATGTTGATACTATTTTCACTTGTGAAGCTTGTGACTTTTGTATTGTGTCCGGATCATCTTTCAAAATTATACATGAGAGAACGTATCAAGTATTTCCTAAAAGGTACTCAACATTAAACTAAATCCTTCCCATTTGAAATAATCTCATTTATGGCAGAATCCGTTCATTGTGAGATGTACTTGTGTTGTCCTGAGATTAAAATTGCTATTAGTAGTAAAAGGGATGGTGGGCAAGCAGCCAAGCCAATTATAGCCCCTCTACAACAGTGATCCTACCTGTGCGTCCATCTGCCCCGCTCTGCTCGTGGGATTACACAAAATCCTATTGAGCTCTGGGACTGGCTATGAGATCTGTGAGCCTGAACTAATCACCAAGAACCAAAACTTATAGGGTTTTTTTTCCTTTTATTTTAATAGAAAATTTTGACTATACTGACAATTTTTTTTTTCAAATGAGTAATTCTTGATGATTTTTTAAAAATGTACATAGAAACTGTTTTGTTATATTTAATATAATTAACATGTACCTTTTAGCAAACTTCTTCTAATGTTGTTGACATGAACTTGTGGCTAGTGTTCATGGAAGTTAAAGATGGTTATTAGAAATAGTTGGCTTTAAACTAACAGCCATTAATTCTGGAAACCAAGTTGTCAGTTTCTCCGAGCAGCTTCAAATAACTAGAGAGAGAATACATTAACTTCAGCTCACATGAGATCTGACTGACTGGGTTCATCTCTAGAAAGTCTTCAATCATAATGTGTGCTCAAAATATTGTTTTAATGAGGACCATTAACATCCAAATATTCATTTTTTTTTGCTGTCAGACTCTTAATTAATATTGTGAAAATGTTAATATTTACCGAGATGACTGTGACAGAAAGTGTGAGTCTGACTGCAATATTGTCAATTTTGGAAGATTAATCTAATGTAACTACATGTTCCCTTCTTTCAACATCATCATACTCTCATATAACACTTTGTTCCTTTTTTATATCTTAAAGGGCAATTCATGTAAAAACTCAACTCTCCTGACTCACTGACATGTTTCAAATGTTCAAGTCTTCCTCTAAGATGCAGTAAATTCCTCATCATGACCGTGTTTTGAAATTATTATTTTATTATTTTATAAAGTTCTCCCCCGTCTGAAATCTCGGCAAACAAGAGGTTGCGTGAGCAGAATCCATTATGATGAAATAATGACTGCACTCCTCTTCCAGCAAACTATAATCACGTCCCGCTTTGTTATAGAATGAGTCCCTTAGAGGCAGCGACCTCCAGGTTGATAATGCTGAGTGACAAACCTTGATGCTTGGCTAATCACAGCAGAGTGGGTGTGGTCAGGATTTAATTGGACAAACTGACAAAGTGTTTTCTATGGGCGAGGCTTAAGCACATTTTTCTACTGTAAATATTTCAATAAAAAGAGAGTTTTGTACAAACAGACACATACTGATGAGTACAATAGAGTCCAAGATCTATTTAAGACACTTAATACACTGGCATACATGTAGGCCCCCATATCAACATTATTACACCAATATTAATCTATTGTCTTTTGAGACAACCAGCAGGCGGGCCGCGTTCAAAAAAATGGCGTGTCAGATTTCGGCCCCTACAACATGAGCTTGAAACATAACTTTCATATTATCGTGCTCTTGGAGTCATCTGCATTATTCATTATTACAATTATAGCACTTTAACCTGCGATCAAACATTTTCAACCCCCAGTAAAGCATGAAGACAATAGGACACATGATCAGATTCTACATTTCAGGTAAATTGATAAAAGGCTAAATCATCTTAAACCTGTTGTAAGGAGCTCAGATCACAGCTAGAGGACAGAACACATGATGTGCTCATTAACTTGTACCTGTTGGATTATTTACAAAAAATGTCAACTGTTGTGGAGGGTTTATTTTATATCCTTTGATTCCATTGATCATACAAGTTGGTTGACAAAGAGCAAAGAAAATGTAATTTGCATTCAGGAGAAATAAATGAGGAGGTAAATATATTCTGCCCTCTAACACGACGCAGTTTCTCTTTCTGGAGCCCATCATAGTTCATTTGGTGAAGCAGATGTTAATGGCTTAACAGGCCAAAGCAGTAAGTGTTTAATTAGGTCTAGGGAAAATGATTTATTCAACACATCTGGGCCTCCGAAATAGTACTCCATGGACCGGATTCCTCTCCTGAGCTGAAATTTTCTCCCTAACCTGAATATGCAGATAGCGAGGCCTTTGTTTCCGATGAGATGAGCAGCCTACCCACTCACCTACAAATGCCAGGGAGTGACTTGTTACTGCGCCTGCAGAGCGGAGAGACTTGGTGGTGGGGGTTGTGGGGGTCACAGCTGATCAAGCAGTGAAATACACTTTCAGCACAGTGAATTACTGGGATTTGAGCTTCTCCTATGTTGGATGAAACCACATCTAAGCCCCGTGAGGCGTCCAGTAAATGTGTCTTCAAATGTGCAATCTTGGTTGTTGGCCGTTTGATCATGAACAAAAAATGGTAACTACTCTTAGGTGGGGGACTGGGGGGGGGGGGGGGGGGGGGTCATTGTACCATTTAAGTGATTTACTGTTATTTCGCACACGAAGCATGCCTTCTGTTCAGAGCCTTTTTTTTTCAAGCTCCTGTTATGAGTATTTTCTTCTTCTCCTACTGCAGCCCTGTTCAAGTAGGAGTTGAAGTGTTTATAGACAAATATTAAGAATGGCTTCTCAGCGTCGTTATGAGACGTTTATATGTGTCATTTCAGTCCTGGTCATGCTTTGGCTTCATGGTCTCAGTTGATGATCATGCTCCTTCTTCGTCTTTTGGCTTGCATGCAGTTCCGCCTTTTTTTTTTAGGGTGGAGCAAATTCTGCTTGTTCTTAGATCTCCATTATTGATTATTCTTCAGCCACAAGTGAGTAGCAAGAGTCTCAGCGCAATAGCTGGTCTGGCTGGGCAGCAGAGTAATAGATTGCTCTAGAGATGGTTCTGATGCCTCATACTGGGCATAGTTTTTGGGACTAGATCAGAATTTTTTCTACTAGCTGACAATTTCTGTAGGAAATATGCCACTAAAAGACTGAGAATTTTCTCTGTTGAACAGTTCATTGGCGTTCTTCAACTAGTGTCACAAGCCTCGAGTTCAGACCCTTTAATTACATTGACATGCTTTAGCCACTAGAGATCCACAAGGTTCAGTTCCAAGTACTAATTTGCTAGTTTATTCAGACACTTCGACTTCACTCCTTTAAGAAACATCTTAAGACGTTTCTATTTGTTCAGGCTTTTCATTGATTTTCTGGAACTCCTGTGTTGTTCTCAGTATTATTTTGATCTTTAAAGTATTTACTTTTTTGAGTATTGTTTTGATTGTTTAAGCGCCTTGTGACCCTGGTCTCGAAAAGCGCTATATAAATAAATATTACTTACTTACTGGCACACTGTCGCAGAAGTGTGTGCCAGCAGCATTGTCAGGATTCACAGTGGCTTCTGTTGCGACTTAAAAATAACCTTCATCTGGGATTTTCCATGACATTTAAGACATTTCCGTCACCATGTCGTGAACTCGTTCTTCTTGGGGGATCATTTTTTTTAAAATTATTAACAGTGGTTTCCTCTTCACCCTACGGGAGGAAATCCTGGTTAACTGCAATGCCCAGCTTTGTTTTTTGTGGGCCCCTGCTAGGCATGAGTCCTTTTTTTTTTTTTGCAGTAAGAGGTGTTACCCAATAGCAAGGCCTTGTTGAAGGTTGTCTCTCACTTTGGTATAACCGGGGTTACTTACAGTAACTTTATTAAACGCTATAACTCCAATGTTAATATTTAGCCAAAGCTATCAGAAAAAACTTTTGTATGCAAGAATGAAAAAGAGTGATAATCAAGGTCTTTTACATTTTTAATGTTCATGACCATGAAGAATAAACAAACATTTCAACACCCAATTAAATCACAGGTTTGGTTTACACGAGAATCAGAGCTGAACCCAAGAATAATAATAAATGTGGAAAGACAACATTTGAACCACTTAAGACCTGAACTTTTATCTGGTTTTGAGGAGATGTGCCTAATAGGAATATTGTAATTGTTAACAAAGTAATTTTAGAAAAAATAAAAACGTTGTATATTGAGTTATTTTTATCATTACTCATATTATCTATTCTTTTCTACTTTTATTGGGTGGTGTTTTAATTATTTGTTGACATTGTCATCATTTGACCGATTGTAAAGAAGCTTTAGAAGCTGTGTTGAAATGTGTGTAGTTTTGTGATATTACTTCAAGTATGTGCTGGTAATCAGCATCAGGTCAAAGTTTGACACACATCATGGTGTTGACAGACAACTATAATGATGTCGTATGAGAACAAAGATAACAAACATGTCCCATATTGACAGTAAATTAAAGGTTCTTATTACATTACATACTTTAGGGATGTCAATTAAGCTTTTATCAAACAAATAAAAAAAATGCTAAAATTGCATTGGAGCAAACCTTACATACATAGATATGAAAGGCATCATAATTTGGTAAAATTACCAGACAAAATGATCCCCGGCATTTCATCAAATCAGGGAATCTCTCTTGCTACACCATTGTATTTGTCAGACGTGTTTAAAAAGTGTGCGTCGACTTTTTCTATGATAACAACAATTACAAACGGCTTTTCTTTTGAAGGAGAGAGATGGGGCTGCTGGGCAACACAGATCAATCTTTGCTTCCCTGTGTGTATCAAAGAGCAGATCAATTTTTATTTATTTTCATCTCAGGACTATGTTTGCATCATCAGAGGGGTGACCTGGGTTTAACCTAAACCTCAGTCGGATCAGAAAATTGAAATTGTAGTTTTAAAAATGACAAACAAACACAGCAGCAAAACAGGTTTGACTAATGAATTGACCTAGCATGTTCAAGACAATTAAAACCTGCTGTGCTAATGTTGTTAAAGCTTTGGCTCGTCTATTAAAATCCGTTCAACACTGATGCTATTGTGTATCGACGCCTCAACATTTTTATATTCAAGAATAATATCTATGAAGCCCGGGGTCTTGCAAGACTCTGCTGCTGATGATTAGAATAAGGCAAATCTTAAAAAAAAATAAACCATTTTAATATATACAGCACAACTTCGCTGTCAGTTATTTATACAATGCTTGTGTCGTTTAGTGATTGGAGAAATTACAAATATCCACAATATACTGTAGTTTCACCTTCAATTTCCTTGAAGATGGAAAAAGTCCGGAGTGATTCCACATCCTCTCCCAGTTTCATTTATCTTAATAGGGTTGCTGCAGGGCAGGAGGCAATTCCAGAAGTTGTCACTCTATTACAGTACTGACGTTGCTAACGGAAGGAAGGCCATAAAAGACCACCGGTGTATTCGGAGCTATCCTGCAATATACAGTATATATACTGTATATATCTGAGAATTATATATATATATCACAGGAGACCCCCTTATACACCAATAGTCTGTTCTGACCCTTTTATTTTAAGTGGTGTCAGTCAACCTTTTTCTTTTCTCCTAAGAACTGACAAGTAAGTAAAGATGACTGTCTTCAACAATACTTCAAAATCTATCACTCAGCTTTATGACTTAGCACTTTATGGTCTTCATTCTTCTGCTAGTGAGAGACTCAGTTTCAAACGCATAATAAATACCAAAGCCATGTTGAAGGAATGTCACAAAATGTTTTATTAAAACTCTTTTACTGGTATTCATGCACTGATATGGTGTCAGATGAATCATCAGTGTAAGTATAGACATCATCTAAAACAGAGGTCACAAACCTTTATCCAACTGAGGGTTAAGAAGTAAGATGGCTATCTAAAAATGTTTGATACAAACTGTATGAAAAAGCAAACCTACTTGTAATTATTATAATAATGAAAGCAGAACTAGAATTACTATGTGGAAAAACAACTCCTAAAATGACTGTTTATGATTATATTTACACCCCGTTAGTAACAATGATAATTCACAAAGTAATAAAAACAAAAACCTTTTTTCGGACAGAAGTTCATTATGACCATCGCTTTCTTTTAGCGGCTCCCATTAGTGACCACAGCGTTGGTGACTCCTGATATTAAATATATTTAACCCTGACGGTCAAAGTAAAGCAGAAAATGTAAGAAGTGAAAATAGTTTAGGGCTCCCCCAGTGTATGAACAATGTCACTGCAATGTCCTGGCTTCTAAGCCGCATCATTGCCACATACCGACGTTTGTTACAAAACAAAATAAAAGCTCTTGTTGTGACAGTCAATATACATATACTTTAGATTGTGCTGTAGATTATTCTGCACCACTCTTCTCCCTCCTAGTTTCAGCAGAAGACCATTAATACAGAGTCTAGTTTGGTTCAAGGTTGTGCCTGTTAAGAGTAAGTTTTTCTTTGCCACTGTCTCTTATTGTGATTCGCCGGGACCGGTCAGGTGGGACTTGATTTGACACTTTGATAGAACTTGTAAGAGTGACTGATATTTAAAAGACGTATGGACTCACATGGTGATGCAGAACACCCTACTCATCCCATCATCAACAAGCTGCAGTTTAAAGTCCTGAAAATGTCATTCAAATCCGCATGTTTGTTTGGATATGAAATTCTAATATTACAATAAAAAAAATCCTTATAAGGTGTGAATCAGGTCAACAAGTAAGCAGCTTCTGTGAACAGTAGCTGTGAAGAAGAAGACTGGGGGAAGAAAAGGTTCTGCTGTACTGAAATAATTTGATTATCTGAAGCGTCATGTCACTGAGAGTGCAGCAGGATCTATAGAATTATGGAATAAATATCTCGGGTTATGATTGAGATTTAGAAATATTCCATTTTTTTATTGTAACCTCACGTTAACCTGTTCACAAAAAGTTTCTTAATTTCCATTACCTTTTTCGAGTTTGTCATTTTCCGGATTTGTTATGTTTGGTTTGATGAGTTTCAGGCTTGTTAAAAGTTCTTGTCAGCAAGAAGTTTTCAGGAACTTGAAAGCCTGTCCATGCATGCTGTCTTCCACATCCGAGGTAGATACCCAATTTGAACAAGAGGAATGTTAGAAATGGAGGAAGAAGAAGAATGAAGGTGGAGGTTTAAAGCCGTTGTTAATGAGGACACGAAGGGAAGAGGTGTGTCGAAGGAGGATGATGGAGATCGCTGAAGATGGAGGAGGCTGACTTGCTGTGGCAACCATGATGGGAAATCCTGTAAGACCATAAATATGATGATCATTTGATGCTGTAGGTTCATAAAAACAAGACCGAAGACTTGCTAAAGAGAACTGGGAAGATTTATTCTAAGTAAAATGACATTAATGGATCAGAGCAGCGTGCCTGATTTATAAGTGTGTGTTACCTACACACACTGATTCCTGCCTAGTTTATTATGGATCAGCAAAGTTGACACAGGTGACAAAGTTGTGTGATTGTAATTTATAGTGTTTTTTAAGATTGCTGCAATGTTTAATGCACTCTAGACTGCAGTGAGCAGGACCAAACTCTACCACTTATATCATGTTTGTTTGTCAACTGACCCTGGAAACACGATAACAAGTGAAAGGTTATGGATCTGACTTAAGGCTGTGAACTTTGACAAAGAAGAGACATCAGAGATCAGAATGGGTTTAAAGTCATGACAATTTTACTTGCAAGGAGAGTTTAATACATAACATTCTCATCAGGTGTTGCATTAATACTCTGAAGTAAGTAAGAAATAGTCATTTGATAAGCATTTCTAGACCAGGGTCACAAAGCGCTTAAAAAATCGAAGAGCAAACGATTGGCATGTTCATATACTTCCACAATAGATTAAAAAATAGAATACAAATATATCTGCATATACACTCCATGAACTTATTGTAAACGCACACATGAAATATCTTCAAAAACAGTAAGATCTGTTTTGGTTACAACTTGTATTCCATGGCAAGTTATTGGTTATCCGAGAGGCGAGAACAAAGTTCACAACTGGAAAAACACAGACTAGAAGGAATTACAGATTCCTAAATGAAGCATCCAAAGGTTAGTGTTTTTTCTTAATGACTTATCTGAATGAACAAGGTTTGTGTCTCACACCAGGGTCACAAAGCGCTTAAACAATCAAAACAATACACATATAAAGTATATACTTAAAAGGTCAAGACAACACTGAGAACAGCACAGGAGTTCCAGAAAATCAAGGAAAAGCCCGAACAAATAGAAATGTCTTAAGGTCTTAAGATTTTTCTTGAAGGAGTCAGTAGACAAAAAGCGCTATATAAATACAAATTACTTACTTACTTACATGTTTTATTTCCAACTAAGACCAAGCATTGTTTTAAAACATAAGCAACAATTTAGCAAATTTGATAAGACAATCAACACTCTAGCTCAGTATTTTACCATCAACAACAAACATGTTTTTTGTGTTGAAATGTTGAAAATATAAGGAACAGGGGGTTTATATTATGGTGTTTTTTCAGATCACCATTTGGATTCTCAAATATTTTGAAGAATCTCTTACTTGGTCTGGAAAAGCGCTATATAAATGCAAATTACTTACTTACTTCCTTTTCTTTTTTTAAAAAATCAGGCCAAAGCTGCAGTGTCAGCAAATTATCTTATTCATTAACTGTGTGTTCATCTCAACTCTACTGCCACCTGCTGTCAAGATTAGTTTAAAAGAATGGCACTATAATTGGTGTCAATGATAGTCTAAATGAAACATTTGTAGATCTGAGTTCTGATTTTAAAATGGATTATTCTTTCAGAGTTGGTGAGATCAGCTGTTGTAATTTACCAGAACATCTCAAGGAATGACTCAGTAAAGGCTGAGAAATGCTGCAATGCACCCTGGTAATCCAGCCTGTCTAGTGCTGGGAAGTGTTTTATCATCAGCACGACACCCTGCTGTGTGGCGCTGCCATTCTAAATGAACATCTGCAATCATATTGGTTTTTAACGTGCTGCATATTCCCGGCGTAATTTGTTCACTGCTTCAAAAAGCTACTTTCATGCAGTAAATGAAAAGAATTCAGAGAAAACTCGTCTCACAAGCATCAAAGCGGCCTGTCCCTGCAAACTGTAATTCAAGTCTGAAACTGTTTCATTAGTCTTGGTTCCAGCAGTCAGCTTTTGTGTCAGAGGGGCCTAAACGCTGATTCAGAGGCATTTCCATCCTTCCAATTAAAGATTTTTCCTGGAGGAAACAAGGGGACATGGCTCTGTCGCAAATAAAGGAAAGAAGGAAGACAGTTAGATTAGCCTTGGACTTAATTTATAGAGCACAGTCTTTCTCTAACAAGGCTGGAGGATAATGGCCGAGACACAAACGGTGTGTTGACCAACTTATTGTTCGGTTTCATGTCTATAACTTGTCTGGAGATTGTCTCATATCCAAGAGTTCTCTCCACTCTGACTATTTTCAAATAAAATTTCTTTCTTTTATTTTAGCATTCAAGCATAGCTGGTTATTCTCCGGTAATTCTGTTATTAACGTATATAGTTGTACTTTTTATTTCACAAACTCTTTTAAAACATGCCAACTGAAGTCACTCATCATTGTTAAATATTAAATTATGGTAGAAATGACATTGAAATTGGACTCAAAAGTGCCACTGCTCCTCTTCACGCACCAATACATTTGGCAAAATGAGGAAATCTCCCTTACTTTGCATTTAATACATGCGGAACAAATTTAATCAAAATTGGTTGTATTTGTAATTTTCTTGGAGGTCTTTTGCCCCCTTTTTTACACCATTACAATTAACAAAAGGGGCTGGAATTCTGCAAAACTCATGACTCAGTATGTTAACATTTCAAAATATTTGGATGCATTTGAATTTGAAAAATATTTACATTTCTGTCCTCAAGTTTAACATTTGTTATAATGTTAAATCCTCTGTCATGTTTAGGTGCCACAAAAATGACATTTCTAAAAGCTCAGACCGGATTACATTTCTTCAAAGGTTTGCTGGTCTTACGTTGCTAGGTGGTCAATGTTACAGTGCATTATCCAAGTTACATTTTACATAGTTTTAAAATACTTCATTGATTTAGTTGTCAATCATTGAGCAGCCAGGCAGCATTAAGATCTTAACTAGTTGGTAACAATGTACACTACTGTGATGTCAGAACGTGAAATCTAAATCTAAATTAATGGTGATGATGAATGTAGGCTTACCTGGGGAATTGTCTTTCATGTGCGACTGATAAAGGAGTAGACTTCTTCTTCTTGTTTTCAGGCAGTTAGAAAACAACGTAAAGGTGCATTACCACCGCCTACTGGTATGGAGTGTGGATCGGAATCAAATTTCTCTTTTAACTTGAATAGTTTCTCTTGAATTGACGTTTGTTTTTTTCAACAAGTAATAAAGTATTTTTTGGAGGATCTTGCATGGATATTGATGCGTGTTATATTTGCTGGTCCTTCTGATTTGAGGAACATATTTTACTATTTCAGTTTTGTATCATGAAAGTTTTTTTCTTTATTTTTTCTAGAAAAATGGGTGACGTCAATGTCAATGTTAACACCCCAAAAATATATTTATTTTCTTTTTTTCCGAGATGAATGGAAAATGATTAATCCGAACCCAAATAGAAACTAGAAAAATAAACTCTTCTGATATCTAAACTATATTTGGTTTTGGTAGGAATAAAAAACAGCGTGACCCTGGAACCTTGTGTAATGTTTGGACTTGACACAAATTTAATCTGCTCAACATTTAAGACGTGTAGGATTGATCTTTGACCCTGTTCAACCACCAAGTGTTTGCCTGAATAAAAAGTTTAAAAAAATATATATATATATATATTTAAACTAGGATAAACATCTGGTGGAAAGTAAGAAAAGTCCAGTAGTAGTCCCATGGTAATTACATTGATATTGCAAACACATAAGAAAAGTCAGAGACAGAAAACGTATATATTTCCTGGGCTTTCCCTCGAAATAATACTGTAGTTAATACAGTAATTTGGAAGAATATAAACTTCGAGTGGCAGAAGAATGACGAGGCACTTTTACTCTGACAGGGTGGAATTCAAGGCTTTAAGGCATGCTGGGTGGATTTGTACAGCTCAGTTTAAATTGTATTGACCTACCTTTTTGCTGACAAGCAAAATACACAAAATGCAAAAATTCTAATAAAAGATTTGGGACACTGGACTGACCTTCATTGCTGGTTGACGCATCGTTTTTTGAGAACTTCTTAAAGAGTGTATAGCACAGTCTTTCTGTGCATTCTCATGGGTCAGGGGTGCCTAACATTTTTTGCACTGTGGACCAGTTTGATGTCGGCTCTATTTTTACTACCCAGCCTTTACGTTTCATTAAAAAAAACACATGTCCGATCATCAATAGGAGCCCTAGTCTGGTTTCCATATAGTTTGAGTTTTACTTAACTATCACTAGTTTACAGGAATTTTTTTTAGTAAAAAGTCTGAAAGAAACAAATAGTCACATGTAGCCAAATGAACCACTGAAGCCATACACGGAGTAGTTCATCCTTTGACCAAAGCTTCATTAGGGTTCATTTGCTCTACTGCGCCATCAAGTGGACAATAAGTCTGAAGCTCTGACATAATTTGTGCTTTAATTATTGTAAATATTTAATATGTGTAGAGTGCTTTTTTGGACCAGGGTCACAAAGCGCCTACACACAACAACACCCAATAAAAATATATGCTTAAAAGGTCAAGACACCACCGAGACAAACACAGGAGTCTCAGAGAATCAAGGAAAATCCTGCATGAATAAAAGTGTCTCAAGATGTTTGTTGATAATGGACAAAAATGTGCTTGAATTACTTGTGTTTGGGGAACAATTTTTAATTTCTATTCAATAATAGCAACTTTTTCACAGTGCTTGGCCTCGGGCGGTTTATTTTTTTTTAGATTATTTCTCCCTTCTTTCAAAATGTATTACATAATTATTGTACTTTTAGGAGAGATCGGCTCAAAATGCTGCTACACAGACTCCATAAGTACAAAAGGTCGATCACTACACCTCGCACCAAAATCTGGCAAATCCAACAGGTGTGAGGTGAGGTCCATTGCGTTTTGCCGGTACCTATATTTTCTATTTTTAGGGAAGCGGTAAGGGCATCCCAATACTGGTTTGCGAGGCCTCGAACGTCACCACATCCATCACCAACACACGCCTCTGTATGAGTTTCACAGAAATCATCCTGGATTACTTAACACATGCTTTGAAGCCTTGACACTGTAAGACATATCACTAGTTACAGGTCTCATTTCATCTTTATAAATACATTTTAGACTCTAATTATGAATAAAGTGCAACGTTACAGTGTGGCCACGGAATACTTGCCAGGCCCTGAACCTGCGGTTGGAGACATCTGTGATAAATGAATTTGTTGTTAACTGAAAATAGTTATATGTGTTTTCATTGATTTGTATTAATCAGAATACATTTTAAGAAAAAAAAGAAGTACTTACTAATGGCGTTCCGGGCAGTCAGCAGTTCTAACAAGCGCTCTTTAATGGCAGAAATAATAATATTAAGTGATTGAAATTAACTTGCCAGGTTTTTATTTCAATCAACCTACTTCCTGCATTTTAGTTAAGAATGGTAATTGAATGGGAGTTTGACCTTATGTCTTATTTCCTTCTCTTCTGTGGTTTATGTTTTCATCTGTACCCTCAGTGATACTACCAACTTCAGAGAGTTCAGATGTTGGCTAAAGTCATTAAGGAAGGTTTATATAAATAATAAATATCAATCTGACAGATACAAAATAAAAGAAGTGTCTAAATCTGAGAGGGTGGACAGTGACCCACAGTGACAGTACATGAATAAGCAATTGACCTGCATCTGTTTAAGTCAAGCACTAGAGTTTAGTGGAGCATCTTCATTGAGTTGAGTCAGAGATAAACCTGTATAACTGACAAACACTGATGGACTTTTCAATGCAATGCTGGATCATCTTTAAGTTTAGTGCGTTGGTGCTGTACACAACATTTGAAATTGCCCCTGCTTTTATCAATTTGTTGTCATTCACTAACTATTGCTTTGATGCTGAAAGGAAAAGCCACTCTAAAAATGAACATACAATACCCATACTGATGCAAAACCATCAGTCAATTCAGAACATGACTTTCATCTGAAGGAAAATGCATAATGAGCTGTTTATAGTTGTACAATGTTTTGAAGTCAAGGACGTTTCTGGGTGTTAGACTCGTCCGGACGTTGACAAATTTATGGCTGCACACATGCAACTGAGTGCAAAATGAACTTCTGCACAGTCATGGCGTTATCCCTTTGACAGGTTTTGTCTTTGACGGATCTGTCACAGAGGAACACGCCTCTGAAAAGGTTATCAAGGCAGGAACACTCCTTGCATGTAAAACAACACTGTGGTGCCACGACCTTCACGTGTACTCTAGTAGAACAGGTTCATCTATTTGGAGCGACTTTTATGAATTCAGTACCATCAATAAAAAGGCATATTTACTTCTGACATTGAAAGGTGTGTCTCGATTTTTACTGTACCGATGTGCTATATTAAAGATTAAAGTCTGTAAATCAATGTTATTAAT
Organism: Callionymus lyra; assembly: GCF_982586985.1. Taxonomy (NCBI): domain Eukaryota; kingdom Metazoa; phylum Chordata; class Actinopteri; order Syngnathiformes; family Callionymidae; genus Callionymus; species Callionymus lyra. Next base: position 19,694,412 of record NC_141823.1, read on the forward strand.
CAAGTAATACATCTTTTATCAGTTATTCTCAGTGACTGGTAATATGACGCATTGTCTTGAAATTGAAATATCCTTGGGACTCAATATACTGAAACTCCTGAAAGCATTTCAATTGGTTGAAATAATGGTTTAGTAGCAATTTCATCAAATGTATGACGTCCCATGAGTTGTTTCCAGCGTAGACAGGAAGTAAACATCTGCACTTTTCCCCCCTCAGTTACACCAGTCTGGCAAATTTGAATGACATTATCTAACAGAATGTGAATAATCTTCTTAGAATAATCATGTAAAAAAAGGCTATAGAAAGAAAAAATCTGTTCACCTTGCAGGTGTTTGAGTGAAGGCTCTCGGAGTCTGTTGTTCCACTGATGTGACAATCACACTTCGGTGAAGACTTTCAGGGAGGGTTGAAGACAGACAGTAATCACCGTGAGTCAAAATCAAGGACACGGACTGAGGGAAGAATCCGGTGATTGTTTGTCAACGTTTCTTTCCGGTAGGTTTCACAGACCTTACTTTGGCCACACGATTCCTTACTAGGAGTCTATCCGAGTCCTTTAAATGCATTTGCATGGCCTGACATGTGAGACCAGTCTGTGCTTTGTTCATTTATTTGTTCGGGGTCAACATCTTGGCAGAATATTTGAAACCCAATGGATCCCAAAACTGGGTCATTTTTGTTCAATAAGAAATCAAACCCGGTCTCGCTCAACATGCATGCTCCAGTGCAGACCAGATGGAAAGTTTGACGTTATTTGGTATCCCCTCTGCAACAATCTCCTTAATGTAATCCTTTTCATAGTAGTCGATCATTTTCAGAAGCATATATTACGAAATAGCATCAGGAGGAACTGGCATGTGAGTGGATTAGAACAACATTCAGATAAGTCAATGCTATTGTGCAGTCTGATTCCGGTTCACTGATGAAAATTCAGATCACTTATGGTTTCAGTATAGACTGAATATGTGTATGTAAATCAACTCTCCTACTTTATTTTATTGCTTTTTGGACCTTTGGAGTTGAGTAGCGGCAGTGTAAAACAAAATATTTGTTTTATAACTAAATAAATATTTTTAAGATCCAATACTTCAATTATGTATTTAAAAAAACATTTCAGGATTTGACACCCCTTACAAACTCTGCTGGTGTGTGACCATGTGTTTCTGTGCCTCTTTATATCCTATATAAAAAGCATTTTAAAAAAGAAGTCACTGGATTAGACAAATAGTGTCTCAGATTCTTTCCAAAACAAAAGTAGCATCTAAGCTGGAGAACGGCTAACTGCTGGTGACAGAACTCACATTGGCAGAATATGATGTGGAAAAAAGCTTCCCTGTTGGTGATTAGTCCAGAAGTACAATCCACAGAGGCAGGGAGTGAGATCAACATGAGAACTAGGCAGGTATCATGTCAGGAGACTCCGGCAGCCTACAAAGATATTTTAGAAAAGCCACAACTTAACCAGTCCAGCAGTGCAAACCTGCCTCTGTCAAGAGGGAATCTCAACAGAACCAAAAAACCACAAACATAAAAGAGAACCAACAGGGAACATGACTCAAAGGTCACCAGAAATAACAATGCTGAGGCTGAAAGAAACTGGTCAGTTCTCACAGAGTGGTAGTACAATAAAAAATGTATCAATTTAATTATTTATACTTGGATTTCATGTTCTGTTCCCAACCTGATTAATGAAATAGTTTCATAGAGTCCATTTTTAATCTGACTTTAAAAGTATAAATGCCTCACCAGCTGTTAACCTTCACCGTACGTCAGTCCTTAGCAAAGGTAACAATTTCAGTTGTCGTTCTGACAACCACCCGGAGAGTTTCAACTCAAGAGAAGGACTCTAAAAGATTGCTCAATTAAGAGTTGCTAAGGAACCATTCACCAACAAGTCTATATGTTGAACTTGTTTTAAGCGGAAGTTATAAGAATAGCATGCAATACACAGGGTACTCTGGGTAAACATCGCAAGTGCTTCAAGATTGTCTACTGTCTACACTGGAAGCACTGGAACGATGGACAGTACAGATGAGCACCATAGAGATATTAGGATCTTTTTAATTGTGTAATTTTGGTTGTAGATGAGGACAACATCAGTCACTAAATCAAATTGAACATACATTTTTGCCTATACCTCAAGAAAGGATCATATTACTCACAACCCTTAGTCGACTTGAGGCAGAGTAGAAAATTGGTGAAATATTGGGTGAACTGTTACTTTAAAAGCCATGCATTGGAAATTTTGCTTGTATCAGCAAAGATTTGTAGATTATAAATAGTGTATTTTATTTGCAGATAAGGAAAGGAATGCTGTTGAAGTACATAACCTTCCATTTGGAAGCATTTACAAGCATGAAGTAGCTTGGCCAGGTGATAGGTAGGATTTCTAAAGATTTTTTAGACAGTTGTGTAGACAGCAATATTTACTACATTTCCTTGGGGTGATATGCTCGCATTTGGAGTAATGTATTCCTAAACTATAGTTTCAGAATTCGACACACAGTTTTTTTGTATTGTTGTGGGTAAAACTATTATCATGGATTATTTTTTTGTTGTTGTTCTTTCCAATGTGAACGACACTCTAGTATCTTTCTTCGATTTTTTTCTTCTTTCCTACAGGTGTCTAATCCGAGGTTACGTAATACCGGGAAGATTAACCGACAGTTCTTCAAGACCAGGGAAGGAGCCTCATGATTGGTCAAGCGATGAAGCGCACAATGCAGATTGATGTAGCTGTCTATCGGTGTCATGTCTCAATTAACTTTTTGTAGCGAGTAAACAAAGCAGAAAAAAGATTGGCAGCTTCCCAGAGTCTTTCGCAACAGTGGTTGTCCTGTATTTCTTTTGTTTTTAGGGAATAAAGCTTGACAACTGAAAGTCTTTAAAAAACAAAGATGCTCAGAGTACAGTGTTGAGGTTGATGAGCTGTTACACGGTTAGCAAGTGAGGCCAAGACATGAGAGGTCAGGAAAGATTTATTGATCGTTTATAGATTTTTATCGAGAAATACAAAGTAGGTCGACAGGAAGTATGCAGTGTCAAAACCAAGGGGGCGCTAGGGAGCCCTCAGAAAATTGGAGGGTAAGGAAGAATATAATTATACTATACATGTTACTTTAACCATTTCCCCTGAACATACAACATGCAAACCACCATGATCTTCAATTTAGAATTGTCGCTGAAAACACCGCCTGTGATGATGTCACATTCTGTGTCAACCTCGCTGTTTTTTTTTTATCAAGTTGTAGCTAGCTAGGAAGCTAGAAATGGATAGGTTTCTGACAGGAAAAAGAGCATAGGATGGGGAAGAGACTCTGCTGCTAATACATCAACTATGGATTTAAAAACAAATGGAACAATTGCCATGATTGCCCCAAATTCCTAACAAATGTATAAACTGTAATGTGAATAAAAGTAAAAAAAAAAAAAACACTCAATTGAATTATTGTAAATCAGTTGCTGTGTTTTTTTTTTAAAGTGGGTCCCTGGTCACTGGCCAATGGTGTTCGGGGGGCCGTGGCATGGTGAAGTTTAGGAACCCCTTGTGTAGATCATACGCTGTGCTTTGAAATAAAGATTCAAGGTGATGCCCATCAGTGATCACCTATGAAAACATATTAAAAGGTTATGGAGGAGGCTCCGTGGATCATGAGATTTGCTGATGATACAGTGATTTTCAGTGAGAGTAAAGAGGTCGAGGGCAGTGAGTGAAAGAGCATTAGTGAGACCTGCATCGTGTGTAGTCAAGGGACCCCACTTTTGTCACATAGTTAAGTCATGGAGATCATTAGATTATCTCATTTGAATAGCTTTGAATATATAGTTAGGATGGCGCAGATTTACAAAATTAAATACATCACATCATTTGTCAAAAATGGCCAGAATTCATATTGAAACTGCACAAAAATCATGCAACAACAACATATAAATCTTATATAAAGCAAACTTATGATAATTGAATATGAAGTTGGGAAATGTTAGAAATAAAGTTATCTAAGCTTATGAGTAAAGCGATTGCATCACAATTAGGTTGACCAGATGGTTGTGAAGCCTAGACAAAGACAGACAGAAACCTATGCAATGACCAGAGGAGGCTGGCTTTAAATCATCCCCTCATAGGGAATGTTGAAATAAGAAGAATGAACACAGAAATGTGGTCTTCAGTTGTTTTTTTCTTCTTTTAGATCCCTAGTGTAAAGTCCAAACAAACTTTTTGACACATACCAAAGTTTATTTTTGTCAAACTGACAGTAGATTTCACTTCCCTTTTCATAGTCCAGCTGGAACAAATCCTTCAATTTAGTCAACTTTTATCCGTACATTTTGTCTCCTGCTGCTTCCTGATCTGACAACGTAAGCACAACAATCCTGCTCATCAAAGTTCAAACTGACACCGGCAAACTCTAGCACACCGAGTCTGTTTGAAGATGTGACTCTCTGCTTTCCCTGTAATGTCTGCCTTCAGGTCAGCAACACCTTATTCTTTTTAGGTTTTCCCCTTAGTTTCTCTACAATTCCATCTCGGTTTCTTTTCAGGTTAGAAGACTTTGAAGCCTTGTAATGGCATTTCTGTTTCTGAACTTTGTGATGCAACATATGTCTGGCTGCAGTGAAATAATGGGAACATATGCAACCCATAGAGGGCTTTTGAGAAAAGACTGTAACAAGAAGATGTACAAAAAAAGCATTCAGTGAAAGTCAAATGTACATTGTTGTGCCATATCGTTTCATTTTGGCAGCATGATGGGCTTGAAATTAAATTCCATGTTGCGTCAGTTTTCCCATCGTCAGTGTTTTACCATTGACACTGTAATTTAGATGATTGTAGTATGTATTTATTCATTCATTTTAATATTTTTATTGGTAAGTAAGTAAGCAAGTCATTTTTATTTATATAGCGCTTTTCTGGACCAGGGTCACAAAGCGCTTAAACAATCAAAACAATATTTAACAAAGTATATACTTTAAAGGGGCTCAGTTGGATCAAAAGAGCAGTAGAGCTGGATGTCATCAGCAAAAATGTGATAAGAAACATCTGGAAATCTCTGAATGATTTTACCGAGGAGAATCAAGTACAGCAAAAACAATAAAGGACCCAGAACAGAACCTTGAGGGACTCCACACATCAGATCTGCTGATCCAGACCTCATTTGATTGGCAGATACACTAAAACTGCGCCCAGAAAGGTATGATGAGAACCATTCTAACACAGACCCAGACAGTCCCACTTCATTATTCTTTTTAGGTTTTCCCCTTAGTTTCTCTACAATTCCATCTCGGTTTCTTTTCAGGTTAGAAGACTTTGAAGCCTTGTAATGGCATTTCTGTTTCTGAACTTTGTGATGCAACATATGTCTGGCTGCAGTGAAATAATGGGAACGTATGCAACCCATAGAGGGCTTTTGAGAAAAGACTGTAACAAGAAGATGTACAAAAAAAGCATTCAGTGAAAGTCAAATGTACATTGTTGTGCCATATCGTTTCATTTTGGCAGCATGATGGGCTTGAAATTAAATTCCATGTTGCGTCAGTTTTCCCATCGTCAGTGTTTTACCATTGACACTGTAATTTAGATGATTGTAGTATGTATTTATTCATTCATTTTAATATTTTTATTGGTAAGTAAGTAAGTAAGTCATTTTTATTTATATAGCGCTTTTCTGGACCAGGGTCACAAAGCGCTTAAACAATCAAAACAATATTCAACAAAGTATATACTTTAAAGGTCAAGATAACACTGAGAACAACACAGGAGTTCCAGAAAATCAAGGAAAAGCCTGAACAAATAAAAACGTCTTAAGATGTTTCTTGAAGGAGTCAGTAGATCATCAAGCGCAAAGGGAGAGGAAGATCGTTCCAAAGCTTAGGAGCAACAGCCTGGAAGGATTTCTCTCCTCTGGTCCTGAACCGTGTGCGAGGAACCATCAGTAGATTCTGATCCACAGACCTCAGAGCCCGAGCTGGGGTGTAAGGCTGGATCAGATCAGTGATGTAAGGAGGAGCCTGACCATGAATAGCTCTGAAAGTAAGAACCAGAATGTTAAAGTTGATCCAGAAAGAAACTGGAAGCCAGTGAAGAGTTTTAAGGATCAGAGAAATGTGAGTTCTTCTACTTGAGCGGGTCAGAATTCTCGCTGCAGAGTTCTGAATCAACTGCAGGCGAGACAGCTCCTTCTTGTTAAGACATGAAAATAAACTGTTGCAGTAGTCCAGGCGAGAAGACACAAACGCATGGATTACAAGCTCCAGATCCTGTTCTGACAACATTTTCCATTTTCAAGTTTAGAGATTTATCTATCTCAGTTGAAGGAAACTATTTCTGGTCAGTTTTCTGCAGTGTCGAACAACAGACATGTCTTTATCAAATACAACACCCAGGTTTCTCAGGCTCAGTTTGACAGACTGACCTAAGTCACCCAAGTACTGACTCAACCCTGGAACCTTATCATCAGGAGCAATCACCAGAGTTTCAGTTTTGTCCACATTTAGCTACAGAGTGTTTTCACTCAGCCATTGTTTGATTTCTAGCAAACAATTGACTAAGCTGTTCAGCCTCTGGGGCTCATTTGGATCAAAAGAGCAGTAGAGCTGGATGTCATCAGCAAAAATGTGATAAGAAACATCTGGAAATCTCTGAATGATTTTACCGAGGAGAATCAAGTACAGCAAAAACAATAAAGGACCCAGAACAGAACCTTGAGGGACTCCACACATCAGATCTGCTGATCCAGACCTCATTTGATTGGCAGATACACTAAAACTGCGCCCAGAAAGGTATGATGAGAACCATTCTAACACAGACCTAGACAGTCCCACTTCATCCCTCAGTCTTTTCAGCAGGATCTGGTGATCAACTGTGTCAAAGGCTGAGGACAGATCCAAAAGAACCAGAACAGTGAATTTACCAGAGTCAGCCAACATCACTGGACACCTTCAGTAAAGCTGTCTCCGTAGAGTGATGGTAATGGAAGCCAGACTGAAACTTCTCATGGATGTCGATCTGATCCAGGAACAAAGGCAGCTGCTCAGACACCACCTTCTCCAAGATCTTGGACAAGAAAGGGAGCTTAGAAATAGGCCTGAAATTACTGAGGTCAGTTGGGTCTAAGCCTGGGTTTTTGAGCAGAGGCTCTACAATGGCATGTTTAAATGCATTGGGAAGAACCCCTGTGGAAAGGGAGAGGTTCACCATATTGGTAACCCAGGGGCCAATTACATCAAATACTTTGATAAAAAGCCTACAAGGAAGGACGTCATCTGAGCAAGAGGAGGGTTTCATCTTGTTCACTAGTGCCGGAATATCACCCAAAGATACAGCAGTGAAGGAAGACCAAGAGGAGGAGAGGGGCTCAGAGACAGTAGGGGTTCCAGACAAAGAGGGAGAGATTTTCTCTTTGATCAATTTAATTTTGTCAATGAAAAATCTCAACAATGCATTGCTGTCAGCTTCACAGAAGACAGGTGTGATTTGAGGAGCAGGAGACACGGGAGAATTAATTGTGTCAAACAACACTTTGGGGTTTTTCTTATTTGCTGCTACCAGTTTTCTGATGTAATCAGATGTAGCAGTTTCCACCATCTCATTGTAAGAAGACATCAGATCCCTGAGGTGAAGTCTGTGCACCTCAAGTTTGGTTGGACTTCCAGAGACGCTCAGTCTTTCAGACTCAGGAGATCTTCATTTGTCCAAGGGCACCGTTTTTTTCTGAATTTTCAAGTTCGATTTAACAGGTGCCACTTGATCCAGTATTTTAACACAATGAGTAGTGACACAGTGAATCAAACTGTCCACGTTTGGGCAGTCATCAAAGGAAAGAGGGTCAAACATAGCAGAAAAACTGTCTGCACTATCGGCTGAGATGACACGTCTCTGAGACCTAACTTTCCAAGGCTTAGGTTCAGGGATGAAGTCCAGGTTAAACAAGACAAGAGAATGATCACTCAGATGGAAATCATGTACAGATACATTAGAGATGTCCAGGCCAAGAGTAAAAACTAAGTCTAAAATGTGGCCTTCTTGATCAGTGGGTTCAGAAACATGTTGCTCAAATTAAAGGCTGATCTTTTGAAGAGAACAGCAGCGGTCACGTGGGTGACAGCTGTCACTCATGTTCAACTCGGTTGTAAAAGCCGAATTAAAGAGAGGAAATGAGAAAATCCTACCACCTTTCGTTGAGGTCTGGGCAGACGGCAGCGCTGACGTGTTGTCACACTCTTCAGTTAGAGGAACGTTGATGACGATGACCGATGACGTCAGAGTTCTTCTGAGCAATCACGACTGTGTGTCTCATCCTGACCTGTACTCCAGACCGACTCGATCGCTTGTGGAAATCGCCCGGTACCCGAGAGATCAAACGTGATCCAGAGTCCGAGTCGATGAGAAGCGAAGGAGGAAACTGTTTCATGGGACGTTGGTAACTGTCGTGAGTGAAGTTCTCCATCGACTCTCTGATGTTGAATAGAGCATCACGATCATAGATCCGTGATGCTTGAGACAAATCTTTAATGATATGAGCATAATATCCGGACAAGTAGTCGTTAAAACGACTGTTTTTGGCAATTATTGCATGAGCTCACGTTCTAGCAGCCGATCAAAGGCTTACCGGAATTGGAAGTGATGCAGCTTTATTTACACTTATTTATTTATTTTGGATATTTTTATTAAAGTGTATTTTAAGATAATAATGGCTTTCCGTGCTATTTCCGGCAAACAGACAGTTGAATACCCAACTCATTTCGATATTTTGCTTTCGCAACACTCTGAACCCTAAACTGTATTTAATTCTCTATTTAATTTTCAAATCTCCATGCAAATGTGATGTCTATAGAGAAAGAAAAATCCTCCAGTTGTCATCCCTTCAAAAATTCCCTCCAGGGAACTATGGTTCCCATCGGGATGAGAAACACAATGTGGAACACACACTGAGAAAAGTACAACGATATCTACACACAACAGAATAAAAGCAGTTTAGACATTCAGCCAAAGACTTTTCTCCGCCTGTGTTTGGTCAATGCCAGTCTGAGTAATTCTAGTAGTTCAATCTTGCTGAAGGCTTTCAGCTTTGGTTAAGGTGCAATTGTAGTATAATATATTATCACTCTCTTTCTCTTGTGAAAAAACAATTCATTCATTCATTTTCCACTGACTCCAGGGTAGACTTCAGGCAAGAAACGTGAGTGACACCATAAACAAAACCAGTTAAACACAAACTCACACCTACAGATGGTTTAGGATATTAAATCAACATCTGTATGTATTTGGACGGCGGGAATAAACGGGAGTACCCAAAGTAAACCCACAATGATATGTGGGAGAATGTACAAACTCCTCACAGCAAAGGGAAGGTTTCATAGTATTAGTATTCCAGATACTGTGATTTGTATGTGTGTACAATTTGTAGGAATTTTTTTATTTTGTATTCCTTATGGGAGTAATGGGGGGGGCTGGAGCAAATCCCAGTTTTTTTTCAGGACTGTCAAAGGACACACAAAGACACTCATACCTATGGACAATCTCCCCAAGTTCCCAATCAACCTCTGTATGTTTTTGACTGTAGGAGGAAACCGGCGTGCATGGATTAAACCCACATAACGCAGGGAGAACATAGGTCATTAGTTGCTTAACCCCCAACTGGGAACTGAACCGGCAGCCTTGATGCGATTGCACTAACCACTGTGCGCCCCTCTCTATCCGGAAAAATCTTGGTCCTGACTCGGTCTTGTCAACACTCTGGTCTCGTTAGTCTCTGGAGTCCGGAAAAGTCACTATTTATTTTCTTGGTCTAGACTTGAAGTCTACAAAACCGCTTTATATGCTTTACACAAATGTGGATTATTGTCTCAGACAAGTGTCTGTCATACAATTAGTAAGGGTCTATATCACCAGGTGTTATTATCATCAGTGCAGAAGTCCAGTAGAAAAGGTACCACAGGGATCTTCCTGCCATCTCACCATATAGTGCATGAGTGTCTTCAAGAACAATTACTAATCAACCCAAGAGTACCATGAATCATCAAGTTTGCTTCAATCATAATACGTTTGATTATTTCTTTGACACACTTTTATCACCCGATTCATCTCTAGCATCTTCTACTCTATATGCTTCACACTGGCTCACCTACACTTGGTACAGGGTCACGCTATTACCCGCTTGTCCAGTCAGCTGGATCTTGATCCGGACACACATGGCTGCATAGGTTGTTTTATTGCTAGCCTGACACTGGATCTCCTGGCCCTTGGCTGATCTCTGAGATTGTCGTGGAAACGCTCAAAATATCAGTCCACAGGAAAAATGGAAGTGGTCAAACCATTCGCTGCATTTCTATATGAGTTGAGTTCAGCGTTTCCAGTTATGAAAATAACTAACATTCAATATCTTGGATTAAAAAAGTGTTAAAATAAACTGTTCTGTCGCTCAGTTTTCTGTCAGGCATTGATCACAAATGAACAATAAAATATAAAAACCTTGACTGACTTATCTCAGGAATCAAAGACACATTTTTCCTTTAATTTCATATTTCTACGTTTTTTGGGTTATTTTTACACTGACAGTTACAGGGTTGGAAGTTAATCTACTTTTCTCTGAAAAGCAAAGAATAGGAATTTGCTTGGCTGTCATGAATATATATCACCACTGTGCCTTTTTTCTGTTTATTAGCAAAACAACAAAAACTGTAATGTATGTAAATGTAACCAGGAAGAGGTGATCCAAATTTGGTTGTGTTCTGAATACCCATCTCAATTCACATCTCTTTTGAAAATGTATCATTCTGTTTATTTATATACATACATGTAATAAGATATATGTATATTTTACACACTCCAGATTTTTGTCAGAATTTTTGAAACCCTTTTTTTTTCGAAGCATCACTTTTTTCCATTTTGCTCATATTTGTGTTTACATTTTTATTTAAATGTGTATATATATATATTTTAAATAATCCCTTGAAAAACAAACATACACTACTTTTAATGTAATTGAGATTATCAACCCCCTTGAGTTTGTTTATTTGTTTTTCATATTTTATTTGAGTAGATTCTTTACGTAAACATTTATTAAGCTCTTTTCAAATTGTTCTAATCAAAAATCCTCTTAACACAGTGACATTTTGAGTGAACCTCAAGTGAATGTATTAAAAGGTCACAAGTGGTCACAGATTGCCACCAAAAAAACATGCTTTAATTAATGGAATCAAAAGGGAAGAGTCGTGCTGGTGTAGATTGATTATGACACGGACGTCCTGCTTGTAACCTTTTTTTTTTTCTTTTTTTTTTGACCAACTGAGAACACTCGTATTTGATATTTGATGAAAAGCTTCATTCAGTCAAACAAAGGGACCTCAGGGAGTTGCTCGCAGCAGTGGCAGAGAATCTCAGCTGGAGCAGGAGGGACTAAGAGCTTGTTTCAAGGGCACCGCCACGGGAGTTTATTCCGTGAAATACTGTTCCCACATGAGCGAGAGACTCCCCAAACAAGCAAGATTGTTCCAAGCTGAACTGTACATTTTAAATGATTTCATATAGTAATCAAAAAGAAACATGCCTGCTTTTGTCTACTGAAATACTGTTTCATTTAACTTCCAATGCCAATTATTTGATGTTTTTTTTCTATGTATTTATCCCTCAGTAATTCTGAAAACTAAATAACCCTGACATAACCCCGAACGGTTTTAATGGCATTTTTTTAGGAAATGTTATTAACACAACAACAAGGTGATTTAATTGTCAGCGGTTTTCCTGATTACCATCTGGATCCTGTAGAGACAACAGAGCCAATACTGAGTCCACAGTGTGCTCGACTCTTACCTTATTCTTAACTCAATTAAAATCACACACTCAACTTTATTGCTCTGTTTCTGTGAACACACACCTGAATGTTGCCACCCACTGTTATCCCAGTGAGCTCGCTCCAATCTGACTGTTAATTATATCCATTATGTTTCAACCGCTTAAAGAGAGTTGTTAAAAAAAACAACACAATGTGTCTGGAAACAAGCCGTTTGACTATTATTGTATTTTCAGTATCATCCATTTCATAGTTTGGACCTTCAACAATGCAAATGTCGATAATGTGTCTCAAACATATTTGTTAAGAGACAGAAAAAAAAGTAAAAAAGCAAAACCATTGCAAGAGAGTAAGCAGAGAAAAAGACAAACACAAGTCTTCCTCAAAAACCCTCTTTCTAAATATAACTTAATTAATTCAGGGACATTTTAGCAACTGACCAAAATACAGAAAGGCTGATCTTTCTACTTTCTAAAATACTCTTCAAAGTTTTAGTTTTTTGGGGTTAATTTGGTTTGGTCAAAGGTAGATTGAAGGGGTGTTTTAATCATTTTCTTAACGGAATAATATTGTCAAAAGCCGCCAATGATCCTCCACCAATTGTGACCAAAATAATTGTGTGTTATTATGATGTCAATTTCATTTGAAAGAAATAGGTCAACAGTGGAAACTTTTTCTTCTGCCTCCCTGTAAAAAGGATAATTTTCTTCAACGACAACTCAAGAAGTTTTCAGTTGGAAAGTATAGACAGTTTATTTCCTCCCTTGGATTAATGTGAATGTACGGTTTTACTCCAAATTACACATAATAATTATATTATGACTCTGTTCATTTTTCCAAGCAAGTGCAATGTATATAAAATAAATAGGACACTACACAAATATAAATAATTCATAAAATATATATACGGTATAGAAAATGAATGAATGTTGAAAACATTTTATTAATTGTAGAGTGAAGTTAAAACAATACGGATACATTAATGGACTTATTCAAAGGTGACGGAAACGTGGGTTATGCTTAATATCTCTGGGATCAAAATAGCTTACCTTCTTCTTTCCTTTTTTTATTTTTATTTCTGCTTGTTTAATCAGGAGCTAGAGACAGTAAGTCAACCACCTCCACCAGAACATATTCACCATCCTGGTCACACATATCCTCCTCCTGTCCTTCTTCGTATCCTATTGCTTTTTATGTTTTTAAATGTTTCATTGTTAGTTCTGCAAACACTAATATATGAGTAATAAAAGTAGTATTCTGTCTAATGTTTCTCAACATTCTTCTCCTTCCAACCCCTCCAGTAGGATTATATTTTAGGTAATACGAGCCAGGTTTAAAAAGAAAAAAAAGGAATAATCCTTGCTGCAGTTTTCTTCCTCTCCTCATTGGCCCCCGGGCCCCTTTGACCGTATTAAGGCTGCCCATGTGAGGTCAGAGTAAAAGTTATGTAGTTTTTTTCTTGCACCTTAAAAACAAATTGAAATTCCTCTATTTTCATTTTCCCTTATAATACTCATTAAAATAGATCAAAAATAACATTTAAAAACTACTTTTGTAGTATTTTTTTAATGCTGATAAGTTGTGTTTGTACTACTATGGCTTGGCATTTTAGATAAATAAATAAAATCAGCTTCAGCTTTGTTTTACCAAATACTTCTTTCATCATTTTAAATTCATATTTTTTTCCTTTAGTGTGAGAGGTTCTCTCAATAGAATCAGGTCTGGTTGGTCTTCAGAAGGAACCAAGGAGTTCAGGAAGGTGTTCAGGAGACGTTCAAACTGTTTTTTTCTCTCCCAAACATCACCTTAGATGGAAGCGAGAGTCCACACAACTTGTTTATGTGACTCATACTTTGTTGTTGTTGTTTCAGGTTTTTGGCCACGACCTACAGCTCGGAAGAGAAGGTAAAAAAATACATAAAGATATACCAAGAACAAGGAAAAACCCTCTCCAAGAAGTTAGACTGCTCTAGCCAAAGTTGGTCTACATAATATACTTTAAACGCACTTCATGGCTGTGCGGTTCCATTACTTCTCCAAGTCTAACTTAGTTTTAGTATAATAAATGTTTTATTTAATTAAACACAATCAATGAAGAGTGTAAGTAATTCAGTTAGTAAAGGTTATATGTCTAGACTGTGGATGTTTAGATCTACGTTCAGTCTGTAGACCCTTGATATTCCATATGGAATATTTCATAAAAAAGGTCTTCAGTTGGTCAGTATGGGCATGAAGCAAATTACTATAAAAAATAAAATGTGACATTCTTATGCCAGGCATTAGCGGGGGGATCAGAAATATCTGATGAATGTTCAAACGTGAGAGAACATTTCTGGTCCGGACAACTACAACATAATATCCGAGAAGATTAAGTACTCGGAGTAAGATATGGCTCGGGGATGAAAACTTAAGTGAAGACATGGAATTCAGATTCAGCTTCAAAGTAATCTCCCATCGTGTGGCAGGTACAAATCCTCGTCGAGAATATATATTTACTTTAAATGGGTTTTCTAAAGGTCATGTAGTTACGTTGGTAATGAGACCATATCTATCTTCAGAGCCTGTCCAATGAACACTTGACATCAGCACATTTTACACATAAATACACACACACACACACATAGAAGCTTTTTTTTTCGGGCCATAACAGTATATCATGTGAGGAGCGTGTGTGCGTGTGTGTGTGTGTGTGTGTGTGTGTATGTGTGTGTGTCCCGATAAACCACATTATTATTTACAGACCAGAGGCTGCGTTCTTTTAGCCGTGCAGAGAATATGCCATGTGAGTGTGTACATGGAGAGGTGATGAATGGGTGTGTTCGTCTGCTCGCAGCCAGAATGAGGTGAGATATTCTCAGTTGTGCGTAAAGACGCAAGTGTGTGTGTGTGTGCGCCGGATTATCTGAAGCCATTTGTGTGCGCCCCGAGATAACAGGGGGGTTTACGTGTCTGTGGGGCAGCATCTCAGGATGTCACTGAAGTGTTTAATTAGCTGTCACACATCGGGGAGTGAGACAATACAGAACCTATCGACCATTGTGTGTGTGTGTGTGTGCGTCTGTGTGGAAAAAAAAAAAAATTGTGACGAAATACCATTTGTCACCTGATCGTTGCTGTTGATTTTTGTGTGGCTTCGGAAGGATGTTCCTCGTGATCCATCATTAAATGTTGTGTTTATGTTCTTGGCAAGGCTAGCACTTCACACTTGATAGCGCTGGTCAATGTTAAATTCTAAAAACACTTATTTCCGCGACACATTCAGGGACAACGACCAATCAGCTGGGACAACTCGCCTCCTTTGATAGTCCTGGATGATGCTTCAGTCTTGAGGTATTAATTAAGTTATTTTTTCCTTCACACTTAGTTGATCTGAGTTGTAATTTGGCTGTCACTAATGGCTCCAGTCCGTCAGCCAGGACCATCTCTTGATAATAGTCGTAATGGTTTGTTTTGTTTTGTGTTTTCTAAAAGCCTAACAAGCGCAAGCACGATAATTATTAGCCTGAAAACTTTGTTTCCCCCCGTGGCCTTGCCAAGGCTTTCCGCCATGATAATTCTCGTCTTTTTCTCTGAGCTTTAATTAAGACAACAAGGATTTAACATCCTCCAATGGCATCTCCCGAAGGATGAATTCTCCCTTATTTGTTTTCAATAAGTTTCAAACAAGATAAGGAAGTCTATTAATACTGTTTATGGTGATGAAATACGAGCTATTAAATCATATA
This sequence comes from Callionymus lyra, assembly GCF_982586985.1. Classification (NCBI taxonomy): domain Eukaryota; kingdom Metazoa; phylum Chordata; class Actinopteri; order Syngnathiformes; family Callionymidae; genus Callionymus; species Callionymus lyra. The sequence goes on from NC_141823.1 coordinate 19,709,927, forward strand.
AAGAGGAGAGACAATTCATTATGCCTGCTATTATGTATGATTAGACAATAGGTCGAGTACCAGAAGTGACAACTGTTGAACAGGAAATACAAGAACATATAAGTTAAAAGGTGAATTAAAGCTTAATGTTTGGTGAATGAAAGACACAAACTCCATGTATGCTGTTTGATTTAGAAGACTTCGGATCAAAATTTCAACTAACATAAAATGAACATAGAAGAAGAGGGAAACACGACACCTTGTACTTCCTTTCGTCTTTAGGAGACGATAGTGTAGCGTTCATATCTGTCCCTCTGTTCTTACGCGAGAGGCTGTACAGGAACCACTACGGAGTGAAAGCCTTTTCTTTCTTCCTGGCTCTTCCATGGCAAGATGCTACTTCCGGTCTGAGTGAGGTGCCAAACCCTGCAATGTTCTGCGAAGTTTTCCAACTTCATAAGTTTAACGCTGGCCAGCTTCATGTCTTTCCTGCAGACATCTCATACAGCAGTCGTGGGTGTCCGGGCAACTGTTAGCCATCTGCGGGCTCCCCGTCCAAAAATATCAACAATGAGGTGAAAAGTTTCAAAAATAAAAAGAAAAAAAAAAGAATTCAAATTGTATTAATTTTCTACTCACCCTCATGTTGAAAATCATTTCATTTTTAGATCCGCAGGCAAAACATTTAAGTTCATTTTTAATGTAGTGACTAGAGTTGTCAGTTGTCTTCATCTTCGTCCCAAAAGACGAATTTAAAAACATCCAAATATCTCCATAATGCTCGTCCGTAACGTCCATCTTGTATTGAAGCCTTGACAAGAGGAAATGTTCTGGAAATTAATAACAATTCTATATTTTAAGCTTGTTTGTAGAAGAAGCTAAAAGACTAACATGCTACACAGACATGAAGTACTCTGGGTAAATACCGTGTCTGTCAGTCTATTGTTTACACTGGGGGAGATCCCTCGATATTTACCCTGAATTGAGGTTAAACTATCACTTTATTTTGTATTTGATAAAGACATGTCTATAGTTCAACACTGCAGGAAACTGAGCAGAAACTGTTTCCTTCAACTGAGAAAAATCTCTAACCTTAGGAAAAGGTTTTCACAACATGATCTGGAGCTTGTAATCCATGCGTTTGTATCTTCTCATCTTGACTATTGTAACAGTTTGTTTTCATCTCTAAACAAGAAGGAGCTGTCTTGCCTGAATTCTGAGCTGCTCTAGTAGAAGAACTCACATTTCTCCGATCCTTAAAACTCTTCACTGGCTGCCAGTTTCTTTCAGGATAAACTTTAAAATTCTGGTTCTTACTTTCAGAGCTATTCATGGTCAGACTCCTCCTTACATCACTGATCTGATCCAGCCTTACACCCCAGCTCGGGCTCTGAGGTCTGTGGATCAGAATCTACTCATGGTTCCTCGCACACGGTGAGGAATGATCTTCCAAAAAAAAAAAAGAATGAAAGATTGAAATACAGTTAAATTGAACAACCCAATAGTTTATTAAAATAACACTAATACAAAGCTTAATATGTCAATTTGACCATTTGTTAAAATTAAAAGACAAATTAAGTTTGTGTGTGTGTGTTTGTCCATATATTCATTAATTTTGTACACAAACGCCACACAGACTGAACACAGGTTTCCTCAATCTGGAAGTGGACCTCAAACCTTCTTCTGTTGATTCACTTGTTAGTGTTTAATTCTGTATCAAGATTCAAGATGCAAGAAAAGACGTCTTCACACATCTAGTAAAAACTCTAAGAATATATTATATATATTATTATTATTATTATATTATATAACTAGCGGATTCTAATGATAAAATTAATCAGTTAATCTCCTATTGAGTAATTACATTACATAATAAAAAAAAAACATCAATCAATGACGACATCTATTAATATTATTGCTGTTATGGAGACTCAAGAATTCCAGTTAACTGATGCACGTAAGTGATTCCTGTAGAAGGAAAGTAACCTCAGCTAGCGGTGGATCATAACACTTTTTATTGAATGCTGCTGCTCTTAGTTTAATAAAGCAGACAGATGCACACACACTCACACACACAGAGAGAGAGAGAGAGAACCTCACAAATGTTTGGAGTCAAGACTATTCCTCATGTTGGCAGAGAAATGGCTCGAAGCCCAGCTTTGATCATAGCCTACTCAACATCAAAGGCACACAAAGTTAATTTAACGCAGGGTTTCTGGAAGTGTACAAATACAAGCAGAATTCTCCTTGTTTCACCTGTCTGCAGGAACAAACACAAACAATAGTGGAGTCTGCTGCGACAAATGACCTGTTATCTTGTCACTTACATGAATTTAGACATGGACAGCTGGTTCCTACGAACACACCATTGCACACAAAGACTATTTCCGTGATGACAATACATCTGAATTTAAACCACGGATTGAGGAAGAAGATTCTTCTAATTGAATAGGATGAGAACACATGAAGCATAGACTTGTGCTGCTCGGATGTTGATATAATACTTTTTAACGAAGTTTAGGTCGACGGATGGTCGCAAGTTTGAGACCAATTACTTTAAATGGCCACATTGAACATTTAAAATCCCCTTTTTTTTGTAATATGACAAAAGGAAAAGAAGCATAACAGGTCTTATATTCTGCCCTTATTAGTTGCTTTAAAACAGACATGAGATCCCAATGGAATACTATTGTTGTAAGTTTTCTTTACAAACATGTAAAGTTTATGTAGATTATTTAAAATAAGATAAAACATAAAAACTATAAAAAATGGATATTCATGGGAGGATATTCATCAAGCAATGTTTCAAGAATATTCTACATCAACAATTATCTTATTTAATCAACTTCAATAAACACAAAATACAAGACAAAATACGATCAGCAAAGTTGTTTTACAGAAGGCTGATGAATTAAGATGTAAAGAAGAGAACACGTCACTTACATGCCAAGTTTGATGACGATCAAATCAGAACAGGTTTATTGCGAGTGTTGCCACAGAAATTGTTTTTCGTGATAATAGAAAACAGTAAAACAAAATAAAATAGAAATTAAACTAAACTGGCTTATAAGGTAAGGTAAGGTAAAACTTTATTGATCAGTGCTGAGAGGATGACTGTCATCATCCATGATGGACAGTAGTTTGTTGAATGATCTCCTCTCAGCAACTGTCACCAGTGAGTCCAGCTTCATTCCAACCACAGAGCCAGCCCTCCTGATCAACCTGTCCAACCTGTTAACACTCCTCTTGGACACATTTCCACCCCAACACACCACAGCATAGAACATGACACTGGCCACCACAGACTGGTAGAACATGCAGAGGAGCTTCTTGCAGATGTTAAATGATCGAAGCCTCCTCAGAAAGTACAGTCTACTCTGAACTTTCTTATATACATGGTCTGTATTGAAGGACCAGTCCAGTTTACTGTCCATCCACACACCGAGGTACTTCACTATCTCAAGGAGGGAAATCCTTCACTATCTCCACCTCGTCACCTCTGATGGACACTGGACGTGGCTTTGTCCTGGACCTCCCGAAGTCCAAGACCAGCTCCTTGGTCTTTGAGGTGTTCAGCTGCAAGTGGTTCCTCTCACTCCAGTCCACAAAGTCACTTATCAGACTCCTATACTCGTCTTCGCTGTTGTCCCTGATGCATCCAACAATGGCAGTGTCGTCAGCATACTTCTGGATGAGACTCAGCTCTGAGTTGTAGCAGAAGTCTGAAGTGTAGATGGTGAAGAGGAGAGGGGCCAGTACTGTCCCCTGAGGTGCTCCTGTACTGCACACCACAGTGTCAGACTTGATATCCTTCAGCCTGACATACTGTGGTCGATCAGTAAGATAGTCCGTAATCCAGGAGACCAGACCAGGGTCCACATGCATCTTAGTCAGTTTGTCCTGGAGCAGAGTGGGTTGGATAGTGTTGAAGGCACTAGAAAAGTCCAGGAACAGGATTCTCACTGAACCGCTTCCTTTATCCAAGTGGGAGTAGGTCCGATGCAGGAGGTGAAGGATGGCATCTTCCACACCAACTGCTGGCTGGTAGGCAAACTGCAGAGGGTCTGGACTTGTGGCCTGAGATGTTTGAGTACAAGCCGCTCCAGTGACTTCATCAGCTGCGAAGTCAGTGCCACCGGTCTGTAATCGTTCAGCACACTTGGTCGGATCTTTTTAGGGACTGGAACGATACAGGAAGTCTTCCAAAGAGTTGGTACTTTCCCCAGCCGTAGACTGAGGTTGAAGACATGCTGGAGTGGCTCAGCTAGTTCAGCAGCGCAGGTCTTTAGCAGTCGAGCAGGACCTTATCAGGACCAGCAGCCTTCCCTGGACGAATCCTCCGAAGTACATCCTGTACCTGGAGTGAGGTGAAGCTGGGAAGTGGTTGTGTGGAGCTGAGGGGGGCACAAGAAGGTGGGGCAGGTCCTGAGGCAGGCAGCAGTGAGGGTGAGGTGACCTGCTCAAACCTGTTGAAAAAGTTGTTCAGTCCATTTGCCTCCTCCACCATGTCCACTGCAGTCAGAGAGGCCTTGGTCTTGTGTCCAGTGATGGTTTTAACACCATCCCAGACCTCTATTATTTCTTCTCGGCTCAGCTTCTCCTCCAAGCTCCTCCTGTAGGTGTCCTTTGCCTCCCTCAAGCATCGCTTCACCTCCTGCTGATCTCATGGCGTCCCTGTCCCTGCTTCTGAAAGCCACTTTCTTCCTGTTAAGGACAACCTTGACCTCCTTTGTTACCCACGGTTTATTATTAGGGTAACAGCGGACAGTCTTAGTAGGGGCGACAACGTCCAAGCAGAAATTTAAATAATCTGTTAGACAGTGTGTGTGACCCTCGATGTCCTCACCATGAGACCTCAGCAGCACATCCCAGTCTGTTGTTTCAAAGCAGTCTCTGATGGCATCCTCCACAGCTGGTGTCCACTTTCTGATTGTCTTAGTGGTCACAGTCTGTCTCTGCACCAGAGGAATGCACTGTGAATGAAGGTGGACCAGGTTATGATCAGACCTTCCAAGTGGAGGAAGAGGTTTGGCTCTGTAGGCGTCCTTCAAGTTGGAATAAAGAAGGTCAATTGTCCTGTTATTCCTGGTGGGACAATCCACAGCCTGATGGAAAGTAGGCAGAGTAGAGTAAGTAAGTAAGTGAGTAATATTTATATAGCGCTTTTCGAGACCAGGGTCACAAAGCGCTTAAACAATCAAAACAATACTCAAAAAGGTACATACTTTAAAGATAAAGATAATACTGAGAACAACACAGGAGTTCGAGAAATTCAAGGAAAAGCCTGAACAAATAGAAACGTCTTAAGATGTTTCTTAAAGGAGTCAGTAGACTCCATCAAGCGCAAAGAGAGAGGAAGATCGTTCCAAAGCTTAGGAGCAACAGCCTGAAAAGATTTCTCTCCTCTGGTCCTGAGCCGTGTGCGTGGAACCATAAGTAGATTCTGATCCACAGACCTCAGAGCCCGAGCTGGGGTGTAAGGCTGGATCAGATCAGTGATGTAAGGAGGAGCCTGACCATGAATAGCTCTGAAAGTAAGAACCAGAATTTAAAAGTTGATCCTGAAAGAAACTGGAAGCCAGTGAAGAGTTTTAAGGACCGGAGAGATGTGAGTTCTTCTACTTGAGCGGGTCAGAATTCTCGCTGCAGAGTTCTGAATCAACTGCAGGCGAGACAGCTCCTTCTTGTTAAGACATGAAAACAAACTGTTACAATAGTCCAGACGAGAAGAAACAAACGCCTGGATTACAAGCTCCAGATCATGTTCCGACAACATTTTCCTAAGTTTAGAGATTTTTCTCAGTTGAAGGAAACAGTTTCTGGTCAGTTTTCTGCAGTGTCGAACAAGAGACATGTCTTTATCAAATACAACACCCAGGTTTCTCAGGCTCATTTTGACAGACTGACCTAAGTCACCCAAGTACTGACTCAACCCTGGAATCTTGTCATCAGGAGCAATCACCAGTGTTTCAGTTTTGTCCACATTTAGCTGTTAAGTGTTTTCACTCAGCCATTGTTTGATTTCTAGCAAACAATTGACTAAGCTGTTCAGCCTCTGGGGCTCAGTTGGATCAAAAGAGCAGTAGAGCTGGATGTCATCAGCAAAAATGTGATAAGAAACATCTGGAAATCTCTGAATGATTTTACCGAGGGGAATCAAGTACAGCAAAAACAATAAAGGACCCAGAACAGAACCTTGAGGGACTCCACACAACAGATCTGCCGTTTCAGACCTCATTTGATTGGCAGATACACTAAAACTGCGCCCAGAAAGGTAAGATGAGAACCATTCTAACACAGACCCAGACAGTCCCACTTCATCCCTCAGTCTTCTCAGCAGGATCTGGTGATCAACTGTGTCAAAGGCTGAGGACAGATCCAAGAGAACCAGAACAGGGAATTTACCAGAGTCAGCCGACATCATGATGTCACTGGACACTTTCAATAAAGCTGTCTCCGTAGAGTGATGTTTACAGAAGCCAGACTGAAACTTCTCATGGATGTCGCTCTGATCCAGGAACAAAGACAGCTGCTCAGACACAACCTTCTCCAAGATCTTGGACAAGAAAGGGAGCTTAGAAATAGGCCTGAAATTACTGAGGTCAGTTGGGTCTAAGCCTGGTTTTTTGAGCAGAGGCTCCACAATGGCATGTTTAAATGCATTGGGAAAAACCCCTGTGGAAAGGGAGAGGTTCACCATATTGCTAACCCAGGGGCCAATTACATCAAATACTTTGATAAAAAGCCTACAAGGAAGGACGTCATCTGTGCAAGAGGAGGGTTTCATCTTGTTCACTAGTGCCGAAATATCACCCAAAGATACAGCAGTGAAGGAGGACCAAGAGGAGGAGAGGGGCTCAGAGACAGTAGGGGTTCCAAACAAAGGGGGAAAGATTTTCTCTTTGATCAATTTAATTTTGTCAATGAAAAATCTCAACAATGCATTGCTGTCAGCTTCACAGAAGACAGGCGTGATTTGAGGAGCAGGAGACACAAGAGAATTAATCATGTCAAACAAAACTTTGGGGTTTTTCCTATTTGCTGCTACCAGTTTTCTGATGTAATCAGATCTAGCAGTTTCTACCATCTCATTGTAAGAAGTCATCAGATCCCTGATTAAGAGTCCAGGTTGGCATGATTAAAGTCTCCAGAGATGATGATAAACGCGTCAGGATGTTGATTCTGAAGTCGAGCTGTCATTGTGTGGATCTTCTCACAGGCAGATGCAGCCGCAGCGCTCGGAGTAATGTAAACGCACAGCGTGATCACGTGACTGAACTCACGCGGTAGATAATATGGACGCATGCTGACAGCCAACAGTTCTAAATCTTGACAACACGAGACTTTCTTCACAGTAACGTGTCCCGGACTACACCAGCGTTTATTCACGTACATGATCAGACCTCCTCCTCTGCGCTTCCCACAGGCGTCTGCGTCTCTGTCCGCTCTGACGGTGCTGAAACCAGGCAGGTCCACGTGTGCGTCCGGAGTCAGCTGCGTGAGCCACGTCTCTGTGAAGATCAACAAGCTGCTCTCTCTGTAGATCCGCTGGTTGTTGAGGGCAGACAGCTCGTCGATCTTATTCGTCAGTGAATTGACGTTCCCCATCGTGATCGTTGGGATCGTTGGTCTGTGACGTCTCCGATTGTCCGTTAGCTTAGCATTTATCCGCTTCCCTGCGCGACAGCCTCTGTACCGGCGCTGAAGTTCAATCGGGATCTCGTGGCGATCTCCAGCCCGTGCCATTGACTTCAGCGATAGTAGATCCTCTCTTGAGTAAACAAGACGATTCTCCCCATGTTCAAAAAGTATCCATTTAACAAAATTACAGTAAAAAAATTAATAAAAAACAGAAAATTATAGAAATTGCTGCGGAGCTACTGGAGAGGCAGCCGTCCTCGTCGGCGCCTTTGATTGATGATATACGATGAAATATAATCAATTAAATTAAAATTAAACAATATTCTTAAATAATGTTATTCTACACACTGAAATAAAAGGTTATTAAACTATACATTTCAAAGGAGGGAAATCCTGTCTTTCCCCAAATACATTTAAACAATTTCCCGAAGGAGACCTCTTGAGGGATCAATAAAGTTCTACCTAACCTAACCTAAAATGTTCAATACAATACATAAACAAACTTTACCTACCTTCTCCCACCTACTGAAAATGTTATAATCTTATATCCTTCTAGGTCTTTGTGTTATTTCCTTTGTTCTTTTGTCTCTATATTTGCACTTTTTATCTCTTTGCAATTTGCAATTTGTTCTTTTTCTTGCTTTGATTAAACCTCTGTACCTTCTATTGTCTGCTGTGAACTGGAAACCTAATATCCTGAAGGAAATCACCAGATGGATGAATAATGTCAATCTAATCTAATCTCATCTAGTAATCACTAAAAATAATGACACCGTTTAAGTTTCATGAAAACATTTCTAAAGGACAACATATTTTTGGTAAATATGCAATGCATCATATTTTTCACAATTTTTGAATCCTTTCTTTGTGTGTTTTCTTTTGGATATTTGTAAATTTGAAACACTTAAACATTACGGATAACTTCAAGATGTTTTTGAGATTCTTACTGCAGAGTGATTTAAGGGATGTGAATTAGGAAAGATGAGTTAATCTTTTCATGTTTTATCGTCTCCTAAAACAACATTAAATGTACATTTGTCATCCAAACAAATAAGTACTTTTCAGTGGTTACAAGAAGTTTATTCAAATAATTACAATTCCTGTTGTGTTTACAGGGCCAGACCTCGACACACACAACGTCTTCTATTAACTGTCTACTGCATTCTCTTTTCTATAATGATACAAATCGATGTATTCCTTCAAAAAGTTGTTTTTTATTTGAGTTTTGATACGTGTAAAAAGGACAATACCAACGAAGGATGATGATTTTGATTCAGATGATCCTTTTTCTGTCCTTTTTACTAACCCAGTGGTACCGTAAGTAAGTAACTAAGTAATTTATATTTATAGAGTGCAATTCCAGACCAGGGTCACAAAACGCTTAAACAATCAAAACAAAACTCAAAAAATATATACTTTAAAGGTCAAGATAACACAGAGAACAACAAAGGAGTTCCGGAAAATCAAGGTAATACTGTATGCTTTGATACTCCATCGGAAAAGCCTTGGTTGTTGCTGCCAAGCTTGAAAACAAACTTGATCCACTTATCCTTCACAGCTCTGTGTCTCTATGAAAAACGAAAACATGTTGCTTTACCTAAAAAAAAACAAAAAAACTCTTAAAAATTCACTTGAAAAGTATTTCCACAATGTTGGTCACAAAAGTGTATTCACTGCATCCCACATACTGTAGAGATGGTAACAGGATTTGTATCTGTGACACATAATCAGCATCAGCTCAATTCAAGCGTGATAAGATTGTTTTTAGAAGTACGAACATGATTTTTTTCAAACTACAATGAAGGTCAAAGTTGAAAATGCGATAGATGACTTAAATCACATGAAATAGCAGGTCAACTGAAAGAAGTGCTGATGAAGCTTCGTGAAACAGTGTTCATAGGTTCACAGTACACTAGATGGCACTCTCTGCTCAATAATGTATTATTTGACAACATTTTTTTTTTTAATCTGAAGGCGCCACCTACAGAGCTCTGGAAAAATAGGATAATGTTTTATGACACCAGTGATAAGTATACATTAGGGGCCAGTTGGGCCCAGCCTCACCAGGTGGCGCCATGCAAGCCAACTTCACTTTTTAACCAGTTGTTTTTTAAAATCAGCTAGAAACTCCAACTGGAAATCAAAAGGAGCCTCTAAAAGTCTCCTCCAAAAGATGGACGGATGTCACGTTATTACCTTCACTTTGCCATTGATACTAAAGTGCCAGTTATAGATTGTTCAATGAGTGCTAGTTTGGCCTGTGACTTGAACTGTGTTTAACATTGTGGCCTCTTGAGTTGGTCGCCCAGGCCGTTGAGCGTTAATCTATACCCAACGATCGGCTCACACCGTGCCTGGTAGGAGGACCTGAGTGCAGACGTAAACTAGTCAGACTATCAAAGTCTCTTAAATGTGTTAAGTGATGCAGCTGAGGAGAATATCAAGGATCGAGGGGGGGCTGCTGGTGTCGGTGATGACGGATCGTTGAGCGGAACAAGAGAAAAAGAAAGCATAGGAATATTCTGAATGAAATAAAACACCTTCGTAAGGTTCGTAAGAGTTTGTGTGTACAGTGGATGTGCTGCTGAGTCACACTGAATTATGGTTAACTTCCGTTTCTTCGCTGACCTTCACAGTGTTCCTGGCCATCGTTCAACTTGTGGGACTCATCTCTCCTGTCATTTCACAGCACAGCAACACTGATTCTGGAGCTTATTGGTAGCCACCGAAAAATAAAACTTTTCTACAGTTGCATAAGAGAATTTGATCGTCTAAATTAAACCAGGTAACAAGAAGTTCTTAATAACGACCACTTATTTAATCTTAATCTTTTTTATCTTTAAGTTAGTTCGAACTAAAATGTGTGGTATGGTTTTCAGGGTTGTCGAAACAATACAATGTCTCATGTTTCATGTTTCATTTCTTTTTGACAATTTTTAACCTGGTAAGAAGAGATGGGATGATGATGGGTTTTTGAAAGAGTATTTGTATTTATATAGACATTGCCCACCCTGGCACTCGCATCACAAGAATCCATATATTTTAACTATTTATACACTATTTTATTGAATAAAGGGATGAAGAGAAGTTTTGGTTTGCTGTTTTCAATGGGGGGGGAAAACATTGAACCTTTTCAGTTCTAGTGTATCTGAAAAACTTAAAACAATCTGTGTATCTTATTCCAGAATACCACCACAACGTTATCACTTCCCCAGTTTCCTAAAGCGATTCCAAAATAAACAATTAGAAAGGAATGTTTCGGAACACCAACGCTCATTTTATAATGGGAGGAATCAAAAGCAGAAAGCACAAACGCTTTGACTAACCTGTTTATTGTTCAAAATAATGAACCAGCGCAATGAGAACAAAACCCCTGCAGCTTCTTTTCAATTGTGCTGCCTTTCTATTTTCTTCTACAGTAAGTTAATATACAGCCCTGTGGATTTGAAACAGTAACAACAACACAAAAACACACCATTATTGATGAATAATTCACAGATTGTGCATGCTGGGAATTCTTTTTTAAGACATACTGTCTGATTTTCAATTCATCCTTTGTCCTGTGACCACGAACATGTTGAAGTATCAACTATGTCTCAAAAAGGCCGGAGCAGTTCAGAGGAAGTGACAAGGAAGTTTTTATACGCAAGTGGAAGACAATTAGAGATAAAGAAAAGGTGTGTGTCTGCTGTCTGCACACTTGCACCGTCAGCAGTGAGACAACGTTAGCAAGAACAGTGAAATGTCAGCTCATCCTTCAAAGTGACATCTACAATTTCTCCTCCTCTCCCTTTATCTCCATCTGCTTGCTTTCATTCAATGAGTTCATTCCACCTGTTAACTTTCGCTCTCCTCTCTGCCTCGCTGCACCGTTCCGTCAGCAACATTTTTAATGGGGGAAGTTGCTTTTATTTAAACAACATTGAAAACGTGTTCAAATATCTCTTCATCTGGTATTCTTCAACACATGGTTTGATAACTTGAAAATGCATCTATTTGTCTATTTGAGATATCTAATGTGGTGTTATCAACCTGTCGCCGTAAGTAGAACGCCATTATTGACACTGAGTGGATTTTCCTTAAAACATCTTCCATCTGCCTACAGTTTCTTTGATCTATAGCTCACAGTCGGTGAGGGTATCTGCCTACACGTTCCACCGGCATATGTTAGCAGTGATTCTGTTGAGCTGGTGTACTTAAGGTTTTAATGAACCATGTGTTCAGTAAATATGGCGAGGATCTTCTCTTACAATCTTCCATCCATTCGTAGGGTCTGTCATTGCATGAATACTGTAGCTTTTAGGAACTCTGTAATCGACAAAGTCACTCACTTGTGCACTTGTGTTTTCTTCTAGCTATGAGCCTAAATTTATGCCCTTATCATTCATATAAAGTATTAAGTGCCTCAGTATACGTGTAAAAAAATTAAATTCCCCAAATCTGATAAGTCAAATATATATTCATGAGCCATGTTGCAGAACCAATAATATTTTCTAGAGCAACCAATTCAATGTGACATCAAAAAAAAATAGATTTGTTTTTTAAATCTATTTGTGAAACTGGAGGTTTAAATTCTCTTGGTATGTACTTGGACAAAGAAGTGATGTTCCGATGAAGCTTTATGAAGCAGAGTCCACTAGATGGACTCACCGCTGTGTTCAATAGGCAGTCGTGGGGCTCAGATATTACCTGACCCCTCAGTTATAGTGTTTTATCATTTGTCTATACAATTTCTACGCCCTTGAATGCATGACTCGCATATGACGTCCGGTGTTGAGACATTTTTCTTCAAGATCCTACCTTGAATATGAAACTTGTGTTTCAGCATGAAAATGCAAAAAATTGAATGAAAGTTTTACGAATTCATTAGAATCACAACGATGATTTAATATAGTAAAACTATAAACTCATAAATCCAGATCTGTCTATTAAACCTGAATGTGTCATTTAATAAACCTTTTTTTCTTCCTTGAGCATTGATTGGTTTTTCGAAATGTCAAATATATACAGTAAATTCCTCTGATGTTGATCACTAAACATTTGGTTGCTAAGAAGGCTGTTAGCTCAATCCTCTATTTGCTACTTAGTGAAAGATTTTCTTAAGCTAAGAGCGACTCTGGCAAACGCATGCTTCCTTTAACAGCGTTCTTAAGAGCTTTCCTAAGAAGATAGTGGCCCTTAGGAGCTTCTTAACCAACTGTGAAACCCCATTTTATCTGTTGTTCCATCATTAAAGCCCCACAATATGTAACCAATCCAATGAGCAGTACAACAGTTTGCTTCCTTCCTGCTGTGAGAATCTCAATTCACACTTTTATAATAGGGAAAGTTTTTGTCTGAAAGTAACTTTCAGCAGTTTCCATGAGCTTCCTGAACTAACCAATATTTTTGTTTTGACTTGAAATTCTGGTATACAAGGTCAGGTTTCTTTGAGCAAAAGTTGTGGAACAACTAGGAGTTTTTTGTTTTGGCAAGACCTCAAATTCACAAGGATATGCCCGGTTGTCTGATTTGGACTGCCGGCCTGTGCAGCTTTAGTCATTTTTGTCAGTTCAACAACTTGCAGGGGAATCCAGACACATACTCACCAAATTGCTTTTCCACTTGATGTATTATATTCCTTCTGTGCCATCACTTCCCATGATGTCAGCTTGTGTAAGCTCATAAACTGCCCTTTAGAAGGCCAGCAGCACACGGGGTCAGAGTTCAAATTGATTTACATTTGTATGGAGTGCATGGACATCACGCCTGAGTGCCGCTCCTCACATAGGGCAGCACATCAGCTCACACAGCGGTGCATTAGGATAGAACTGCTCAAAGTGAGTGGGTAGCAAGGATCAAGCCTCTCCCTCAAGGATGACGAGAGAATGTGAGAGCAGGTTTGGAGAGGTGGCTGTGGAGTTAAGGATTGTAATAGAAAAAATAGATATGCTATTAATTTGCTGTTCACTCACTCCAAGGTCGATTTAATTTTAAGTTGAACTAATGTTTACAGATAGCAAGGGAAACTTCATCTCCATATTTCAACTTCCATTGTTTTCCTGTTGGCTACCTAGTTTACTACAGAAATGAAGAAGTCAATTGAAGTCAATACTCCTCGTCCATAGGCTTGAAAATCTGTCCTACAGTGGGCGATAAACAAGGACCAGTCTTCTCTTGGGGTGTGTCAACTCACAACTTAATATCTTCACTGTGGTCAGATAGTTATTTCGAAGAAAATGCCCTCAGTATATCAAGAACTGAGAGGTAGACACACCAGTGGTAAAGTCCTGGGTACTTGCCTCAAATAATATCCAATGAAAAAATGTAAGAAATAAAATTTTATTACATAAAATAATAACTTCATACCAGTTACTTATTAGATGATCTATTATAAAAGAAGGGCAATGGCTTAATTGAACATACCGAAGGCTTGAAATTTGACATTAAAACTTCATCTCTAATCATGCTTTTAAAATATATGCTCCTCACCATTGGGCAGTCAAGAGTTTTACTCGCGCTTAATCACCTTTAATGATTAAAAGAGTGGCTTCATGACTTCATGCGACCTGCGGTGTGATAACAGTTTTAGATGACAGGGAATTTTTCTAGAAGGCTTCTTAATCTGCTTTTGATTTGGCACAAACATAGTTTGCTTTTTATCTTTATTTTATAGCTGCACCGGATTAATGAGATGTTTAAGATTTGTATTTAATACAGGAATCAATGCAAATGAAAGCGCCAAGAACAACTTACACATTTTTTTAATGGCATTTTCATCGTTTTTGATTCTAGTTTATGGATTTAATAGTTTGATGAACCAAAGCCAAGCGTCTCCACGAATGCGCATAAACATTTTTTTTTTCCGATTTAAAAACAACATAAATCGTTTTCTTCATTCAATTAAAACTGAAGTTTAGTTCGAGTGATGTAACTACCGCTAAATGATCCTAAATCAGTCAACTCTCTCTAAAATTGTTGTTTAGCAGCATTTAATTTTCTCACCATTTGAGTTGAATTGACTCATTGGATTCTCAGCATGAGCCGCAGCATAAGCTGACGTAGTAAAACACAAGTTAATATGCAAGACAACACACCCACACACACACAGACACACACAGACACACACCAAGACCCTCCAGAGTCTCCAACTCCCCCTGAAGTCGAAGAGTTTATTTTGGCTGGAAGTCAATTTTACACTTACTTAACCCCATAATAAGAAGTCATGTTGTCAAGCGAACATTACGAGCTGCTGTCAAGAAGGAAGGAGAGAAAGAACATCACAGTGTTTAATGAAGTAATTGCATATTTTTAATGCATTTCTAATGATTGATTTCGTTTTTTAGAGTCAGTCGCTGCTACACTTGAAAGAGACACTGATTTCATGATAAGGCGTTTCAGCTTCAAACAGAAATGTGAGTGGTTTTTCTTTTCGTCTTTACTTGCCCATGTTTAAAATTATATTTAACCAGTCGTTACTTTTCAAAGCTTGTCTATGTTGTGTTCAACAGGGTCACATTGAAATACATTTACTTTCTTTCACATCTCCACGTTTCACATGTTTTTTATTCTAAAAATCATATATTTATCCACAAAACCTCAGCCATTTGACTAAGTGTGCAAACTGTTTTATTGGTTTTGTTTTAAAGCAGACTGTTTTTTATGCCTAATTTATATAGTCACAAAATAAAATAGTATACACATATTTTGTTGTTACACAAATTCATATTTCCTGTCAAAACATTCCTAGAGTGACATCACTACTTTTGAGTTCAAGTTTATTTAATATTTTGTGACAACAAATGGTTGTTCAGCTTGACCCAGAGACCACACAAGGGATACCACAAAAACTTTTGTTTTCGGGGAATCTCACACAAAACAGGTTGAAAGATGAACACTTTAATAATTGTTTAAATATATAATTACAATTTATTTTTGTCCTAAGAGCCTAAATATGTAGACGATCAAAGTCATGCAAACAATTATTGTTGTAATTTATAATTATGAGATTGTGAATCTGCAGGAAACATGTAGAATTAATAATATAAATACAAAATCTGATTCAGTATGTATGTCAAATATGCATGTCAGTTTAACATCACTATTCCCTTTACTTACTAAACAGATGTTATCAAAAAAAATAGAAAAAATGTCTCCATAAACCTGTCAATCACGCGTTTCATGTTTGCTCAACAGTGTCAAACATAAGTCGGATGACATTTCTCTCATCGTTATCTCAACTGTGTTGAAGTGGGTACAAAAGAGCGTGACTTCAGAATCTCACTTCTGACAGAATTGAGATTCAAGTTCAGTTTGTGCCAACATAATGTTCCAATAAAGTCATCTTTAATGTTAGTCAAGTGAAATATATAAACCCCAGCAGTCTCGTATTCATCGTAGGAAGCAACAGTTTAATCATGTTCTACAATAATGCTGATTATATTTCACTACAGTGTGGCCGGACTGAATGACCAAGAAAATCCTGATCTGGATTTTTCTTTAAAAAACATCGTTTTAATATTTTTGTGCATGAGTTTGAAAGGAAGCTGCTCAGCCCACCTACGCTGGCATCGTTTTACAAAGAATTTCAATGGCTCTACACTCTTTTCTGTCAGCTGTCTGATAAAATGAGTCGCCAACAGCTCATTATAGCTTGTATTGCATCATTACTGCGCTTACACTGTTTGAGGCCACACTCGTGAGCATGTGTAAACACACACAGTGTGTTTGGATATACATGTTGTATCCATTTCAGAAACCACTGATCAATGGCTACAAAAACAAAAGTCGATAGAGGAACACATTAAATGTTGTTTTTGAGTTGTTTCTACATTTTGGATCACATGACATTGAATTCATGTTTGGTTTCAGAGGGACTGTTATGGAAGTCAACGCGTGCTATCGCACCTTGAATATGAATTACCGACACTGACGTGCGGTGAGCTTCATGGCTGGTGAGGCACTGACTCTCTTTAGCGTCAGATTTACAAGTATATAAAGCCAAAAGAGAAGCTTATTCAGTTGACTACTTGTTATTTCATATCTCATCAGCATTATTCACACACATATATGAAGTTTAAGAAATATATGATTTAATGAATTGTTTCTCAAAAAGTCTATATTGAATTGTGATATGTTGTGGGATATAAGTCTAGCTCCCCTAGATCTATGGAAGCCATGGATTGTAGATGAATACTGATTTATAGCTTCATAAACCTGTTATCTTTGATAAAGACATAAGAGTCCTAGCTGAAATATTACGTTTTAATTTTCAATTTATTTAAAGTTATGTATCCAAGATCTTTAACCTCGCATATTTATATAAGGATATATTTATATAATAATATATCGTATATTATTATATAAGGAGTGCAGTGAGAGTATCTGGATGTTCTGTTCCATGTTAGTCTTTGTATCCTTTGTCTTTGTTGTTTTTCTTTCCTTGACCTATGTTCTTTGTCTTTGTCTTTAGACTTAGATTGTGTCATCTTGTTCTTCCTCTTTATGTTCTTCTTCTTATTTTATTTTTTATGTATTATTTTTTATTGTTTATGAAAAATTGCTGGCTATTGGAAAAAACAATTTATCAATAAAGTTTTACCTTACCTTACCTTACCTTATTTAATGATCTGAGTGAGACCTTTCAATTTGCTGAAAATCTAAATTTGTTTTAAACAATCAATAGATATAGAGAAAGATAAATGAACTAATCAATCTTTTAAAAAGGATTAGCAAACGTCGATTCAAACAGTACAGAGTATGACTGATAATAAAGGATTACAAGGAAGACGCAGCTGATTCAATGCTCTTAATTTGAAAGTCAAGCATTTATTTCCTTCTTTAAATGGCTTTTGGGGAATTTACCGTAAAGTTTAGTGATAAATATCCAGATTTAAATTAGGTTCAAGAGTGAAGAATCCCGACGGTGTCAGACAACTGGTGCTGTAGTGACAGATAGACCCACCTTTTGTTGCTTCTGATGTATAAATGGGTCAATATAAGTGTATTGCCAAAATGCAGTTTTTAAATATATTGTATTTCTGGTCTTAATTTTATCTGTAAATAAAAGTTTCTCCGCCTCAATGGAGATGTGATGTAGTTTGATGAGGCTCATAAGTTTGTGGCTTAAGCTTTGCCTTTTCACTGCGGCTGTATTGACGATCAGTGAAACTAAACAAGACCCTTACAAACATTAAACTTTAATGATTAAAGACATCAGCCAGACTGTGGAAAATCAAGGCAATTATAAGTATCTGTGAGCATTATATTGGCGACATTCAGAGATGCGGTAACCAACAGTAAACCGTCCCTGATTAATAACATTGAATTTTTACAGCGTCAAAATCAGATTTTTAAATTAAAAAATTGTTTTTCTTGCCAGCTATTTTGGTTTCAATGCATGAATACGATCTGTATAAAAATGAAAGTCTTAAAAAAGTCAACATATAACAATACTTACTGTGAAGAATCCAACGTTAAATAAAACTTGTAAAAAAATGTAAATATATTCAGTTTAAAGAATTCAATGTGAATAGAAAACGGCAGGGTTAACATCTGGGCAACCAAGTAGAAGCAACCGACGTACCTGAAGTAAGTAAACCTAGTAGGAGTAAGCCATTGCACCCAACACACACAATGCTGCTCAGAAAATCTGTTTCATTTATTTCTGTTCGTAGCGTTAGAATACAGATATACTTGACATATGCAAATCCATTTTCTTACACAGATGTTGTTCCCTTCGCTCGTACATCATGGTGGAGCTGTGGAGGTCGTCGCCATTTACAAATAGCAAAACGGTGAAGACCTTACTTGAAGCACCAACACATCCTGCGTGGTTAGGAAGGATCACCTGCAGTTATTCTTCCTCGGGAGACTGAGGAGTGTCGGCCTTGAAGACCCAGTGCTGTCAACCGGCTACAGCTGTGCAGAGCAGACTGTCATCGACATATTTGTGACATGACAGCTGTTCTGCAACAGTAGAAGTCTCTCCACAGGGGGTGGGGGGTGCAGGGGCCGCGCAGAGAGTCATTGGAAACATCTCCAAACCATCTTTGACATCTACAGCTCCAGATGCTGATTATTATTATCATTACAACTCCATTATAAATAATTACTGGTTGGCGTTGTCTGGGTCTAACATGGGCTTTCGTAGAGGTATAAAGAAAGTTTCACTCCATCTCACTCAAATATAACATTCCAAAATGATTAGCCAGAATCGATGACTATCA
The DNA here is from genome assembly GCF_982586985.1 of Callionymus lyra. Lineage (NCBI taxonomy): Eukaryota > Metazoa > Chordata > Actinopteri > Syngnathiformes > Callionymidae > Callionymus > Callionymus lyra. Next base: position 19,728,754 of record NC_141823.1, read on the forward strand.
TTGTCTGACATAACAATTTGCTGCGGATCGAACGTTGTCATCAGGCGAATATTGACAGCGGCTCCCAGGGTAATACAATCCCTGTGTGACCTCTGGAAATGTCACAAATTGACATTTATGCTTAGGTGGTAATTGTTATGATATTGACTGCGGCGAGGTTAAGCCAAGATTGGCCTGCAATTGTTGACTTATAAGGTTAATGCTATCCACACACACAGAAACACACACACACTTAAACAGTCAAGTTTTGCCCCTGCAGAAAATATTGAATCGTTTAAAGAGCCAAGAATCTTTCACTTCATGAATTAAACTGTTGTTTTCCAATTCCCTCCTTGTATCTGGACGTCCACTGTCATCATAAGAAACAAGAGAGTATAAAAAATATAAAAATTATATTCGGGTCTTTCTATAAAAAGGAACATATTTGTGTTAGTTTGATTTCATGATCTGTATAAATCTGTTAAAAACTTTTAATTGATGGCTTACAAGGCCGTTATCTACTGTTGTGAAAACATGCGCATATATTCTTACAAGGCCGTTGTCTACTGTTGCACACAAGTCCTTATAAGGTAACATTCAGTTGGTGTTATGTCTGACTCATGGGGTGAAAGTTACAGACAGAAGTTATTGACACGTTTCCTGAGTGTTCGGGCTTGACCTTTATTGAATAGAACACTCAGCACGTGTCACCCGAACAAATACAGGTGATAAGGTTATGCAAACTGATTGACAGAAATATAATGAGGCTTCAGTTTAAAAAACATTTTTGTATGTTTCAATGTCATTGTAATTGTTAGGCTATGCTTAAATTTTACTTTTATTTATTCTAATTAATAATAATAGGACAAAGCAAACCCCTATTGACCCCGAGGAGAGGTGGTTTAATTTTGGAGTTTCCTTCCGATCCTGCCTTCCATCCCTGGATAGCTGGGATCACTTTTTGTCAGCCCCCCTTTCCTTTAACCTGTCCAGCATGGGTGGCCCTACTAGGAGTACAAGACTCCACTCCAAGATAAGGTAGTAATCCCAAAAGATGTTTTATTTTCTTCTGTAAATAGTGGAGTTTTGACAGGACAGCCAAAGCGCTGGGATGTGACGGATAGTGGGTCTTAAATAACTATTATATCTGATGATAATATACAGACAATCCAATCGCATCCCAACAGAAAAAACGCTGTAGCTAAACAGGATTTAGGAAGTTTGACCAGCCGTGATCAGTGATTTAATTAAAAACTTGATGGTTTGCTATGGACATGATCTGGAATTTCAACCAGCCAATGTCAAATAATTTAACTAAATGTGATTTATTTGTATTTTATGATAAGTTTAAATCACGTTTTTCAAATGCATCTGAATATAAATATGAATTGCTAATGAGGAGAAACATCATTTTAGTGAATTCTTGCTAAGGAGCAGGTGTAAATGATCTAGAGTATCTAACACAAGATCGCAGCTACTGTAATATTAATGAATGCTAGAATCCTGTACATTTTCCACTGTTCACCTCTTACACAAGTCAAATTTAGCTCATGCTTCATGAATGTGGTAAAATGCAAGCAAATAGTGAAAGTGCTAAACAATCAAGTTTTTCAACAAGGATGTTAATGTATTTTTAATGCCATAAAAGTTTATTTTTCAGGGTGGGTATCGGTCTTTATACAGCCAGCCTCAAGTGGACACTCAGAGAACTACAGCATTGGTTTTATCATTTTTTTTTAAAAGGATGATTCCCACTGAAGACAACTAGTGGAGCCAGACTGAACCTTTTCAATCTAGAGGGTGCCTCAAATACAAGAAAGGAAATGTTTAAAAATATATATACAATATTTTTAATAGGATCAGAATCAACAGTCATACCTTTGATCTGACTAAACTATTAGGGAACCTTGCTCCAGAACATGATAAAAAATGGAACAATGAACTTTGAAGTTGATCCTTTACCACATAAAAGATTCAGCTTCATCAAAGAAATATCAGTTTCCTGCTTGTTTGTCTGCATTATTGAATTGACACTGACCGGATACCTTTGAGGTTAGGAGGTCTTGAAGGTGTGTGACCTGCTCGACATAGTGTTTTTAATTATATATATGTTCACAAAAGTTGCAATGATTCCGTACCTCAACTCTTTCATTTGTTCCACCAGTGTCAGAGAAGCTGTGTTGTCTTTTTTTCCTTCCAGCCGCGTCTGTTTTTCTTATTTGTTCATCTTTATTTTGGTCCTTTCAGGCCTTTCACATGCTGTTCTGACGGTTACACACCTACCTTCTGATGATATTTCCGTGTCTGTCTTTCGAGACATGGAAATAAAAATCCTTTCTATCAGACGAAAGTCAGGCTTTTCATTTCTGAAAAACAACCTGTGCGTGAAAACAATGTTTTATTTTAGTAACCGTTTTTAAAAACATTTAAATGTTTAACTTGTTAATCAAAATATTAAATCTGAATTAACAAACTTTTTTATTTGTGAAAACAGAATTGATACAGTTCAGAAGGGGAATCCATTAAGTTTTCTTTTCTCCATTTGTACGTTTTTAAACTACAAGAAAAATAGAGATGGCTTCGGAGAGACTATCAACTAACCACAGTTTTCAATATTGTTTACATTCTTGGAGATCCTGCCTCACAATAACTGTTATTCTCACACACTCCGCCACCATTCAATCATTCTCTGCAGCACTTTAGAGTTTGAGCACATGGTTGTTGAGCGGAGGAGAGCGTGAGCGCGTGTGATGTACTTCAAAGGACGGTTTTGCTCCCGTAATCTCAGACAGCGTGACTTTGATTTCCAAATCTCTGGAAGGATAGAATTGCTTTCAAGGTTGAAAGTCAGCTCAACGGAGCAACTTAATTGATTAGATTACACATCATCAATCGATTCAATCATTGCGAATGACTCCGAACGCTTCCGTCGATGAGAGGAGAACGTTTCTTTTCATAGTGAGCCAGAGGCGACTCTTACATGTACTCTAGTACATTTCATTCCACGTGAGAGAACGTAAAGAGGACGAGATCACAGGTTTTAAAACGAGATGTCCCACTTTTACAAAAACAGCTGAAACTATCATTTATTGCCTCGCTGCACGTGGACTTCATACATATGCTGGTGGCATTTCCAACTGTGTGTAATATTCATATTTAAACCTTCCTCACTGTAGAAGATTAATGAGTAAGTTGTAGCAGTTGCGCCCCCATTAACCTCTAGAGGAACACATTTGCTGGTAATGCCCAGCCTCAAAATACATCTGCTATTTGATTTATCTTGTAAACAAATGGTTTGTTAATCCAAACCTCATGCTAACGTAAGATGTTAGAGCAGGAATATATCTGAAGGGTGTGAGAAAGTGGTAGAAGAGTTCACTATTTTTAATTATTTTTTACCTGCTCTGTGAAGGATATAACATGATTTATGGGTGTTATTATTTGAACAACCCATCCCTGCTAGATTAAGTTCATTTTTATATTATTTACATTTACATTTATGTTAATTTCTTAAAATAAATATACTGCATTGTTATTTTGGACTTGAAAAATGGACCCATCAAATGAGAAAAAAAAAAAGAAAAAAGGATTTCTAATCAATGAGCTGAACTTGTTTAATTGGTGCTGATGTCGGGGAAGAGAAGTATTCCCGCAGCATGTCTACATGTATATTGGGTTTCCAAAAACAACATGAACACACGACCTAATGATAATCTGGTGATTTAAAATAAGTCTTACTCATTTTGTTAAAAAAAAAAAAACGAAAAAAAAAACTTTCAAACAAAATACTTACTCAGACGTTTGTGATATGGGAAATTGAAGAACAAGATGTTTTACACCCAGGACTTCCCTGTTAGTGCTGCCCAAGCATACAGGTGCATGAGTTTCGAAAAAGCCTGCATAAATAAAGAGGTCTTAAGATGTTTCTTTAAGGAGTCAGTAGGTCCATCAAACACAGAAGGAGAGGAAGATCGTTACAAAGCTTAGGAACCTGTGTAACAGCTCCTTGAATTATCAGTCAGACATTGAGTTTCAAACAGGTGCTTTTATTGGATCTCACTACAAAACAAAATATCATAAACTTGTGGACATACATAATAGTGCTGTAGTTTCACAGATTACATTAAATCCTAAATAAAATCCATCTCATTCCTACATAGAATATAAGCATACTTCAAGAGGAGTGAGTGCTGCTGGACAGTTATAGCCGATTAGTAGGCCTACATCACAGTCTTAAAGAGAAGGGATCTTAACTGTAGCGCCATTTCCTTAGTTGGAATATAAGATTTGTCCACTGGGATGAAGTTACGACTGTAAGCCTGGTGTAGTTGAATTAAATTAAAAAAAAGTTAAATCAACGAACTGGCAAATCGTGAACACTTTTACTCTCAATGACTGTCATGTCACTAAGCTTCAGCTTTACCTGGTTTGACGTCTACATTCAATTGGTCAAGCAAGTCATCTAAAATAAAGGTTGAGTCACTCTGTGTGTCCAGTATTGCATAAGTAAGTAACTCTCGGTTTGGCTCATTCACTGAAGACACAAAGACTGGGACATCTTAAAACTTTCTTATTCGTGCAGACTTTTCCCTGATTTTCTGGGACTTCTGTGTTGTTCTCGGTGTACTCTTGACCTTCTAAGTATTTTTTTTTCGAGTGTTTAAGTGCTTTGTGACCCTGGTTTAGAAAAGCGCTCTATAAATATAAATAACTTACTTACTTACTTACTATGCTTGAAGTTGCCGAAGCGTGTTGCGTTGACATGAAGGACACAACATTGTGTACTTCATAACTTGCATGTGCCTGTGTGGGAGTGGAGTTATTTCTCATTTCATCCATGGGGTTTTGCTTCCTGGTTTCATGCAAACACGTTGGATGACGCAGCTGCAAATGTTGCACGTATCTTCTCTTACAATCCTTGGTTATGTGGGCCTTTCCTAAGCACCCAAAGCAGAGTCGATTTTCATAGATAAAGACCCTTTTCTCTTCACTGCTCTTGGCTGCGAACAATGGACATTGTGTGATCCCATGAGTGTCACCTTTGCAAACAGAGCAGAATCACTTTGGCTTTGCTCTATAAGTTTCTTTTTTCTCTTGAGTATCACCTTTAGGACCTGTGCTTGTCTTAAAATCTGGATAACTTCCGGATGCGTCAAGTTTATCTACAACGATGCGACTCCATTTGCTGCAGAACAACTTTAGAGAAAGTCTGCCAACTCTCGTAGCGCTAGTGGTTCATTGCCGTGGATCCTGGGCCATCTAGCAAGCTTATCACGGGAAGCTTTTTGTATGAGAAACGGGTTTCCATACCTTTCTTGTAGAACTTTCAAAGCTTCATGGAATGCACTCTCGGAATCTTCAACTGCTTTGCGAGCCTCTCCGCATAGACACCTTTTTAAATAAAATATTTTTTCACTGGGAGAGAGGGGTTTTTTGTCAATAATTGTCATGTATGTCGACCTCTAGTCAGTAAACATTAAATGGTCACCACTGAATGTTGTGGGTTCAGGGACTGGCAATCTATTCATGCTTATTCAAGAGTTAGCAATAGCTTGAGCTAAGCTCAGGGACTCAGGGACCATTGTCACTTCAGGGGTTGTTTGGTGAGGACAGAACTATGCAGCTCACACGAGCTGCAGCAACATAAACATCCGTTTCTGCTTATAACTGCTGCGGTTTTGCCTTCTATTCATCAAGTAATTGTTGCATTTCCACCTCCCTTTGTCTGATATCTGATAAGAGCCTTGCCTCTTTAAGTTTCCATTCATCTTCCAACCTTTTGACTCGGAGCTGTTTGTGTTTGAATTTCTTTCACAGCCTTTGACTGCTCCAAGTTCAGCTTTACTGTTGTTAGAACTATTTAAGCTGGAATGACTGCCCAATGAACCCTGTGCTTGTTTAATACTTCTCTTAATCTTTCCTTTTCAAACTGATCATTATAAGCTCCGTCAATAGTTTCTAATCGCTTACTAATGAGGTCCCAGATTTCCTTTGTCAATACGACACAAGTATCCATCCTTTTGACATTCTCAGGTGTAGTGTTGCAGTTACGTAGGATGGGTTCATAATGCAGTCTTAGGGCATCATGCTTTGCTTGAATATCTTCTTCCAATCGGTTGATGTTCTGAGTTTTTAAATGTGTCCTAGTCTCTTTTGCAGTCAGCTTCCAAGAATGAAAGGCTTTGTTGAATTTTATTTCTCGCCATTTGACGGTCTGGTTTTGCATCTCCTGGCCTTTCTCTGTGAGCTTTCAAGAGAGAGAAGTGACATTTTAACCTTATTTTGTAAACTGTTTCAAACTGACTATAGCCCTAAATATTTCTATACTTGAGTATGAACTTATAAGCTGTAGCTAGTCATCACCAAATAGTTTCCATGTCAAGCATTCACCTTACGTTCACTTGAGGGAATTGTAAACAGTTACAACAGAAGATATCAATAGTGAGTACTGTAAGCAGATACTCTGGAATAAACCCCTTTTTAAAGACAAAAAAGAATCATTAATAATTATTAAGTACCAGAACATACACCAGTCTCAATATGTTTTAACAACTTTAGTGTACTGTCCCTTTACATTTTGCCTGGTTGCAAGACTTTACTCCAGCAGAATTCTCTTGCTGGACAGCGGGACGTTGAATGCAATGGTGCTTACTTCGGTTGGATTTGACGTAGCAAAGAGTTTTCACTGTAGCAGCTCCTTGGAATTATTTGTCAGACGTTGAGTCTGAAACAAACCCAAAACAAAGAACCGCACAACCATCAGTGCAGCCACACTCCTCCTTACCAAAACAAAATCACAATGAAACGTAATAACATAAAGTAATTAAACAACAAATTAAACTATAATCAAATCAAGGCACTGGGGAAACTGTCATGGTAGTAAATGTACATATTGCCTGCCATTAGAGCCTGGAAGGATTTATTTTCTCTGGTACGGATTTGTGTGTGCGGAACCATCAGTAGATTCTGATCCACAGACCTAAGAGCCCGAGCTGAGGTGTAAGGCTTGATCAGTTCACTGATGAATAGCACTGAAAGTAAGCACCAGAATTTCAAAATTGATCCTAAAAAGCTGGCGATAATGAGTTTCAAGGATCGGGGAAATGTGAGTTCTTCTACTAGAGCGGGTCAGAATGCTCGCTGCAGAGTTTACTTTCTGGTATCTAAAGACAACACCAGTCATTGTATGATACGCTACCAAGCCTGGTAGACTTACACACTACTACTAAATGGAGTTATTAGTATGCATATCTATGGTTAAAAGCTTCCTGATTGGACCTGATGTCCTTGACCAGCAGGAATATTCTTCATGTTCAGCTGATGTCCATCAGGAAACCCAAAAGAAGGAAGAAGATAATGCAAAGGACAGCATAGATTAACTTTCAAATTTAAACAATTATGTTAAAATAATAGTTTTATACTTTGGATTTTCAAAAGAGAAAAAATTGTCTACAAAATCAGAAAGTACTGATAAAAATCTATATCTATACAGGGCACTTTAGTTACAGCAGTCATATTGGTTACCCTCTCACAGGTGCTACAGGGGTACTAATACTAATAGGGGTTCTAAAGAATGGCATGAACTGCTTTGTCTCTGGACTAAGCGTTATTTTTGGAAACCTAAAATTTATTCTTTCGGGAAAACGAAGAAGGCTGTGCACCAACTACTTTCTTAATATTAGTGGTACAATAGTGTGAATATAATCATTTTGTTCCTCTTCCAGTTTTAGACTAAATTAGAGCTCTGAAGCTCAAATGTTAAGCAAGTTACAACATTTCAAAAGTTGCAAGTCCTCCAAAGTATTTGGCCTTGTTTTAGCCCTTATCAGCTCATGTGTAATTTTACGGAATGTGTGGCAAATGGCCAAAAAGTCCATGTGAAAGGGACCACAAAATAATTGTAACAAAAAGACATGGCATTTCCATGTTTCATTTTAAATATTTTCAACTGATAAAAATCTCTGGGCAGCGTCCCGAACTTCAACTAGTAATAACATGATTGAATCCATATTCTATTGGCTGATACCCTTAGATCTTCAGCATCCTTTAAAACTATGTATTCACTGTCTTGCTCAAGGACATTTTGACAGGACACACCGCTGTTGATCTGCACATTGTCTGTCTGTGAGATTGGATCTGTAACCTTACAGTAATGGGATGGTCTCACTAACTACTAATCCGCTCCGCCACCTGAGAGAAAAAGAGACTGTGAGATGGATAGGCAGGGAAATATGAGTGGGGATAAAAGAGATGAGTAGAAAAAGTCGTCAGATGAGGAGAAAGGATGATAACACAGACGGAGATAGTGGAGAGACAAAGTCTGAGTGATGGCAAAGACACTGCAGATGAATAGCAAAAGGGGAGGGAGAGACATCGAGAGACATCGGCTGAGTGATTGGGATGGCAGGGAGCGAGCTGGTGAATGAGCTGGAAGGAGAAAGGGATATAATAAGAAAGAAAGATATGACTGGAAAAGAAAACTGGATAAAGATAAATGACAGTAAAAAAGAAGAGAGAGAGGTCAAATCCAAAGAGAGGCTCTCATCTCTGCTTCCTCAGTGGTGCGTCCGTTTTGAATACTTATCAGCTATTGGTCGGACAAGAGGAAATGGTAATTGCGGAACCTCCTAACCTGCTGTTTCCTCAATGACAAACTCTGGTGTCCTTTCATTTGACTTCCACTCCCTTTTACTTACTGCCAGCAGTGTCGCGTTTTGTCATTAGTCACAAAGGCAACGGCTGTGTTTCTGTGTGCGGGGAGTGGGAGAAATGGCTGTGAAGGCTTCGAGGCATGTGTGAGAAGGAGGAACAGAACGAATGAGTGACCCCTGTCACGAAAGGAAGGGTGCACTCTTTTTTAGAAACAATTACTTCCAACTATCTCAATAACAATTCAATCTGATCCTCTCGTCTGAGAATTGACTTCAAACCATAACAATTTCTGAGCTCTGGGATCCAGGAGAGGCTCAGTGGAGATCCACATACACTCAGCAATGAAATCATTTTTATAACGTTTTTGTTCTCTCAGTTATATGCTTGTAGGGCAACTAATGTGAAATTCCAACTCTTCTGACTTGCTCACATTTTTCAAATGTTGAAGTCTTCCTCTCCAATATGCAGTAAGTCCCTCATCATGACAATGTTTTCAAGTTCTCCCCGGTCTGAAATCTCAGCGAGAGGTTACGAGAGCCATTATGTAATATTAAGCCAGCTGTAATCAGTCCCGCTTTGTTTATAAGTAATGATGCTTGGTGAAAAACCTTAATGCTTGACTAATCACAGTAGAGTGGGCATGTTAAAGGTAAACAAGATTTATTCCCAGATTTTTTTTTTTTTTTTAATGGGAAGGGCTTAACCCCTTGCAATATGTTTGGGACAAGGTGACCCGAAGGACACCTTAACTTTGACAACACAAGGGTTAAGTACATTTTCTAATGTAAATATTTCAGTTAAAAATAGAGTTTTGTACAAACAGACACGTACTGATGAGTACAATAGAGGTCCAAGATCCATTAAAGACAAACTTAAATCAACACAGCAGCTGCCATTTAAGCCATTTACTCTTTCATTTCTTAGAATGAATTTTTTTTATTTTCTTTCAGTGGTGAGAGATTACTTTGTAACTTCTTCAATTTTCCTTCGTTTAATATTATTAAACCCTTTATTTTGTTATATAATTACAATTTATTATTTATTTTCTATCAATCTTTTCTAGGTCTTTGCTGAAGCTAATCTTATGCTTTTACTATTTGCATCCCTCAGTATATGCTGGCCACAGTGTTTAAATCATGTGACGTTGCAATAGAAGAATTTATATAATAAAATACAAGCAACAATCAGTTTTTGGGGCTGAGCTTTATTTTGATAAACATCATTAAAAAGAAGAGAAGTTCAATGCAATTGATTGTAGAGCAGAAAGTATCTTTTTGACTCTATGTTTCCTGATACATAATAATCTTTCTTTGGTGGCTCTTTCCTGCATGCTTGTAATATACATCAACCGAGGCAACCCAGCTAGGGTTGATCAGGACCTAGCTTGTGTCCAGGTAGTGCTACCTCACCCATGGTTCTCCCCTCCTAAACCACAGCCACCTTGAGGCAACATCTGCTGCCTCCGTGATTTCCTTAACAGCCCTACGCATACTGGCCCCTGTGATGCCCAAGATTTTGACCGCCCTGCAGAGAGACTGGCCTGCGAACCCTCTGCATCCCAGCTCAATGAGCTCACATCATCCTCGCCACCCATTACCCAACTAGCTCGGCATATTTCCTTTTCCTGGATCTAAGCAGTGCTTTCAATAGGTCAGGTCAGACATCCTGAGGGACAAGCTGGAGCTGTCTGGAAAGGACACTCACCTCATGGACTGGATTGTGGACTACCTCACCAACCGTCCACAGTTCGTGAGGACCGGGATGGTGTTTCGAAGACTGTACTGTGCAGTGTAGGGGTCCCCCAGGGAACAGTGTTGGCACCGTTCCTCTTTTCACTGTACACTGCAGACTTCCAACACCTGTCTCCCACCAGTTACCTGCAAAAGTTCTCGGACGACTCCGCCATCGTCGGCCTCATTAAGGACGGGGATGACGGGTCAAACCGGGGACTTGTCCAGGACTTTGTTGACTGGTGCCTGGAAAACCACCTCCAGATCAACTCCAGCAAAACTAAGGAGTTGATTGTGGATTTCCGGCGGTGTCCCTCCATCTCCCCCTCACCACTGAACATCCAGGGACAGGACATTGAGATTGTCACGTCTTACAAGTTCCTGGGTGTTCACCTCAACAACCGCCTGGACTGGGTGGATAACACTGCTGCTCTTTATAAAAAGGGGCGGGGTAGACTCTACCCGCTCCGGAGGTTGGGGTCGTTTGGTGTCCAGGGGCCACTCCTGAAGTCATTCTATGACTCAGTAGTGGCCTCTGCCATCTTCAACGATGTGGTCTGCTGGGGGAGCAGCATGACAGCAAAGGATAGGGCTAAACTGGACAGCATTATTAAGAAGGCCGGTTACGTCCTAGGGCGCCCCCTGGATCCTGTGGAGGAAGTGTCTGGGAGGAGGATACAGAGAAAGCTGGCCTCCATGAGAAATAACTTATCTCACCCTCTCCAGCACACACTGAGGGCATTGAGGAGCTCCATCAGTGATAGGATGCTTCATCCCAGGTGTGTGAGGGAGAGGTACCGCAGGTCCTTCCTCCCTGCTGCCATCAGACTCCACAATAAGAACTCAGCAAGATAAATATAACAGCACCTTTTCTTCTTGTTATTTTTGTAAATATGATAGTGTATATATAATATAGGGCAGATTTTTATTCTATTCTATTTAGATCTTTCTTTTCATTTTATTATTCTATTTCTGGGTGTTTTATTTTTTTTTTTATTTGAGGTATTGCGCTTGCTGTTGTTTAAACTGAATTTCCCCTCGCGGGACAAATAAAGGATTTCTGATTCTGATTATTTTGCCTCCTTTCTCTTATTGGCCTCCCCGATATGGTCCTCCCCAACAGTTAGTTCAAGGAGGAAAATCTGTTTAGAGGTGTTTGAGATGAGAAGCATGTCCGGCCGCAGTGGCGTATGGCAGTGGCGACAGATGATGGTGTATGCTTTGGCTTTCTGGACTTGTCAATGACGTAGCGGCCTCCACCCAGGGCCTTCGCAGCAGGGGATATGCTCCTGGGTTCCCCTCTTTAGGCAGAGGTTGCAGGCTTATGACTCCACCAACGCCCAGCTGAACAGGTTGGATGAGTTTGGTAGTATGTCGTTGACAACCAGGATCAGAAATCATTCAACTCCTCATTCAAGCTGCTGATGGGTAGTTTTAGCTTGTTTTCAGCAATGCTGCTCAAGCTTCGAGGAAGTCATTTTCAAAGATACCTTTTGACTCTGTTTTCAAAGCCCTCGATGGTGGAGATTGGAAACTCATAGATCAGAAGGGGCCAGAGTATCCATAGAAGGATGCTGTGTTGATAAATCCATTATATTAATCCAATCCATTCAATGCATTCAATAATAATGAAAACATACTTTTATTTTTTTTTACTTTTATTTTCATGAGGGATGGCTATATTTAAGTGCCATTCTTTTGAAAGAAAAATTAAGTCTAATATTGTGAAAAACGGAGAGGACGGTTCAGTTACATTGTCATCTGAAAGATAACAACATAAAAAGAATCTCACAGGAAAAGGTTCTGAGAGATCAAGGTATTTTAAATTCATGTTTATTCAGCTGGGCCTCGATGTCAATGCTATTCAACATTTGACTTAAGCCGGAATATATTTTTCCAAGATGGCCACATTTTCCCTGATCGCTGGATACATTTGATGAAAGAATAGAGACATAAGTTCATGTTTATTTTAAACCAACTCAAATTTACTAATAATTCATCCTGATCCAATTTTCTGTTGAGATCATTCTTCACGTCAGTTCTTTTCGTCTATTTTTAGAATCAACCTAGAAAAGAATGGAAATGAATGTAAAGTGAAAGCTTTTCCACGTCAATACAACATATTGAATATCAGGTTATTGTGATTCTTTCTCAAACAAGCTTCCTCACATGTCTTACAAGCACACAGGGAACTCATGAACAAGAAGAAGTTCTATTCAAAAACAATAAGAAAAAATACAACCTAAACAAACCATCACATTTATTTAGTGACTCACCAAGCTCGAACTTGTTTCGGATTCTCAAGACCACAATCTCAGTCGAACACTGACTTTGGAGTAATCGGTTCCTTTTTAGAGTTAATGACAAAATGTATGTTTATTTTAATGTCTGGACTGGACTGGAGCTCAGGTTCATCTTCCTCCAAAAAGATGCTTAAAAACGATCAATTACCTCCAAATACCTGCTTGTATGTAACGTCCATCTTGTATTAACTCCTCCACAAGAAGAATTGTTCGGACGTTTCATCATGTGGCAGATGTTTAAACAGTAGCAAGCCATGTAAATCGGAAGTACTTTGGGTAAATATTACGAGCGCTGCCAGTGTAGACAGTAGACTGTGTGCACTCTGGAAGCGCTTGCTATATTATCTGTATTTCTCTTAAAACGTCAATAGAGTTGTTGTTTTTGGGCTTATCCTCAACATTTTGCCTTTTTTTTAAGTGTATATTGACAATATAAGAGATGTTCATGAATATAAAAAGGTGGAAAAGAAATAACGAATTTAAGCATATTTAACTTGATTTTTTTTTACTCGATTTTTGTTCTTTTCACTTCTTTAATTTGCTCGAAGGCCTCTTACTAAAGCCACAGTGTAAAACGTGATGTGACATGATGAGTGTATATCAATTCATTCTCTAAACTAATTGTTAGTTTAGACTGAGAGAACTGTTAACTTCAACTTTAAATGAAGGATCAAAACAATCCTTAGTATTTAAAGTACCAGCAGTGCTGTTGCAAATTTGATCTATAAAAGATGTTCTCCAGTCAGATCATTTCATCCTAACAGAATAAATCATATTAACACAAGCCATCAAGGAGTGTGTGAAGATGGGAACCATCAATTATTAAAAGCAAGATATGGTTGTATTTAAAAAAAAAGAAATCACAGACTTCATATTGGAATACAAACTTCATGAACCTCTGAGAGTCTAACTTTTTCTCAACTTGTGACAGTGAAGGTCAGCGAGACATGGAAGCAGAAATAACTCAGTGAGGGAACACACTTAGTTGTGTGATTAGAAACGAAGCCCTTGGCAATGACGACGCGGTGCCAAAAGATCTCGACCTGCTGGGACTTTGTCTTCAACAATGTTTTTTCTTTAAATAGAAAATTGTTCGAGGAGGAATGAGAATGAGAAGGAGAAGCAGAAACTGATCCACTTCATTTTTAGGTTCCCCTTCATCGAAGATGAGTAAAGAACTTCATTAGTGCTCTTAGGGAACACATCTGTACCTGGCAACACATTTTGGGTCGATGGTAAGAAATGCTCAAACCTTAAAGTAGGTGCTTTTAGCTGTATTTCAAGTGTTATGATCGCATTTTCACTCTGGTATTGGAACATCTGCAGACTCTCTTGGAGACGTGGCCTGATGGGATAAAATTAAAGAAAGCCTTCATAATCTCAAACAAGAATGACTCAGGAAGATCGATCTGTCACAAACTGTATGTAGCGGAAACAAAGTGCGAGTGAGAGTCTTAAGCAGAACACACGAGGAGTTGTTATACAAATGCACAAATTAATTAAAAAAAACAAAAAAAAACCAACAAGACTCCTGACACAATTAAATTCAAAATCTCATCCATAAATATGAGTCCAAAATCTTACATAAAGTGTCCAAATACCAAAACGTTCACCAACTCGGGTATTAAATAGGAAAGGAAAAAATCAGAACAGGGAATCTGAAAACATAAAAAGCTGATATTAAAAGACTCTCAAACAATCAACTAAAATACTTGAAAAATCCAACATAGTTGGTAGAAATACTGCAAGTTATTACATGATCAGCTCCTGCCGTGTGCCATCAGTCAAGCCACAAGGGGGAGAGAAGCCAAAAAACAGGAAGTTACCAAACCAATATAAAACCTCAAAAAAAATGAAAAAAGAACACATTCAGTGTAAAGAAAGTCATCAAATTATTTTTTGCTTCTTTAGAAATTGTTTTGAAAGAAACTTCCAATATCTGTGACTACTGGAGTCCTTCTCACGATTCTGGCCACATGCTGTCAAAAGAAATACAGTTCTGATAGTAACAACAATACTAAAAAAATGCACTGAAACTTAAAATTACTTTGAGAAATGTTTGTCAAAGACACACTTGCAGTCTCCTACATTGGTCACTCACAGGAGTGATGAGTGTGAACATCTTTTCACTTCAGTTAATCTTGACTTTCCCTAAAGGTGTGACAATCTTTACTCTCACACTCACAGTATCTCAGGTCACGCTGTTCTATGAGCTTGAAATAATTGGCTCAAAAAGGTCCTTGACAGAATCTTTAATTGGAAGTCGAAAGCTCGGAGCCTCATGATGACGACTCCATCTGCTGATTGTTGACATCTAGGTTTCAAGGATCTTCTTTTGTAATTCTGTTCACTAGGACTAGAGAGAAAATGTGTTACTGAGACCCTGTAAGACACAGTTCAGTGATTAGATGTTGATTTATCTTCACAAATGATCTCCGTTATCCTGGCGTTCATGTCCTTTCTTTTGAAAGATATGGAAACAAATCTAAATAATCAAATATTTGAACCATTAGACAAAGAGTTTTACTTCTCCATGTGTTGATCTTCCATCAATCCTTCAAACCATATCCTGTCATCAAGGGTTGAAAGAAGATCATATGATTCCTTAACTATTTCTGTTGCTGGTGTGAATGAAGACATTAGGAGAACTGCTGTTCAATCCTAAGATAAACATGTCACTTTGAATGTATGGTAAGAAATATAATTTATTGACAATAACATGAGTTGTTTGATGTGTTTTGAAAAGTGCAAATTTGCCGCAGAAAACAACATCGATATTAAATAACAAAGAAATGGGGTTCTTGGAAGAGCCAACAGCAGACCTGTCGCTCATGAGGTCAAAGGTTATGCGAAAGATTACAATTTTATTGATGAATTGTTTCTATTATTCATTACAATTAGTTCATTACTACTTGTGAATTTCTCTCTTATTGCGAAATCCGCTCCCTTCTGTGTCTGTGCTAGTCTTACTTCCCCCTGTCTGAGTAGTAATTATTCCCAGCCGTGTCAAGTTAGTCCTGCCCCCAGCTGCTGCTGAGAACACTCCCCTGTGTTCTTAAGCCCCCACTCTCTGTCACGTCCTTTGTCTTGTTGTCACCTTTTCCCAGCAACCAGAACCCTGCCGTTGAGTATTCCTGCATCCCTACCCTGTCTCCCTAACTTGTCCCGACCAAGACTCCATTCCTGTGTCTTGTGGTTTTCGATCTGTTTCTGCCCATTGACGCCGAGTTTTGCTAAGCCCCTGCTTTTGCCTTTTTTTGATGCCGATTCCTGGACCGATACCTCTGACTACACCTCTGCCTTCCCCATTGAATAAAACCAAGTTTCTGCAAATTACCTCTGCGCCTGGGTTGCTCCGTTCCTCGTCGTGACATTATCCTTATCTTACTTTCATCTTTGTGAAAAAACTAAATATTTGAAGTGTATTTATCTTGATTTTAGCACATGGTTTTATCAACGTGACTTTAAAAGAGGTGTTAATCTCAAAGTAGACATTATTAATGCAAGAGTTGATGTGCAAAGTTGGAATTTGTACATTTTTAAAAAAGATTCTTACCATAAGTTTCAATCTATTAAGACAAGACACTCATGAAACGCTGGTGCAGAATGCAAATTAAAACAGCAACAACTTAAAAGCAAAGCTACTTCATGTTGTGGTTCTTATACTAATGCAATTATGAACAGCATATCAGCATTATACAAAATATATGGCAGCAAAGTTGAGCTTGTTCAGAGGAAGAATACACCCGGAGAGAGATCCTCCACCTCCAGGTTATCATCGTTCGTACATTCCAAGATCCAATTACGCATGTTCTGGCATCGCAACACAGAACTCATGCATCGTCTTTCATAAAACACCACCTTCATTACTCCGGTTGTCTCTCTCTCTAATGACATTATCATTCCACGACATGGCACGGCGAACTTCATTTGCGCTGCAAGGTCGGTCCATATTGATTTACCATTCATCTGTTGGTGAGGTCGTCACCAGTGTGATGATAATCTTGATTGGTGATGGATTGTTTGCATTAGCAAGGAACAAGATCAGAGAAGATACTGGTATTTCATGCTGGATCTGCTGCGGGAAGCAGGGAAATGATAGAGGGTAACAATATACATCCTCCAACTGACGTTAGAAAACAATTTTAAAATGAAATTGTTCGACAAGAATTTAACCAAAGTGAATTTATTTAATAAAATACAAGGAACAATGTCAGTTTTTGGGGCTGAGCTTTATTTTGATAAACATCATTAAATATAGATAAGAAGGAGAAATAATGGATATCTGTGCGACCTCGATTGTTTGCATCTCAACAGCAGCTCTGGTTCTTGAAGCTTTTTAATTAGAAGTCTCATTAAAACGCCTCCAAAGCAATTGATGAGCTCTTGGATTTAGTAATCATATAATCACTGCACTGATACGATGGTCCTGGTGGACCTTCAATTACAGTGGACAAACAAATGATATGTTAAAGAACAGGAAGTAGGAGGATTAGTATTTGTCGCTATTTGTGTTTACAGAATGTCAAATTGTCAAAATAAACCGGTTTCAGGTTAGTGACTATTATTTTGAATGTTAATAATAGGTGTAGGTTACAGTGGTTGAAGAGGCTATCTGTCTAGATACTGGATGGAAAGATGAATGGATGGATGTTTAAAAACCCAATTTTTTGTGGTTGGATGGATGTTTATAAACAGAACTTTGTATGGAAGGATGGATGGATGGATTGATGCACAGATGGATGGATGGATGTTCATAAACAGTACTTTGTGTGGACGGATGGATGGATGGATGTTTAAAAACAGAATTTTGTGTGGACGGTTGTATAGATGGATGTTTATAAACACAACTTTGTGTGGTTGGATGGATGGATGGATTTTTATGAAGAAAACTTTGTGCAGACAGATGGATGGATTGATGAATTGATGGATAGATGTATAGATTGATGGATGGATGCGTGTATAGATGGATTAAAGGACAAGAAGATTAAATGGATGAGGGGATGGATAGATAGATGGATGTTTACTACCACAACTTTGTGTGGATGGATGGATTTATGGATGGAGGGATGGATACAGTGGATGGATAGATGAATAGATGGATGTTTATAAACACAACTTTGTGTGGTTGGATGGATGATAGATGGATGGATGGATATTTATAAATAAAACTTTGTGCAGACAGATGGATGGGTTGATGGATAGATGAATAAATTTGTAGATGGATGAATGTATAGATGAATAAAATGACAAGATGGATAGATAAATGGATGGATGGATGAATGTATAGATGGATAAAAGGACAAGATAAATAGATGGATAGATGGATGGATGTTTAAAAAACACAACTCAGTGTGCATGGATGGATGGATGGATAGAAAATAAGGGACGGATGACCAGGAAATCACTTTTATTTGTATGTACATTTTTATGGTTCATAACAAATACTATAAAACAATTGCAATATTTGACTTTGCTTTCTTTACCGACCATAGTTAAAGTTTGGCTGTGGCTTGGTTTTAGTAGAGATTTTAGATGGACAAATACAAAGGAAAAGCTTTACATCAACTAGTCCTGACATAAGGTAAGGTAAGGTAAGGTAAAACTTTATTGATCCCTCAGGAGGTCTCCTTTGGGAAATTGTTTAACATAATAACATAAGATTCTCCAATTATTTTGTTCATCCTTCCAATTCACTCGCTCAACAGTTTCAAGCACAAACTGGTGTTGTAGGTCATGTAACATATATTTCTGTGGCCTCGACCCTCGTACAACTGATGCCAATCGGCATGATTGGTATGATTTTGTGGAGCGGAAACATTCTTGTTATTAAAGGTTTACATCCGGGCTCTGATACCCACATGACTTTACATGGCCGGCGTTGTATTGAACTGACATTTCATTGTGACTGGTCTGCAGCTAACTAGCATGGTCTTATTATTATGGCCTGTATTTGTTTTTAACAGTACTCTAAAACTTGACCTGCAAACTGAGGGGTAGCCTTCGTTATACAGAGGTCCGTGTGACCGCTTGTCCTTCCAAGGACAGATGGAACAAACTACTGCAAACCACACAAACATGCAGTGTTTTCATATATTGATGAGATCATGCTGCTCCCACAGTCTTCCTCGCCTCTGTTGCCAACAGAAATGATGAAGAAATATTTTCACAACGAGCCTTTATTATGTGAGGAGACAAACCACAACATAGAATATAGTTGTGACTAATTCTCAACTCAACTCAACTTTATTTATGAAGCTCTTTAAAAACAACAATATTAATAATAAGAGCTATTGAAAAGGTGGACCAAATAAATCTATGTAAAAATGATTCAAATTGACTTAATAGTAAAAACTGTCAGCTGTGGTTCTTTTAAAACTACAAATAATATTCACATGAAAACCAAATTAAATAACTAAATAAACGAATAAGCATCCTTCGTCAAGTGGTCAAGTCGTTTCAAGTTTAGGCATAGTTGTGGTCCGAACACACACAGAACTTGACAGTAATGGACCTATAAATGTATTGTTGTCTTCAACCAGACATATTAAGTACATACAGAATCTCAGCCCATTATAGAACCAATACGTTTTTCGGTTTAATTCTTCTTGTTTGAAAGTGTTTTTCTCCCCAGATTCATTCTTGGTGGGTCTCAATATCAAAATGCTTTGAAGACTTTGTACTTTAAATTGATTTTACATTGCTTTGAAGTCGGCTATACATATCGAATGCAATTTCTGTTGGATTTGAACCGACGGTCATCAATTTTACACGCCATGTAAACCAGAATTTGCTGTTGAAATGTACCACTTAGTTACCAACATGTACTTTGGTCATGTTACAATATCTGTAAAAGTTTTCCGGGTCCACAGACAAACAAACCTACACAAGACAGAAAGGAAAACAGAGGAACATTAGTTATTAGGTTATTAGTAAAAAGTCTTTGAAGGGATCACAGATTCGACTGGAATATGAGGATGCATCAAAAGCTTCACAGCGAGAAACACATCAAATATTAAAGATCCGAACTGTCTGGCTTTTATAAATTACTAAATTACCAGTGAGACAAACACTGACTGAATATGTTCACGTCTGCGCCCTTTGAGACTGATTTAGCCCTAAAATAAATTTCGTCTCCATGGTAGTTTGTTCGTTTAGGAGTTTGAGGCAGTAATTATGTTTTTAAAACATTGAATACAACTTAAGTATCCTGGGAATTCTAAATTAACCTTTTTTTTTTTTGGTTTGTTTTCTTATTAACCCATATAAATGGCAGAATTCTAGTGCCGTTCACAATTTGTCTCCATCTTTTCGCTCTCATAGTTTATTGTTCGGGGAGTGTGAGAGCAGAACAAGTTGGTACATTAGTCACATATTGGACGTGTTTAAGTGCACAGACTTCGCACTGAGTTTGTTGTGATTGTCATTGACTAACGTCTGCTGGGGTGAATTGTGCCGTCGGCCGGGGGCGCACAAGGTAAGCCTCTCCCATCTGTTCCCGGCTAGCAGGTGGTCGAGATAATGATTCAACACGGTGCTGATCGGGAAGACATTTCATCGGTTTGGATTTTTCAGAGAGCAAAATGGATTTTAAACATAAGACGGAGAATTCTATATCAAGGAAATTTGACACTTGGGAACAAACACCTCGAGGACGATTACAATTAAAATGCTTTTTTTTTTTCATTTTTGGTGTCACAAGTTGTCGCTTCCATTTCAGTGTCCCTTCAAATCGTTCTGAAAACATACAACTGTATCAAAAATGATCTTATAAAATTGTATTGTAAGCTGAATGTACTGTATGTTTACAAATTTTGTTGTGTGCTTAATATATAGTATCAAATCTTATGAGCTCAATAAATGGCATCAAACCATATCGTGAGCTGAATATATCGTAATAAATTGTATCGTATTGAATCGTATCGTAAGCGGAATATATCGTATTCAATCATATCGTTAGCCGAATATATCGTATCAGATCATATCGTAAGATGAATATATCGTATTGAATTGTATCGTGAGATGAATATTTAGCACTAAATTGTATTGTGAGCTGAATATGTAGCACTGAATCGTATTGTGAGCTGACTATATTGTCTCGTATCATATCGTGAGCAGAATATATTGTATTGAATCATATCTTAAGCTGAATATATGGAATTGAATCGTATCGTAAGCAGAATATATCGTATTCAATTGTATTCCCAGTCGAATATATCGTATTGAATCATATTTTAAGATAAATATATATCGTATTGAATCGTAGCATAAGCTGAATATGTCGTATTGAATCGTATCGTAAGCTGAATATATCATATTCAATCGTTTCATAAACTGAATATATTGTATAGGACCATATCGTAAATTGAATATATCGTATTTAATCATTCCGTGTGCTGACATATCGTATTGAATTGATTCGTAAGCTGAAAAAATCTTATTGAATTGTATGGTGAGCTGAAAATATCGTATTGAATCATATTATAAGCTGAAAATATCATATTGAATTGTATCGTGAGCTGACATATCGTATTGAATCGTATCATAAGCTGAATATATCGCATTGAACTCTATCTTGAGCTGAATACATCATATTGTATCGTATTGTAAGCTGAATATATCGTATTGATTCGTATCATAAACTGAATATATTTTATAGGACCATATCGTAAATTGAATATATCGTATTGAATTGATTCGTAAGCTGAAAATATCATATTGAATTGTATCGTGAGCTGAATATATCGTATTGAATCGTATCATAATCTGAATATATCGCATTGAACTCTATCGTGAGCTGAATATATCGTATTGAGTCGTATCATAAGCTGAATATATCGCATTGAACTCTATCGTGAGCTGAATACATTGTATTGTATCATATCATAAGCTGAATATATCGTATTCTATCGTATCATAATATCAAATAAACATGATCTGTCTTGAGAAAACAGGAGATCTATTTGCAGGTTTCTTCCTACGACGCCACATTAACTTCCTTTTTAAATTTCAAGTCATCACTGCACGTCCCCTCCTCAGAATCACTCTTCCTCCCACCGGTTGGACTTTCTTTTTTCGAGGTGCAAAGCTTGTCAACCACAGAGTGTTGCTTCGGATCAGCCTCTTCAGCTCTCGCCCCTCGAGAAAAAATCTTCAATCTCCCTCAAGGTCTGATAACTAATGCTCTTTTTTAGCAGCTGATGTCATCAT
Source organism: Callionymus lyra (assembly GCF_982586985.1). NCBI lineage: Eukaryota > Metazoa > Chordata > Actinopteri > Syngnathiformes > Callionymidae > Callionymus > Callionymus lyra. The sequence goes on from NC_141823.1 coordinate 19,750,628, forward strand.
GCTTACGGTCTAAAGAGATACGAGCTCCTCTGTTCTCCACTGACACACACTCACCGCCACAGTCACTCAAGGTGATTCACTCAAATAGTAAGTAAGTAAGTAATTGTTATTTGTATAGTGCTTTTAAATATTAAATTAAATAGCACCGAATTGTTCAAGAAATATACATTATATGACTTTATACTCAAATATTTACTGTTAATGGAAAAATAAGAGGAGGCAATAATATGATCTGTCTTTGAATCAGTCTCTTCAAATTTTTTTTTGCTCAGTAGGTGGCGCCCTCATTTAAAACAAAATCAGTTTTTTACAGAAAATCTGTTTAGCACATTACTACAGAGGAGAGAGTGCCATCTAGTGGGCTCTGAATATTAAGACATTGCTTCATGAGGCTGTATCAACTTCAAAAACAATTCTTCAATACAACTAATGAAGCGTTAAAATCTGCATTTTTGAAAGTAAAGGTGCAAGAAGAAAACTAATACACTGATAAATATCGATTGTTTTTTTAAGTAACTGTATAATTATTTTTTTGGGGGGAGAGGGGTTTTCAATCCATATTTAATTTTTTTATCATAGTTTTTTTATGGTATATTTTGAATAAAGTGTGTGCCAAATTTAATTATTAAACTTTTTATTTAATTAGTATTAAACATCTTATTATTTTTTCATTTTTGGTGTCACAAGATGTCACAAAAATTCCCCAAAAGATCTTGTATCGTAAACTGAACATATCCTATTGAATCGTACCGTGAGCATAATCTATTGCATTGAATCGCATCGTAAGCTGAATATATCGTATTGTGTTGTATCGTGAGCTGAATATGTCATATCAAACCGATCTTATGTTATGTATCTCTTCAGCCCTAATTGCAAAACAGACACACACGCTGTTTCTTTCATTTGTGTCTGTTTCATTCAAGCAGCTCTCACTAATGGAAAATGTATTTTTTTAAAAGGCAAAACTGAAGTATTCAGTAAGTTTCAATGTCATTGTGAATATAATTCAACACCTTTTTCCAACTAATTAGCTGATGGATCTTCAGTAAGCAGTGTCCTGATTTTCGGCGCCTACTAGATGGCACTCTAGTAGGCTATTCTTGAAACAGTAGCTAACATATTATAGAAGCTAGGACACTGCTTCATGAAGCTTCATCGGATCATCACTACTACGGAAGTAACATATATATATATATTTTTTTTTTCAATGTATTTAATTCTGTACAATATGTTTAAATATTGCACATGTCTTTTATGTAAATCATGTTTTTTGTTCAGTCTTAAAGTGTCTGTCGGCTTCAGTCTAGCCCTCTGTAAAGCATAACATTTGCGCAGGTATAATAGTCCTAAACTTACATGATTCATGATTTTTTAACATCTTAAAATTTAATTTAGCACAATAACTGGAGTGAAAAAACAAAATGAGTTTATATCAGACAGGAGGTCCCAGTGAGGTACACACAGTCGAGTTTTTTTGCCACTTGAGTCCCTCTTTGACAGAAACACACACACACAGTTTATCCCACAGGTATTATGACACGGAAAGTCTTGGCCATAAAAACAACACAAAAACACACATTCTCACACAATATTTGATGGTTTCAGTCTTCCCTCTGTGTGACTGGGACCGACTGTGGCCACACGACTGTCTGCTTAAACACACACAAACACACACACACACACCCACACACACACACACACCAAAGTTGATCTCTAACAAATCCTGTTGAAGCTGAAGAAAAAGTTGCAGGGATTAATCCTGAGGCTCAAACCTGATTGTCACTGCGGGAGAGACCCACGAGTCACCGAGGACACAAACACACGGACAAAGGGACGAGTGGACAGATTTATCAAGTGGCTGTTGCTGCTTCTGCACCAGTCTGAGGTGGAATTGAACCGAAAACTTTTCCGTTGCTGACGATGGACTTGTTTCAGAAACTTGACTGAGCACTTTTTAAAGAAGGAGTTAGATCTTGAAGAAAAAAGAAGAGATGTTGCTCTGTGGTTGTGATTCATAGTGATATTGACCTGAGTTCAAAACATAGTAGTTCCACTTGAAATGGCCCGAATGTTGATTCATATGCTTGTATGTCAACAGCATTTGCTGTAGTTACGCAACTCGTTTAAACATCGCCATCATCACATGTCAAGAAAACTGTTATCTGAGGCCAGAAGAATGTCCCTTTAATTCAATAGAACGGTTATCGCTTTAAGTGTGAAAGATCGATATGTATCAAAATAAAACTTTCTCTTTATTCTATTTCCTCATGGATTTATGACAATCTATTTAATATGTTCTCTTGCGTAGTTTGTAATATAGAGATTTGATCAATATTTTATAATAACCACATTCATACTTGAATTTGTTTTACACAAAATATTAATTTTATCTACTTGAATGAAACTGACGATGAATGTTTCTTAAATTAAGATAAAAAATAAATGAATTTGGAGGTTTTACCTCTCAAAATATTAGCTCAACAAAAATATCTTAAGCATTGGGGGAAGTGGCTACTTGACCATGTGACTGAATTGTTGTTGAAGAGGACACAATTTGAATTGACTCATTTGTGTTTTAAGATTCACAAGTTTAATTATACTATATGTTATTTTCTTCATCCCCCCCCCTAGTGACCACCTTCAGGTTCAGAGCTTTTCATCACCGTCAGCAGCAGACGGTGTTTTAACCCCTAGAGTTTTAACAAGAAGCTCAATTTTAACACATCCTGACACATAATTAACAGTCGGAATAAACCAGGAGTAATTAGCTGTAGAATCATTGGATTTCACTTCAGTACTGTAGCTGAGATAACATGGTCAGACAGACGGATGCTTCTGCTGGAAAATACACTCCTCAGGTTTACTTTAGTGTTGATGAACCAACATAGTCAAAGTTGATCAACTTGAGATTTCAGCTTCAAGAGAAAAGAAGTAAATCGAGCTCTTCTGTTCTCCACTGACACACACTCACCGCCACAGTCACTCGAGGTGATTCACTGAAATAGCAGTGAATTGTTCAAGTAATATACATTATGAGTGTATACTCAAGTATTTACTGTTATAGGAAAAATGAGAGGAGGCAATAATAAGATGTCTTTGAATCAGTCGCTTCAATTTATGTCAGATTTGTTTTAACTCAGTAGGTGGCGCCCACATTTAAAAAGTGAATTAAATGTTTTGAAATAAAAATAGTTTAGCATATTACTACAGAGGAGAGAGTGCCATCTAATGGGCTCTGAATATAAGGACACTGCTTCATGAGGCTGTATCAGTTATCACTTCAAAAAACAATTCTTCAATACATATAATTAAGTGTTGAAATCTCCACTCCTGAAATTAGAGGTGCAAGAAGAAAACTAGTACACTGATACAGTCATAAAGCTCTGTATCTGTTTCTAATTTAAAAAAAAGTTTTTATTTTTGGGGAGAGGGGTATCGTATTGAATCGTGTCTTTAGCTGAATATATCGTATTGAATCGTATCTTGAGTTGAATATATTGTATTGAATCCTATCTTGAGTTGAATATATTGTATTGAATCCTATCTTGAGTTGAATATATCCTATTAATCCTATCTTGAGTTGAATATATCCTATTGAATCCTATCTTGAGTTGAATATATTGTATTGAATCCTATCTTGAGTTGAATATATCCTATTGAATCCTATCTTGAGTTGAATATATCCTATTGAATCATATCTTGAGTTGAATATATCCTATTGAATCCTATCTTGAGTTGAATATATCCTATTGAATCCTATCTTGAGTTGAATATATCCTATTGAATCCTATCTTGAGTTGAATATAATGTATCGATCTGTATCTTAAGTTTAATATATTCTATTGAAGTGTATCTTGAGTTGAATATATCGTATTGAAGTGTATCTTGAGTTGAATATATCGTATCGAACCGTATCTTGAGTTGAATATATCGTATTTAATCATATCTTGAGTTGAATATATCGTATTGAATCGTATCTTGAGTTGAAGATAATGTATCGATTCGTATCTTAAATTTAATATATTCTATTGAAGTGTATCTTGAGTTTAATGTATCGTATTGAAGTATATCTTGAGTTAAATATATCATGGCTACTTAGACCATGTGACTGAATTGTTACTTATATGGTCATTACAACAAAAAAAGACACATTTTGAATTGACTCATTTGTGTTTTAAGATTCACAAGTTTAATTATACTATATATATTTTATTTTCTTCATCCCACTAGTGACCACCTTCAGGTTCAGAGCTTTCATCACCGTCAGCAACAGAGGATGTTTTAACCCACGAGAGTTTTAACAAGAAGCTCAATTTTAACACATCCTGACACATAATTAACAGTCGGAGTAAACCAGGAGTAATTAGCTGTAGAATCATTAGATTTCACTACAGCAGTGTAGCTGAGATAACATGGTCCGACAGACGGATGCTTCTGCTGGAAAATACACTCCTCAGGTTTACTTTAGTTTTGATGAACCAACATAGTCAAACTTGAACTCCAGATTTCAGCTTGAAGAGATAAGTAATGAATCAGCAAATATGGTTGTAACATTATGATGTATTTTTAAACTTTTTCTGGGTATATATTGCAGTTGGTACTCATAAGTATAATATTACATTAAATGTATTTATCGTTTTAAATGTATTTGTGACTTCCCTTAAAACAGAAGTGACAACCATAAGAAACAAGTTCTCCATTTGATGAGTAATTAAAAAATAAATAAATAAATACATTTAAAACAATGTCTGTTTTTTTAAGAGCTCCAAATGTGGCACCATTAGTTAAAAAAAAAAAGTTAGCTTTATATAGAATAAGCAGTGTATTATAGAGCAGAGAGTTCCATCTAGTGGGCTTTGAAAGTAAGGACACTGCTTCATGAAGCTTCAGAAACCCATCACAATTCAAATAGCGATTTCCCTGGATGTTAAACTTGTTGAAAAATATTAAATACACAATAACTGAAAACCTAAAATACTTTTTTTTTAATCTACAGTAGAATTAAAAAGCAATCATTTAGTACGCAACATTATCACCTTACATTAATTATGGTTAGAATATATATATATATTTATATATATATATATATATATATATATATTTCAAATTGAGATCTCAATAATATAATCAGCAGACAAATAATAAAAGCAGCTGAATTGAAAAGTATGTGTTAAAAAAAGAAGAAAGTTCAGACAGTTCATGCTGCAGTTTCACTTTAGATACATAAACATGTTCCATGTTTTTTCAACCGGTTTGTTCAAAGAATAATAAAACGTGATTAAGTAAGATGACAAATTATGTTATTTTATCATGATCTGATCAATCCACATTAATAATGTTATTAAACCTATTAAGATTTGTTATAGAGCTTATATATAGATATATATAACCTATTCAGGAAACTTTAATATTAATTTAATTTTCAAAAATTAATAAAAGCAATTAATCATTAAAATAAATAAAATCTACAAAAAAGATAATTGACAGTCAACATATGATGGGTCGCAAAGCAATGGCAGATATCTTAACCCTTGTGTTATCTCTGGGTCAAAGTGACCCGGAGGCTGAAAACAAATGTGTTTGTGGAATCCCTTGTGTTCTTTCTGGGTCACGTTGAACGATCTCCCTGGCTTCCAGAAATACCTATTCAGTGGTGGAGGTTGTTTACCTTAAACAAAATACAACACAAGGGATATCACAAACACATTTGTTTTCGTGCTTTCGAGTCACCTTGATCCTGAGATCACACTAGATTTAAAGATGTTTTTCTTCTCTGCCACTGACCTCATGAGGGCCAGAAGACTACAAACAAAACGGCTTCTATTTTGCTAATGTCTTATGTCAGAAACGATCAGTGTCTAATATCAAACTGTTGCCAGGGCGACTAGCTGGGATCACAGCTTGAAAAACAACACATGTAGACAGTTTACATTAAAACCTTCTGTTGTGATGAATGAAGCGTCTAAATGAAATGATCCAAACTCTCACTCATACATTTGTTGAAAATCTCTTCCTTCACCGACTGTGAGATTTCTGACAATTACAGTAAATTGCAAACCTTTGCAACTGTGAATTGGATTAGGAAAGTCAATTTCTTGCTAACACACGCACTCGCAATCCATCCAAGATCCAATCTTTCTTTTTAATCCTGTAAAATAATACAAGATATCCTTGCTGCAAATTGGAGTGAATCAGTTAATTGGGGATAATGCTTTTCAAAATCTTGATTTAACCAAATAAATATCCAATTAAGAGGACTTAAAAGATTTGGAAGATAAAAAAAAAATAGATTATCTCCCGATGATGAGTTTTCTCTTCAAGAAACTTTGGTTTTGTGCGCTAATGTAGGTTAGATGTAGTCAATACAAGTGGTAAAAATGATTAATTGTTTTCTTTTTTAAGTAAAATTAATACAATAAATAAATAAAAAACATTAACTGATCCGATATATTGATTGATAATGAGGGATTCATCTTGTTTATTTTAGCATTAAATTAAAAAACTTTAAATGCATGACAATGAACTGTCTGTCCTGGTATGAACTCGCAGTTATAGCTAAGAGAAAATTCTCCATTGTGCTAAAGGAAAACTAGAAATCGTTACAAGGATCATTAACTAAGTACTTAATTTTATACGCTCAGTTTATGTACATGAAGTTTTAATTAAAGCAACTTGCAGCAAACTTTCTGCCTGCACAGTAAGACATTATAAGAGATGTTAACTGCACTCCATATATCTGGAATCTAACACCCGACAGCATGTTGTTGCAGACAAAGTGACGCCTCTCTGACTCGAAATGTAATGAGGATCGAAATTTCTCTGTTGTTTTCACACTCTTGTGTTGTATAGGCGGGCGTGTGAATATTCAACAGCGCAGTCATATTTTATAATGAATTCCATCAAAGAGCCCAGACTCCTTCAGGTTTTCTAAATATCCTGTGTTGTTCTCTTGGAGAAAAGTTTTTGATTATAAATATAAGAGGCTCCTTTGTTTCAGCCAGTTTATGTCCTGATACATCTTTTTAACAACTCATTATATGATCTTCTTTTTCTTTATCATCCTCTGTTACGGCTGTAATGGGGATGTTATCATTCGTTCATTGCTGTTTTAACTTTGAAGGGTTATGTAACAAACGCATATATTCATTAAATTACCTTTTCTTTTTCATCTTTTTTTCTTATGTTGGACCATTTGGCCATTTATTGCCAAGCTGTGCTTGTTTATAGCTTTAATGTGTGTTGGAAAATTACTAAACTAGTGTGTTGATGCTATCAAAATAGTTCTACAACATATTAAGCATTGATTGTCTTTTAAAGCACTCCGTTGGGAATGGAATCTCTAAAAAGACATATAACGGGTTAAACCCCTCAGAAAAAACAATAACCTATGTTTGATTTGTTTATTTATTCTATTGTGTTTTTACAGTTGTAAACTTTTTGTCTCTCGGATAATCAAAAACATACGATGGAGTATAAAGATGCAACTGAAACAGTTCTTACTTCAGAGTGAAAAACGGACATTCCGTATATAGGTCTCGGATCAAACTCTCCTTGTACAAGTAAAATGATTGCAACATTAAACCAATTCCGATGTTCACAGCTTTAATTCCGATTCATAACCTGACAATATGTAACGGTGGGAAAAAGTTAGTGCTGACCTGACGAAGCTTCATGAAGCATCATGATCTATTTTATGTGGTGCACTTAGTTAAAAAAAATGTGTAGGTTTCCATAGAATAGTTGTTCAAATCTATTGATTATTGAGCAGAGAGTGACATCTAGTGGACCCTTAAAATAACGACACTGCTTCATGAAGCTTCATTCGTGCATCACTAGTAAAAGTTCCTATTCATAATATAAAAGGTAATGAGTAACAAAATATTATTCAGTGACATTTTTTTTTATATATAGATATATAGAGTGCACAAATGCTCCTTCCCAGGTGCAAAACAAATAGACTCAAGGACTCATTCATTCCTCGGGCTATTAAATTGTACAATTCTGAGTTTGGGGGCAGGAGTGGAGTAAAAGTATCTTGATGTTCTGTTCTATGTTAATCTTTGTATCCTTTGTCTTTGTTATTTTTCTTTGATCTATGTTCTTTATCTTTATCTTTAGACATGGATTTTATCATCTTGTTTTTTCTCTTTATTTCTGTTTGTTCTTGTTCTTATTTTATTTTGATTATTTTTTATGAAAAATTGCTGTATTTGCTGTGGATAATTTGGAAAAAAAAAACAATTTCAATCAATAAAGTTCTACCTAACGTAACCCAACCTAAATTTAAATCAGTATTCAACACAAAGGTATCTTGAAAAATATTATCAGATCAAAGTTTTAATAAATTGTCATTTTATATTGAATATAATCCAGAAGAGACCATCCACATTTCAACATTTATCTTCTTACCATCTCATTGATTCATGAATTTTACTTCAACTGATTATCTTGGTAACATGATGTTCTGCCAGATATTGTTTAAAGACGTCGGACTAGTTTGTGTTAGAAGAACAAAGTCAAAGACATTTAAACATTTGACCTACCCTGAGAAGAACACATGTTTAAAGGATAACAGACACATGCATGTTCTACATTTAACTTGGGATTGCTGCATATAATCTGTTTATCTGAATCCAATCTACAAACAGCCTTTGTCATTATCAGATGTGCGGCCAGTGGCGGTGATCTTATCAATTGGAATCACCTTAATTGATTGATGGCTGGCCGTCGGAGGGTGGGGCCCCGGCTCAGGGCCGAAGTGGTAGTTTGAGGCTAGTTTGTCATCATCATGGAGTGATGAGCGGTGATGTGACCCGTGAAACTCTCATCATTCATCTCTTGTGTGTTGAGAAGAAGGCTTGAAAAAATACAGCCTAGCCAAGCAGTTAATAACTTTCTGTTGTTATCAAATAAGTGTTGCCGCCTCGAGCATTTTAATGTCCACATTCAGAGGAAGGACGTCTAAGCTCCAGGTACACAAGTCGGACAGCAAGATGCCTACATGGACTGATTCGTTTCTTGCCATTGCTGGTTGGAATAAGAAACATAGAGAAATAGAGAAAACAAAATGGCCCAATGGTAGGCGTTTCTTTCAGTGTACTTCACTGGAATGGACAAATAGTTGAAAAAAAAAACCATTTTATTAGTCAAGATTTAATTTTTTCAATTTTATGTCGATATAATCTAATTTGTGTGAAGATTCTGGTTGATATAGTGAAGTTATCTTGGATTGTAGACTCTGGGCTTTGTAAGGATTCTATGACTTCTCTGAATTCTGAATTTGGAGGAGGACTCATGGTCCTAAATTCCTGAATTTCCAAGTTTCTAGTACACCTGGAATGCAACATTAACCACTGTTTTTTACATGTCCAGCTAAATCTGACGTTTTTTTCTCCAACATGGTGTGTCCAGATCATTGATCTTTCATCAATCAGGTTAAATAAAGATAACCTTCAACTGACGTGTGACAATGCTGATCATTCTTGACCTCAAATCATCTCTTGAACACTCTTTGATTCAACCTGCACCATGCGACAGAGTTTGTGTTTCCTCAGAAAAACATTGAGTTAGTGGTGTGGAGGACGAGATTGCATCTCTGTGTGTGATCACACATCTGGGTGGCTTCAGTGTTCCTGAGCACACATGTGTGGCGGATAATCAACTCTGTGGATCCCTGAAACTGTTCAGCACATCTTGGGCTCGTAGCGAAGCAACACGCCATCAGCAAAAGGAACATGGATATCTAATTTTTCGCTCCAGCGCTTTGCTGCAGAGTTATATACACAGTATGCTCTTAACTATAGCGTGACAGTAAATTATTTTTTGCAAAGCAATGAACCTGCCTTATGTGATGCCAGTCGTCACTTTTTAAAGGGACCCTACCTGCTTATTTCATGGATCTTTTTAAAAGGAAAACGTTTTTTTTATTTATTTTATTTCTCCTCGCACCTGTTTCAACACTGCCTCAGTCAAGACAAGAATAAGAATCTGTAAACCACAGTGGAGTGACTAGAAAAAACGGTATGTCTTGTTAGTGTCTAGTGTTTTATGAAAGGATTGGATTTGAAATCCATGGACCAGTATTTAAAGAGCAGACGAGACCAAGGCTGTTGATATTCAATACCAAATTATTCAATTGCATTCAATGTTGTCGGTTCTCATATTTTAAAAAACCTTCATTATAATTACAGAAAAAAATCAGGGTAGACTGAATACAAAATATTATATAATAATTATATTAAATAAAAAATATTATTTCCTCTGTTTTATCTGTTGTTGATAATAGTCATGGTGGAAACGCTGAATTCTCTGAGTGGTTCAGACATAAGATTGCTTTTCTCTGTGTTCCTCTTCATTAGATATTTTTCTAAATTACATTTTAATATGTTCTGGATGAAGTATTTTCTTGGCTCTGTTCATCACCAAGAGTGTCTACAAACTCATCCAATTTCCCAATTCTTGATTTCACAAAAGAAAACAAAACAAGAAGTTTATCCTATGTGGACAAATAGTTGAATGAAATGTATTTTTAAGTCCAAACACATTTATTCTTTAGTATACCCTGGTCTCTATCTCTCTATACAATGATTTGAAATGAATCATGGGTTTAGGGACATTTAGGGGGAGTCTGTTCATGTCTTACCCTAACCTAATCATTTGAATTTTCTTTTCAGTATTCTAAATTAGATGTTTTAAATTCTCTCCACAAACATTTTTTAAAGTAGTTGGTTCTTGCTGACTCTTTTGGTCAAGGTTAGGCTTCAATTACGCATATATCAGTGAGACTCGGCTTAGATCAGTGTCCAGTCCGTCAAACACATGTTTTGCCAATGTCACATATAGCTGGGACAAAAACAGAAGAAATCAATAAGACCATTTTCATTTAAGACATGGGATAGATGCCTATCTCAAGAGTTATTGATCAAATAAAGGCATCAGTAAAGGTCACCGTTTTAAACACATACATGTTTGATGTGGAAGCTTCCCTCCAAAAAGTGTCTACTGGTGTCGTGTGTGTTGGTTTGGACCCAAATTAAAGACCTAATTCAGATGTTTAAAAATGGAGTCATGGGGTAAAGGTGGGGTACTGCTGGTGGGTCCCAGGAGACAGGAGGACAAAGTCCAGTACAGCGTGGAAGAGTTGGACAGAGGCTGGACAAGAAGGAGTCTATAGACAGGTCTTAAACTGAAGTCAGAAGGCAGGAATATGTACGAATGTTTCCAGGTGCAGAAATCTAACAAGGTCAGATATGCGAGAGATTGAATTGGAAATGAAACAGGGAGACGCTTTGCAAGACTGGACCTTGAAGAGTGGCTCAAAGTGGAGTGAGAAGACCACTTATGAGGATCGGGGAATTGACTGAAGACAGGTTCCAAGATTTCTTAGTGACTTGAAATTCACTGAGTGAACGAGGATTGTAACATACAGTGATGTGTCTTCTTTGTCAAGCTTTCCGATTGTGTTGGAAATAATCCTCCTCAACGTAAACCCGGGCTTATGCCACTGACGTGGGAGGTGATGTTTAAAGCCTCAATGAAAGCATATACCATGGGACCAGAACTGGATTATAACTTTATCGCCATTTATTTATACTCATTGTATTTTGATCTTGTTAGGCGTACATGGAACAACTGGCAAGGATACAAATTTATGAATAAAGTAAAGACAGAGTCATCATAATGTCCACTTGGTGGCATCATGGAGCAAATGAACTTCACTGAAGTGTCGAATCATGTGTCGAACAAATGCATGAAGAGGTTCAAAGCTTCTTGGAGTTTCATCTCGCCATAGTGATCCTCAATAAGTGGTAATAAATGCTTTGTTGTTCTTAAGTACACAACAGTGTTCTGGCATCACATGGGTTAAAGTACTTAAACCCTTTGTTATCTCAGGGTCGCTGGCTTCCAGAAAGACATATGCAGTCATTCATTTTCAAATTACTGTTTATAACACCAAGTGCCATTTGTTAAGCCTGCTTTATATTTTTTACTTCTCTGTTTGTCTGGCCTTTGCTTATTGATCAATAAGGTAAACAACATTCCATTTATATGATGATTTTATGACGACATTTACAAATTGTGTTGTTCATGTTACTTCCAGGTTTCTCTCTGTCAAACACACACACACACACACACACACACACACACACACACACACACACACACACACACACACACACACACACACACACACACACACACACAGACACACGATCACGTGAGCAACAGAGAAATCGAGTCCATCCAGTGTGACTCAGCATTTTTCTCTCTTTATCCACTTTTTTTGTTTTGACACTTTCATTTCTTTCTGTTTGTCCCTGTCTCCGGGTGTGCAGCTGTGGGCGATGATTACAGTTTGAGATGGAGTTCAGGAAGGTTTTGTCTTGTGCCATCTGTATAATATGATTCTTATGAGATATTACTGCTAAATAATTCATGCAACCTGACGCGCGGCGGAGAATATTAGCATGCAAACTCGCACACACGGTTCCTCTTTCCACAGAAACACTGAGGTGCAAAATACTTTCCCAGTTAAAGACATAATTCAATAGTTTCCTCGGCTATTCGCGGCACAGCCTCCTGGCAAGACCGCAAATCTCCGCTATAGATTCTGCTCCTTGAAGCATTTTACTATTGTGTCCTGTAGTTTTAACTTTCTCACTGCACTCACGTCTGTGGAGAGGCAGACGCAGGACCTGGGAAATCAGAAATCACAGAGCGAAGGCTGTTCATAGATCTTTTATTATCCAGATAGTCATTGGGGTTTCACTTTAAAACCTAATCCAGGGATGGGCAAACTACAGACTTCTGGCCATAAACATTTAATTATTATACATTTAAAGTGTATTATCATAACGAAGATATCTCAGGACACTTTACAGTTTGAGTAGGACTTTAATGGAGTAAAGAAAATAATGAGTGGCAACTAAACAATGAGTAAATCACAGCGTGATAGTGGCGAGGAAAATTTGCTTTTAAAAGGCAGAAACCTCGAGCTGAACCAGATGCTGCATTCAGGTGCTGCTTGGTCGATCCGAACCACAAGGTCATTTTAGCAATTTGGCTCTTTATTTCAGGTTAATTCCCAAGTTGGTGTTTTTAAACATGTCTGGATCACTTATCTGGACACGCAAAATATATAATTTTTTAACCACAAAAGATTGTTTGTCTGACATGTAATACAAATGACGAAGATCGATAATGACATGTTCGATCTTTAATTCGGTCGTACTGATGGGCGCATATTTGTCCGGGCGACGAAAGAAAAGGATTTCTCGTAATTTTTTTAAATTCTGTATATTTTGAGGTAATACTAATGTAACAGGTAATGCTCAAGGAGTCGATCCTTCACGACCCGGGGATAGTAAAAAGAAAGCCGGCAGTGGGCAAGTTATTTTTATGGCCTATGGATAGCATCTGTCAGGAGTTATCTCTCACTTCTGAGAAAAATAACGCTTAACCTGCTTTCTGAAACAGACCTCGGATCTATCCTGAGCATTATCCCCCCAAAAACGAACAGACTTTGTTGTACTGGCAAAAATGAGAGACCACAAGAACTCTTCCCACAGAAATTGTACATTAAATCTTGCATTGTCTTAAAATAGAGGTAGTTGTAAAATAATTTGTACAATAAGTGTTGGATATGTGTGTTCTACAAAGACCAGAACCTATAATTAAAATTGTTTTTTTTTAAATTGTGATTTACATTAGTACAAATAAACAAATGACAGCCCCAAAAGTCTGAACGTTTTACAATCCATGGACTCATCTAATTTTCAGGAACTTCTCATTTATACTAACATGGTCAAAGATGGAAACACATGCACGGAAACACTGCTGTGTTGCTTTTAAAGGAAACTCATTGAGCTCAAATATACAGCTCCAAAAGTGAGGATAGAAGTCAGTAATTACAATAAATGTACAATAAATAAATATTTACCAATACTCGACAGAATTTCCCCTTCCAGAGAGAAAGTGCTTTGTCTTTATTTCTAGCTTCACAGATTTGACAGTGTTTTTCTCATTTTTTAATCAAATGTTTCAGCAAAAATATTGTCAGCTGACAAATCCAACTGTCAGCGATGATGAAGATTGATAACCCTCTGACACTGAAGAGGCAGAGCAGAAGAATCACTCAGGAAATTTAGATGGATTTAAAATATATATTTTAAACATAATCATAAACCTGGCAGGACCATAACAAAAGTGAGCTTTTGGAAGACTATATTTACGGTTTACCTGCAGAATGTGCTGCTGATGAGTAGAACGAATGTTGTTAACTTAAAATAAGAAATTCGACATTATATTTAACCATTTCTTATTTGACTTTTTATAATTTGTTCATGGACATGTATATCATCCCTTAAAATTGTCAGTTCAAATATTATTTTCTGTCTTACTTTTCTGCTCGATTAACAACTGAAACATGTCTTGTATAAATACATTTAGAAAGTCCTTCATTATCAAGTCATGTTTGTCCAACAGGAATGAATACTTAATGACAGAGTGCTCACACCTCTCAGCGTCCAACCGTCCAGCATCAGCCGAAGTGAGCGAGTTGTCAAGGAGGTCCATTTAAGCAGTAAGTGAGCAGCTCCGGTCATAAAAACCTGAGGCGGCTTATATTGCAGGTGACCGGTTAAATCCAGAATGAACAATTTAGAGACTCGATAAGCGGCCGGTCTCACAGCTGATGGACCTGTCCACTCAGAGTAATTATCCTAATTACTCAGATAGAAATGTGGCAATGATTTATTGACTTTTAAATGCTTGACATGGAACCTTTGAGCCAGTTAATGGACGGGTGGTCGTCGGCGCACGGTTGGTTGCCTCCAAGAGGAGGGAGAATTCCCAGAGGTTTCTGGAGCTTGGCAGTGGAACATCGAGATTCTCTGCCTGACAAACCACCTTAAATATGATTTGGGAACCCTGAGGAAAACGTGTTGTGTGTGAAGGTCATTTTCTGATTACTTATTGATCTGGACCAACTGTATCCTTTGTTTTTTCTGATCATAATTCCACCAGTCTGCATGTGGGTTTGTTTACGTCCACATGGCATGTGTGTAAGGGTTTCCCCACCTCAATACTGCAATAATAGATACATAGAAGAAGGTGGGAACCAAAAAATGTTGCATTGGTTTTCCGAAGTTGGCGTTTAAGCCTTGTTTTTGGCTGAATTATAAACATGGATTATGCAAAACAAGAGATTTTTGGTCTCAAATTAAGTAGATTTTCTGCATCTTAAAAATCAATTATGTTTTCAAGCAAAGTTGTTTTAGCAATTCAGTCTGTTTCAAGCAGTTAATATGTGTTTTCCACTGCAGCAGAAAAACACAATACTGAGCATAGTTGTTGCAGAAAAATGAAAAGCTCAGCAAGAGTGGTTTTGTTGATTTGTGCCTTGTGTGTCTGTTCAGGATTTACAATGTTGACTCGTACTTTTGGATCAGAACTTTATCAACCTGGTTTATTCCAATATCAGCAGACGGGGACTTATTGGTGTCCAAGCGCTGGGAAAAAGAGGTGATACGTTCACTTTCTCACTAATCTATGGGTTGCAGACACAGAGAACTTTATAATTGTAACGTTTTTTTGTTTAAGTTTTGTGGTGTGTTCTCCATAAGATTATCTTTTGAGAGAGTGAACAGGTTAATAATTTCACAGGAGAAATTGTGACTGAACTGAATGAGGAAATAAAAAATATGGACACTATTTTCTAAATAATTTTTATCAACTTTTAAAATAGTACGTCAGAGTATTTAGCTGTTGCAATAAAAAGAGGTATTTGTAGATGATATGGCAACAATAAAACACTAACTAAGTGTATACAGGCATAGTTAATATTGTCATTGCTGACAATCAGAAAATTTGCTGAGTCAGTGAAGTTTAAACACAATGATCAGTAGGGGGCGCTCATGTGGGTGGAGATAAACAAAACAACAATTTTTTGATGTAACAATATTCTGGAAATGTGAACAACCAGATTTTCAGGTCTCCATGAATACAGGGTTTTAAAGGTAAAAAAAAAACATGGACTGTTTTGATTGATATCCCACTCGCATACTGCAGCACCATCAGAAAACCTCAACTACTACAAAAGGTTTGGCATAATATTGGCCCCTTGAAATGTACATACCAAAAATAATCTGCTTCTCAGCATGTGTCCCAGAGAATACAAACTAAATGGAGATTGATCTGCCATTCTTTGTACACCCGCTTCTTCCTGGCTCTGGTTTATGCTTGAATCTTGTTAGAATCTGTTGTTTGAGTAGATGAGAAATGCAAAGAGAGAGTCTAATAAACAAAAGCCCGAATTGTCTATGGAGTTTGTGTATTTGGTGGTTGTTGTTAATTTATCTTGTAGATGTGATTTTATCTTTTGAAGTTCCAGAAGTTTCAAGTATCAATTTAAAGTTTCACGACAGTTGAATGTTGTTAGGTTAAGGATGATTTTTTCATTTTATTTTTTTTAATCATGAATGAGAGTCAATATCATAACAGGTAGAACAGAGACCGAGTTGACTCGGGTCATTTTAATTAAATGTATGGGAAATACTTCCAGATATACGGAGCCCCGGAGTTGACATGAAAGGAAGTTTAAGCTTAAACCTTTAAGCTTAAAAAGGACCAGTGATATTCTCCAGTAGTGATGGCCAAGCAGTTCTTTCTAGTGATACGATGCTGACGCGCCATAATATTGGCAGTCGCCTCCAGAATATGGGGCGAGTGGTGCTTATAGAATGTGCATGATCATTAGAATATCTCAAGATACTAAGTTAAAAAATACATTTGTGTCACCTCCGGGGCTCCGTAAATTAAAACTTTAAGCAGCTGAAAAATTGATTCTCTTGCTCCTTAAACATATGTTTTCAAGGGGAACCATGTCTTTATTTTATATAAAGTTTCATTCATATGTTCATTATATTTTTATATTAATAGTCAACGTGATGCAATGTTATTCTTTATGCAATTCAAACTTCATTAATTTTCAACTCACCCTAACGTGGACTATGGTTTGGGATTAATTTATTTGAAAGATGTATTTAGGTAATTTTAATGCCTTCTATATATCCATACATACAATGGCACAATTGCATAATTGTTTATTTTGTGTTTGCATGCTTGGTTATTTTTGGTTTTCAGTTTCGGCAAAGAATGTTCACTTAAATTAAAGTTTTTAATAATTTGGTTCCCTGTTTTCTTTTGGGGTTCCGACAGTTTATCTCGATTTTTTTTTTATTTCATCTCATCCTTCTTATTATTTTTCTTAATTAATCAGTTAGTTGATACCTGAGTTGCCAGAATCTAAGTTTAACTCGTACTTTTTATTTAGAATAATGAACGTCTTTAACTTTCTAGAGCTGTGTGAGGTACATCCAATAACAATAATCTGGCATTGGAAGTTTTTTTTAATCATCTAAAACAGGAAGAGAAAAAGACGCGGGCGTGACTTCATGGTGGGAATATGATGAGCTCTTAAATCTAGAGCGGGAACGTCAAAGTGCGAAGAACTCAATTCTGTTGCAGATTTAATTTCCCAGTGGACCTTGTCAGCCACAAGCTAACAGTTTCAACTTGTCAATCAAAGCCGCGCAAACCTTTCAAGTCACATTCTCAAAACGAATTCAAAATTCTTTGTCTAAAACCACCAACGGATGGCTTTTCTTCTATTCCAATTACAGAGATCGGGGTTTAAAAAGCTGTTGCAATGGAAAATATACGGTTTGACGAAGTGTCAGGAGGATGTGGATATGATCAATGCAAGATATTATCTTGAGGTGTTTTACATGAATTTATTGGTTAAAATATGTTTGGGTGGTTTTTAATCGGCGTGAATGTAAAAATGGTTTGTCAACCGAGGAAGTTTCCACCATCACTTCTTAGACTTACTTGACTTACTGGAAAATATGTCAAAATAAGTGTGGATCAGAAGTAGCTTTCACTTTGTGTGACTTGAAGAGGATTTTTTTTAACATGATAATGACGTCAAGAGACATCTCAGCTGCCGTCTGAATTCTTAACAACTTTCATGCGTCATGTGTCTCATTGAAGTATTTTCCCTTGTTCATATCGTCACATTATTCATTGAGGGGATACATAACCAGCTCGCTCTCTTTCTGATGGAGATTGGAAGAGTTCATCCAACACAGTCGTCCTCTGAGCCGCGTGTTCCTTTCAGGGTTTGAATGGTCTTTGTTAATAAACCACACTTTCTTTTTACTTCATTGTTCATTGTACAAGCGAATCTTTCATCAATTTTATTAAATTCAACAGATATCAGTGCCAGCACGAAGGACGTCTAAACATTATGTTTCTGGTAACTTAACATCACTCTTAACATACCGAACAGCTTTGTTTCCACAGATTAAACATCATTTCCGGTTACTGTCTCGTTTGCCTGAAGATCAAGAGGATTTGAACAAAGTTTAAAAAAAACTTAAAAATGAAAGAAGATCAAGATAGAAACATACATACCAACTAGGGGGAGACATTT
Source organism: Callionymus lyra (assembly GCF_982586985.1). Taxonomy (NCBI): domain Eukaryota; kingdom Metazoa; phylum Chordata; class Actinopteri; order Syngnathiformes; family Callionymidae; genus Callionymus; species Callionymus lyra. The sequence continues at coordinate 19,769,121 of NC_141823.1, forward strand.
CCACTTTATAGCAGTAAAGACTTGGAAACAGCTTGAGATGTTTGTAAAGATTTAATATCATGAAGTAGCAAGAACTTTGTCAGTTAGACTTCATCAGAAGAATTTGATGAAGTCTAGAGCTAAATAAAAATAATAAAAACAATTCCCCCTGATAGGGTCTTGACACTGGTGGTAGTTAGTACTCCTTCTTGGTAAATCAATATGTATTTATTTGTTTCTATCTTTTGAAGTAAGCTAGGGTTCCAAAGTTCTTTGGTTTAGCTGACTTTTGATTGAAGTTGAGGAAAATAGTTTCCAGCGAAATCATGAGAGCGACGGTGGCAATGAAAAAAACGCCTTTGAGGCAGAAACCTCGATCAGAACCAGACTCTGTGTGAACTGTCTACTGCTGCAAACAGCTGGGATAAATGAGAGACAGGGGGAAAAGAGTGATGAAGACAAACATGAGGAGAGACGTTCGTAGAGGAGAAGGGTGAAGAGAACATGCTAGGAGGCAGGTGTAGCCAAGTTTAGGACATGTAGGAGAAAGAACTTTGTTCCGGATCGACTGCAGAGTTTGATCAGGAGATTGAAACTTGACGGCTGGAGGTTCCTGGGGAGGAAGAGGGATGAGATGTGGTCCTGCAAGAAAGATCTGACAGATTTGAACTTGGCGGCCAGCGATGATGAGGTGTGATCGTGTGATTTGATTTTGGATTTCGGAGGGGCGTTTTGGTCCCCGTTTGAGAAGCGGATGAATAGAAAAATGGAGGTACTTTAAGTTGAAACACCCACTGAGAGAGGAAGAGAAAAATAAAATAAATTGAAGTCTTCCAGATTGAACTTTCACTTAGTTTCATTTCATCCACACTTTAAATTGGATACCTTTGTTGTTGGTGGAAAAAATACCCTGGAGCTGACTGTCTGGCTATAATGAACAAGTTAAAGTTTTCTTTTTTCAAGAGTTATTTGGACACGTTATCTTTACCAAGAAGATCCGCTAATATAGTCAAACAAAAACTATTATCATGATGAAGAAAATGATTCATTATAAATTCTGTTAAAGAATGGGAGCTTCCGTGCTATATTCATTTTATACTGATTGAATCAAACAAATCGTTTTAGACTTCTTTAATTCAAATTTTAAATCAAACAAATGTGAACAGAAAGTGTATTCATAAACTGGATTGCAAGACATTTCAAATGAAAAGTAAACAAAAGTGCAACAACATTGAGAGAGAAAAAAAAACAGGTGGTTAAAGGTTTACACTGACACATAATTGACGGATTGTTTCTGAGACTACTTCACAGTTTACTAGCGATTGCTTTGTGGCGCTCTAATCCCTGATGGCAAACCCTCCAAAGAGACCCAAATGTTTTTATCCCCAAGCTGTTTGTGCCAGAACGTCTCTCTCTCTCTCTCTCCATCTACATTACCTTTTTTTATGCCTTTACCTTAAAGATTTTATTTTCCCACACCCTTCTGCTGCTCGCTTATTTCCATATAGTCGCTCTTTATATTCCTTCACTTCTCCTTCGACCCAAAATTGGTTTCATTTGAACATCCAGCTTCTCGGTTCAGCTGCATTGAGGAATCGAATAATTTCAATAACTTCCAGATGATGAACTGAAATGAAGCCACACGTGGTCGTGATGAAGACGGATTCATTCCGTCGGCAAATGAATGATTTCAAGGTTGAGATGTTTCACCTGTGATTGGATGAGAAAAACAAAATGCAAATTGAATGAGTCAGAGTTTGATGAATCAGTATCAAAAACAATCTTGGATTTAAGTTCGATCATCATTGTTTGGGCTTCACAAAAGTGAACCTTGGGTTGTCAAAATGTCAATAACATAAACAGAGACATGTTATCAGTGCTTGAAGGAACTTGTTGGTGAGGGAGTCGTCAGATGTGTCAATCAAACGAATTTCATATAAAATGTAAGAAGAAGATCTGGCTCACATGTGTGTCAGGAAGCCCTGGCGGAAAGAGACGATGCATTCTGGGAATACTTTAAACTTGTTTTTATTCATTTATAACTCAAAAAGAGAAAAACATACTGTCACATTTTCATGTTTACTCTTCACTTTACTTCCTGCGAAAGGATCATCTGTCATGACACGTTCAATGAAAGAAGTGTTTTTTTTATCCATTCGAGAAAACCCTTCTTTTCAATGTATTCCACCTCTTCATGCAATACAGTTCATTTCCAAGGTGTCCTCCTCTAACTCTAACAAAAAAAACAACTAAAAAGTCTTGACCCAGAAGCATCAAGGCAGGAGCAAGGTGAGAGTCGTTCGCCAGAAGCTACGGTAATATCTGACAGAGACAATTAGCCGGTGGCGATACTTTTAGTAAGTTTGAGAGCCAGAGATGATTTCCACAGATTATTAGATCCTGAACCCTTAACAGAAAGAGAAGCTGACCCTGCAGAAGAGTGTGAGTCTGAACTAAACCTGTCATTAGAACTATTTCAGGAACTCCATTGTTTCACAAAAGCACAGTTATAAAATGTGTGCAAGGATGGTATAAAGATAGGGATAAGGATAAGGATATTGATGGGGATGAAGATTAAGATACAAATACAGGCAGGAAAAGAGATGGAGATAGTGATTGTGATTGTGATTGTGATTGTGATTGTGATTTGGATCGTGATACAGATACAGATACAGATAAATACTAGGGATGTTACAAATTACCGATATGAATCAGAAATCAGATTTGATTTAAATGATCTTAGTGCATCGATACACTAACTACTGGACTGATATAAATGTACCACAAATCGGTAGATGGCCCGAATACAGAGTTATGTATTGGTTTATTATATCAGCAATACAGTGTTGTGTAGTCCTAAGAAGTAGCCGTTAGATTACCTAATTCACTTCATTGAATATAAAGGATCAAAAGGCAGGACATAGTAGGTGGCATAACATGTAGCATTACTTCACTCTTCTTCTTCTCTCTCGCAATACATCATCTCCATCTATTGCACTACTAGCACTTCTAGTGTTCAGGCAGAACCCCATATACAGCTTGAAAGCCCCACTTTCTTATTCTCTCTCTCTCTCTCTTTCCCGCAAAAATCTTGCGATCTGAGCCTTCTCAGACCTCTCTCCAAGGGGTTTGTGTACCAACCGATCAAGCATGTACAGTTTAACCAATGAGGTTTCAGCTTAAACAAGCAACACCGAACTGACAGTCAACTTATTAGACTCTGAAGACTCCTAAATTGGTTAAAGTGGGTGCTCTTGATTGGTTGGAACAAAAACCTGCACCACCCGGTCCTTTGAGGTTTGGAGACCCCTGTTCTAATTTGTGTCAATTGTGAAAATGTAATATTAAGTTTGTTTTTATTGTCCGAGAGACTTTCCAAAGTTCTTAAAGTGTAATTTGTTTTAATATAACTGAGTAATAAACACAGTGACACAGTTCTTTATTCACATGTCAAAAAGTCTTTTATCAAACTTAACACTATTAAGGTGAAAAATATCACATTTTTAATTGATTTGTTCTTAATTAAATGTGGCCCTTGAATGTGTTGGACTTAATAGAACAGTAGAAAGCCTGTCAGCTAGCCAACAGGTCGTCAACAATCGTTCTAAGCTAAAAATAACCCAGAAACCTTGGTTGCCGTCTATTGAACATTATCAGAAATTAAATCTCCTCCTTAATACACAAAATGTGACGTTAGTGTGTTAAAATGTTAAAATTCACTACATCTATTCCATTAACTAGGATAAATATACATCTGGAATGATGAATAAAAGATGACTATAAGTGTGTTATATCGAGCAAAGTCAAAAAGAAGCAGAAAAACAGGTTGTTGCTGAAGCATTTATAGACATGTGGGCACTGCTTTAGAGCGAAAAATGACTTTCTCAATTGAAGTGTAGTCTTATCAGAAGCATCTTTATCTTCACCTGATTCAAACTCTATATTCAGCAGATTTATTGAATCAATAATAAGCCAGACTCCTTCAAAAACCTCACACAAAAGAAGTGAAGGCAGACATTAGTGGTACGTGTCCATGCATTCATCTCAGCAGCCAGCAGTGGTCTGTTCACCAGTGCGTCTCAGCAGTCGGACAACTTTAAAATGCTGCTGTCAGACAAAACACGGACCAGCATGTAACTTTCTGTTCTTGTTCGGAGAATTTACATCCCTGGAGGTCGATGTCAAGTATCCCCGTCTGACGTTTCAAAACCTGGATGAACTCCTCAGGTCGCTTGGGTCTACTGCTCGTCAAAAGGTCTCTCGGGCTTTTATTCTTTCATACCACTTTAATCTGAAACTGTTTTTAATTATCGATTCATGACTTACCATAGCTTGATATATCCTCATACTCTACTCTTTTCTCTCACTATATCCTACCTCACTCTCTTCTCCATCCATCTCTCTACAATCCCCACCTCTCTTTCTTTTTTTTCTTCTCCAATATAGTCTTAAAGTGTGAAGTGTCTTAAGGTGACTTTGTTATGATAAGACACTTGAAGTAAAATGGAATTAAATTGAATTGACATGATCAGATGTAACCAAAATGTCACTTGTTTTTACGTTACATTTCTTAGACAGGCAACATATTTAGAGTTCAAACTGTAGAAAACAGTTCCATAAGTTAAATAAAAAGTAAAAATAATAAAAGGATAAAAGGATAAAAGTCTCTGAACTTAAAAAATAAACATTATAGTTGTTCAAGCACTATTGAGATAATCTGGGTTGTGTCACTATTTAATAGCTCATATATGAATCTATTGATATGTTTCACGTGGGATTTTTTCATCAGTATAATTTTTGACTTGCATATTTATTTAAATAAGTTAAAAACTAAAGTAAAAAAAAAAAAATTAATGGATTTTTCAACGTCTCACTGATCAAGACAGAGTTGAGAAAAAGAAGAAGAATATTTTCCTGCACAAAGTCATAAACGTCCATAAACTAAAAACCCATTCCTTTCATTTGAACATGCAGTTATTTGCAGGCATTCAATCATCTGTAAAAGGGGTTTCATGCAACAACAAGTCATTTATATCAATTTCAAACGGTGACAAAGCAGGTGCATGTAGCAAGTGTTGCTTCATGCTTTCATTCTTTCTCATGAACGGCCCATTATCGGTGATTTTCATCATGTCGACAGTCATTTATCGCTCCCACCAAAATATGTTTTCAAGAGATGACCGCAAATTGTGCTCTTTTCTCTGACTGCTGTACATACATGCGCACATAAACAGGTGTAAAGCAGAATATTTGTAATTGATCAGACTATCACTTCATATCAACCAATATAAACAGAAACCGAAAACCATTCTGCAAGTGGTCCGATAAACTTCCCCAACCAAGGTCACTCATTTCTTGTGAACTATTTTAGTTCAACGCAACCTGAACATTTATATTTAATAACATGATCGTTACAAGGTTTTATGATTGTAATTAACAATAATTTGTGTTGAACACAAAAGGGGTTTTATGTGCCGTTGCCTGCAGGTGAATTTTAATTTTGAGCGACAACAATTGCGATCATCCCATAGAGACTGATATTACTGTCACAGGTGTCTCTTTTATTAGCATCTGGTGCAGAGAGACAGCCGGCACAAACGAACACAGTGACCTCTGTCTCAAAACCCAAATGACTACTTCGTCCTTGGCTTCTTTGTGAGGTAGATTAAACATTGCAAAACAAGAACGCTCGCACACAAAGAGCTAACGGCTATTGGTTAAGTCAATTATTTTTTCTTTTTTTTTATTCAACTTTTGTTTGTTTCCGTTATATTTTACCCATAGATCCTATTACAAAAATACAAATGACACACATCAAACGGATACATCAAAGTCACCTCATCAGGTACAGATAGACGACAATAAAATGGTAAAATAAAAAACTGAGACATTCGAGCTAGCATCAAGCACACAAGTTTTTGTTAGCTGCATTAAATGTTGTATATTTTTTTGTAACTTTTAGATCTGATGGAAATAAATAAAAGGCAAACTATAAACTTGTTCAAATACACCCAGCAATTGCTCATCAACCCACCAGTTCCTGTTCTCGGGAAACCATCTTCTCTTAACCTTTGTGTTGTCTCTGGGTCAAGGTGAACGACCTCCCAGGCTTCCATAAATAAATATGCAGTAGTGGAGGTCTTTCAACTTGACCCTGAGATAACACAAGGGATAACCAACTAAACCTTAAGTAAAAGTTGGAAAGAAATTTTCTCCATCTTTTAAACACATTTTTTTTTCTGTTCCCATTTATTCAACATTTTTAATTTCGATTTAATGAATTGTGATCATTTTTCTTATATGTGGAAAACAAAGTTGGTCTTCAGTAAATACATCTCCATTCAATATATCCTGAAGATACAACATGTCTTCATTATTGTCCCAATCTTCTCCAAAAATCTATTTTTTATCAGGCAGTCCCAGAATTTGTGAGAGAGATCGCCAATGATTTCACGCAACTGTATCTAGAAAGATCTCTTCTTCTTCTTCTTGGGCTCAAAAGAACCGCCATGAACTGATCTGTGTCTGGACTTTGTTTTGGCAAAAAAGGTCAATAAGAGAGAAAATAGTGTTAACTATTCCCTTATCATCAGAGCTACTATAGTTGTAAATATGGGCCTCATTTTGTTCGTCTCGTTCCAAAAAGGTTTTTATGCTAAAGATAGCTGTAGTTCAAGTATTAGTAAGTTACATCCTTTGAAAAGTCGCAATACTCCAATGTTTTGGCGTTTTTTTAAGCCCTCAGCAGCTTCTGTGTCATTATTCGAAAATCTGTCACAATTGGCCGAAAAATTACGCTAGCACCGAAAAGTCCAATAACTTAAAAAAATAATAAGCATCTAAATATTATGGTATTTGCACTTTTAATTTAAAATATTATTTGTGGTTTTGCGTCTTAAAAAAATCATCCTGTACTTCAGGTAGTTCTCCGAAAATTGTAATCTTTATATCTGCTTGCCTCTAACTGGGTCGGAAAGAATCCAAGTTAAGTCTCCCAAACTATTTCCACAGTCGGCTCCAGATTCCCTTATGAGAGCTTGAAACTCTTATTTTTCTAAATATTACCTTCTTAAATTATATTCGACTTTTGATTGCTCTTTGATATGAAGTGTGTTGTTTGTTATCACAAGTTTTTTCTATATTGGTTGTTTTGATAAACTCTATTGTGTTTAAAGCATCTTAGCTCTAACATTTCTATGTTGTGATAATTTATGTTTTTTTAAATGTGATTACAGTTATAATCATGGATTCATTTAATAACTCCAGCGATTTTCCTGCTGACCCTTGTGCATGCACGAGTAAATACAATGTTGCCAAACTTTCATCAGTCAGGAAGGAGATTGTCTGCTGGGAGTCTGGTCCTGTCAAGGTTTCTGTCTGCTAGAGGGGATTTCTCCTTGCAACGGTTGCGTCTTCCTCCTGGCAGAGTGCTAGAGCTGCATCAGTCGTACAGATTCATCTTTGATTTCAATCGCTATAGATAGATATAGATATCCCATTGAAACACAATAAAAGGTTTGCAGGTGTGGATATATAATAATCAAAATGTGGGAACCATTATTGAATCATTAGATATGTATGACATTTGATTAAATGGTGACCTGTCATTGTGACCTGATATGTAACTTGATGTTCTGATTCTAAGAGGAAGTTCACTGGGGGGGCAGATAGGGAGACATACAAAAACACATTTTGCTGACACATTGGAAGACATCGTACCAGGTTCCTGTTTTATCAGCTAACTGACCTTTGTACAGCGATTGACACATGTAACCAACATCCTGGACAAGGCGAGCCGTCAGACGAAGAACCACACCTCTATCATGAACTGTCTTGAATTTTATTGGCTTGTTTGAATATGTAATCGCACATTGTTTTCTTTCAATAAAACGAAGCCGCAATGTGGGGCTTGTCAGAACTTTCCTCGGATCCGTCTGAGCAGTAGCAAGTGCAGTTTGCGGAAACTGTAGTACTGGAGTTCTCCCCTTTTGCAAAACGGTGATTCGAAAAGACAATTCTGTCTTCTCTAGTTCTTCCTCCATTCATTTCATCTTTTATGTGAAGACAGCGATTCGTGTTCCGGGACGGTTGGGAGAGGATCAGCGACGGACCTCGGAAATTGTTTCACAGGGCAGCTCCAACTCTATCACCAAAATAGATTGTGTGGAAGTGTATTTTACCCTCTCTTCCTTATAAATGTTGACTATATTAAATCATGAGGCGTATTTCAAAGGTTGATCTTTGTCACTGTCAACTTGTTCTGCATTCCTTCGTCAGCACTAACAGGCTTCTATGTGGGGAGTTTTCAAAGCTGCGTTTATATGTGATTTTGCATCTTCTTGCATCATATTTTAAACAAGAGAAATGAGTTTTGTTTCAGTTGCAGTGTTACATTTGAGGTGATTTTCCTCTCAAGATCGCCCGCAGCAAGAGCACAGTTTGGCAGAAAATGAAAGACAATACTCAAATGACTCCAGTCCTTGTTTGTTTTTTCTTCTTTTCTTTTCTCGCTCGCTTCATTTGTTCGCTTACTTTTGTTTGAAACCATGTTTGTGGGCTTTACTCCGCTCTGAGTTTGCCTGCTTTTTGACCTCATGCTGTTCAACAAAATTATACTCAAACACTTGCACAAACAAGAACACGTGATACAGTATAGAAAGAAAGAAGGAATAACTGTAAAGCCACTTTATTACATTGGAGTTTTGAAGAGAGATATTTTGACAAGAAGACAAGAAGTTTGTTCAAGTTCATTAATATTTGTTGCGTCCAAGCCCCTAAAAGCAATTGTATTTTTATTTTTCAATTTCAATTCACTCTCAATTCAGAACCATTTAATGATAATGTTCAAATCAACACAACTGATTTTGCAGCATCTGCTTGAGAGTCTCATATATTTCCCACAACACATGCATTATTAGAAACTTTTCATTCCCTAAGAACAGGAAAAAACAGAAGGTGATTTTCTCTTTGTTTCTTTCAATAAATCCTATAAAAAGTACGTCAGTTGCCTTGACAATTTTTTAGATATTTGCATTAACAATTTAAGAGCCTCGTACTCAGTAAAGAACATTGATCACGACAACAAGTAGTCACTTGAGTTAATGAGATTGATTCAAACTCGTGTTTCATAATTAATTATAAGGCCAATTAATTCATTATAATCCACGTAAATGTAATAGTTTCCTTTGGACTTTCGCTCAAAGGTGGTGCTCCATTATTCAAGGTATATTCTTATTACATTGTAATATTTGTTTTTACCAAAGCGATTGTTGTTCTGATTCTAAGTGCATTGTCACCAAAAACTAAACTATGTTGGACTTAATCGTAATGATTTCCTATTTTGACTGATTTCCTATTTCTTATTGAAAAAACGTATTTAAAAAGTGTACGTACCTGTTGTGCCATGACAGACGGTGATGGATATTTGCCATGACTTTCTAGGTGTGTTTGACCACGGAAGAATCAGTCGAATAGAATTCTTGTGATGTTTAGTGAACTAAACCAGGATTTTCAATTACCGTTTTTACTCTGGGTTGTCTAGTTTAAGTTACATTTACAATTTTAGTTCTCCGGGAAACCTATACCCCTGAAGTTACTTGGACTTTGTCATGTGCTAGGGGTTGAGGAAAAAGACTTCTGGTAATACTTGTCAAAATCAATATATTTGTGAAAGGTGTGAATGTTTGTTTAATGTGTTTCGGCAATTTTGGTGGTTGTGAACGATGTCTTTGAACTGTGTTTGAAGCCTGTTGCTCCCAAACCAAATTATACTCAAGGCTTCCTCCCTGTGAAGGGATTACTTACTAGACATTATGCCCAATTGTGTTCCCCCGAAAAATACATCTCAAATGTACATAGTAGAGAAACTAAAGTCTTGTAATCGTAAAAATGTGTTTTGTGATCCAGATTCTGACTGAATAGAAAATCAAGCAGCAACATTGACACGAATCTCCGAGCTATTGCATCCCTCTACGGCCAATGTTACAACACGGTCAAGTAATCCTTGTGAGCAGATTTCCCAGGAAACACCAGAGGGTTGCAGGAAGTAGTGAAGCACACATGAGGCAAGATCATGTCAGTAAAAGACGATCTTAATCCAGTATGAACCTGCCTTCAATATTTCCCAACGTAACAAAGAAAAACGAATGGGCATCAAATGTTGCAAATACTGCACGAAAGAAAATGTGTATTTATTTTATTTATGTAGACATTTACAGTGCAGGGTGAACTCCACCCAAACAGGTCAAGAAAATGTCAAAATTTGATTAAATTTAAACCATATATATTAAATTCTAGTCAAACGATATTCATGCGATGTTTACATAATAAACAAGGTTTATTTACATAATATCCGCTACTTTCGGCAATTGTCAGGCATAAAATATGTGTTAACTTGCATTCTTCTTTCCAATTCTTCTCTCTACTCCTTATTTTTAATACCTTTGCGACCTACTGTATATATATATATATATATTTTTTTTTTATTCTGAGGGGGCGAAAGAAAACAAAAGCACAAGAAAACTACATTTACAATTGTGATCTGTTTCCATAATTGTTGTTTAACCTTCTGGTCCACCATTACTACGGGATTTTTTCCGAAATGATCTAATGGGTGTGTTTAATAGTCATTCATCTATTATTTACAAGTTGTCTTTAGCTGAGTTGTGTGGTTACATATTCATGAAGGAACTACATTCCTTCTCCATCAGACAGTCTCTGAATGAATGGGAGATATTGAGTGGTGAGACTGGTGAATAACCACTTAACTATGAGTTGAAAAGTACTTAAAAAAAAAACTTCTTTCATGCCTCAATTATCTGTAACCTTGTGATGCTGGGCCCAATTTTTGGCTCACGAATCAGACAAGATGAACGTGAGTGTCTGGTCCTTTAGAAGCTGAAGGTTCGACTTTAAAGGTGGAAAATATAGGCTCTAAACAGTAAAGCCGAATTTTGATTCATTGTTCTCTCATCTTTTGTCACATTCGTATATAATTTTGGGGGTTTATGAGGGGGTTCATGGGTAGACAAAAACAGATTGAAATCTATAAACCCACATTGCATGAACCTCCGATAAGAATTCAGCAAAATGTTCCCACCTGGTCCAAGCCTGTCGACAAAATACAGAACAATGAGCCACTGCAAAGCAACAGTTTATTTATTCTCAGTACAGATTGAGCTCTATTCTCAGAGGCTCGGAGTAAGATCTTCTTCAGCTCCCACTGATGAGCTCCAGCGTTCTCTGTTGTTTAATTAGAGCAAGACAGAGTAGTAAAAGGATTGTGTGCTGTCTGTCATCGGAGCTTAGACTCTGCAACATACTGAAAACCCTTGTAACCGCCATGATCCCAAATAACCTACCAATGACCTGATTAGTGCCAAAGAAAGTTCATGACGCAGAGGTAAAGAGACTGTAGAAAAAGCTTGTTTCGAGAAAGTGAAATTAAGATCTGTTCATGCAAAATCAAGGCATCATTTAAGATCTTTTTTATTTTGTTTCACGGTTCAAGGTAATTCAAGATGATCACTGTGTTAATATGCCTGACAAATCCTGGACTTGAGAGGATTAGACTAAAAAATGAACGTCGGGGAAGCCAAAACTGAGTCACGGGTGACAAAAGAAAGTGTGCCAGGTAGAGCGAGGGGAAGAGGTGAGAGAAGAAAAGACTCCGATAATAAGTGGGAGCGACAGAAACAGACGGGTTTGCTATGAGCTCTCTAATCTCCTCGTCCCACAAGTACCTGACATTTCGCTGCAGCAGGAGCTCGCGCTGTCACTCGACCGCAGAACTCCGAGCCTCCGTGTGATCAATAAGATACAGAAAAGAAACAAGGGAAACGTGAAAAAAAAAGGTAGCTTAAGTGAAGGTGAGAGACGTAAATATGTTTTGACAGATGCCGAGCCTGTGAATTAGTTGAGAAGTAACGATAGCAAACAGAAGCCGCAGGAGGCCCACAACCCTCTGATTCATTCCTTCTACAAGTGAGATTTATGCATTGATGTAATTACAGCTTCTTGAAGAAGCATCGTACACATAACAGAATCTAGAAAAAAAATACAATAAAACCCAGTCGCAGATTCCACACTTCCTGTCATCGATGCAAATAAATGGGACACTTAAGTCATTTTTGTTACTTAAATTTCTGATGATTCTGCACAAACTGTGACCGCGTTCTTGTTGCATCACGGATGTAATTAAAGATTGTCGCTATAGCTCCTCACCCTGGCTGGAGGTCATCATTCAGACGAGGAAGTGCTTCATCAGCAAAAAAAATAAAAAAGAGAGAGTGAAGCAATCCTGGGATCCAGATGAGTTTAATTTTGTTTGAAGCGTTGTAATGCAGAAAAACGAGTCCCAGTGAAAAATAAGGAACAATTTAACGCACTCTCCACCTGCACCAGGATCAGATCCATCCCGTCCTGGTCAGATGGTTTCATAAAAGTAAAAAAAAAGACATATGTTGAATTGGGGGTGTTTTGTTTATTAGGAGAACTTTTAATTAAATTTTCATAAGTTGGAAACACAATTTAACTTGATGCATGACCAAAGCATTAATTTATCATTACACACTCGGCCGGGAAACGTTGGACTATTATTTTGAAACGTTATTACATAAACCGTGTTTTTTAAGGTTTCCATTAAAGCAGTGCTTTATGTGGAGCTGAGACGCAGGCATTAAAAGGATTGACAGCTGTTAGATAACGATGACACGTTCTGTGGGTGAATGAAATCTAGATCATTTATCTACAGTGACAGCAGAAGAAAAATAACTTTTTTGTGACACCTGATCAAAAATGAATCATAGCTTCAGAGTAGTTTCACTGAAGTGATGATTATAAGGAAATTTTGTTCATCTTGACTCATTGAAGTTTTCGATTGGTTTGATCAAGAGTAGCTGCTTCAATTTCTACTATTTCTTTCCAAAATATTTCAACTTTTAAGGTTGTTTCATTTTTGTCTTTCAGCAGGTTGTCCACTTCCACCTTAACATTGATCTTAACAAACTCTAATCTTCATGTTCGTAGTTCATAATACTTTTTTTTCTTCTTCTCCTTTTACTTGGAAACCTCATCATGGTCCTTCTCTATGACTTGTAATCTTCTCCACATGAGGTCTCCCTGATATACTCAAAAGTGCACTTGTCCTTTGCAAAAGGAGAGCTGCTGATGACTCAGAATGATCTGAACAGTCGCAGGAGCTTCGATTGAAAATGGGCCGAGGGCTATTTAGCTACAGAAACAAATTATAGAGTTCACATGGGATAATTTCAAGAGCTCACTCGTTCATTCAACGATTTAATAGAAGAGAAAAGCTTCTTAATTTTAGTATAATTGAATCAACAAAACCAAAGAAAAGAATAGAAATCTTCTTCTTCTTCTTCCATAAATGTATTCAAATTTATACTGTATATATATATATATATATATATACAGTATAAAAAGTATCAAAGGCTCACCGCTTCCGCTGCAGAGTATGACGACACATCAGCGCTGCCGTCTGTCCAGACCTCAACGAAAGGTGGTAAGATTTTTTCATTTCCTCTCTTTAATTCGGCTTTTAATACCAAGTTGAACTTCAGTGACAGCTGGTACCACGTGACCGCTGTTCGCTTCAAAAGATCCCGCTCTGCGCGCCTGTCAGTGACGCGGCGTCGTCAGTGACGTCATCTGTGCTGAATGTGGGACTTCTTAATGTTCGCTCCATTACTAATAAATCCTTTATTCTTAATGATCTTTTCACAAGAGTTAATTTGGATTTATTATATCTTTCTGAGACTTGGCAGAGAGAGGAAGAGTTTATTCATCTGAACGAACTCTGTCCAGTAGGGAGCGCTGTCCTGGGGAAGCCTCGCCTCTCTGGTCGTGGAGGAGGTCTTGCTACTGTTTTTAGGGAGAGTTGTTCTTGCAAAGTGATTCAGACACAGGAATTCACTTCTTTTGAGTCTCAGATGATCTCGGTTGGTTCTACAAGACCTTTCTATTGTGTGTCAATCTACTGTCTGCCTGGTCCTGCGGCGGTGTTCTTGAAAGACTTTAGTGACTTCTTATCTTCCATTATTCAAATGGAATCTGTCCTTATTCTTGGAGACTTTAATCTTCATGTTGATGACGTCACATCTTGTTCTGCTAAAGAACTTTTAACTTTAACAGAAGCCTTTAATTTTGAGCAACATGTTTCTGAACCCACTCATCAAAAAGGCCACATTTTAGACTTAGTTTTTACTCTTGGCCTGGACATCTCTAATGTATCTGTACATGATGTCCATCTGAGTGATCATTCGCGATCATTCGCATAGACTTCACCTCAGGGATCTGATGACTTCTTACAATGAGATTGTGAAAACTGCTAGATCTGATTACATCAGAAAACTGGTAACAGCAAATAGGAAAAACCCCAAAGTTTTGTTTGACACGATTAATTCTCTCGTGTCTCCTGCTCCTCAAATCACGCCTGTCTTCTGTGAAGCTGACAGCAATGCATTGTTGAGATTTTTCATTGACAAAATTAAATTGATCAAAGAGAAAATCTCTTCCCCTTTGTTTGGAACCCCTACTGTCTCTGAGCCCCTCTCCTCCTCTTGGTCCTCCTTCACTGCTGTATCTTTGGGTGATATTTCGGCACTAGTGAACTAGATGACACCCTCCTCTTGCTCAGATGACCTCCTTCCTTGTAGGCTTTTTATCAAAGTATTTGATGTAATTGGCCCCTGGGTTACCAATATGGTGAACCTCTCCCTTTCCACAGGGTTTTTTCCCAATGCATTTAAACATGCCATTGTGGAGCCTCTGCTAAAAAAAAACAGGCTTAGACCCAACTGACCCCAGTAATTTCAGGCCTATTTCTAAGCTCCCTTTCTTGTCCAAGATCTTGGAGAATGTGGTGTCTGAGCAGCTGTCTTTGTTCCTGGATCAGAGCGACATCCATGAGAAGTTTCAGTCTGGCTTCCGTAAATATCACTCTACGGAGACAGCTTTATTGAAAGTGTCCAGTGACATCATGATGTCGGCTGACTCGGGTAAATTCACTGTTCTGGTTCTCTTGGATCTGTCCTCAGCCTTTGACACAGTTGATCACCAGATCCTGCTGAGAAGACTGAGGGATGAAGTGGGACTGTCTGGGTCTGTGTTCTGGTTCTCATCTTACCTTTCTGGGCGCAGTTTTAGTGTATCTGCCAATCAAATGAGGTCTGAATCGGCAGATCTGTTGTGTGGAGTCCCTCAAGGTTCTGTTCTGGGTCCTTTATTGTTTTTGCTGTACTTGATTCCCCTGGGTAAAATCATTCAGAGATTTCCAGATGTTTCTTATCACATTTTTGCTGATGACATCCAGCTCTACTGCTCTTTTGATCCAACTGAGCCCCAGAGGCTGAGCAGCTTAGTCAATTGTTTGCTAGAAATCAAACAATGGCTGAGTGAAAACACTCTACAGCTAAATGTGGACAAAACTGAAACACTGGTGATTGCTCCTGATGATAAGATTCCAGGCTTGAGTCAGTACTTGGGTGACTTAGGTCAGTCTGTCAAACTGAGCTTGAGAAACCTAGGTGTTGTATTTGATAAAGACATGTCTCTTGTTCGATATTACAGAAAACTGACCAGAAACTGTTTCCTTCTGCTGAGAAAAATCTCTAAACTTAGGAAAATGTTGTCGGAACATGATCTGGAGCTTGTAATCCATGCGTTGGTTTCTTCTCGTCTGGACTATTGTAACAGTTTGTTTTCATGTCTTAACAAGAAGGAGCTGTCTCGTCTGCAGTTGATTCAGAACTCTGCAGCGAGAATTCTGACCCGCTCAAGTAGAAGAACTCACATTTCTCCGGTCCTTAAAACTCTTCACTGGCTTCCAGTTTCTTTCAGGATCAACTTTAAAATTCTGGTTCTTACTTTCAGAGCTATTCATGGTCAGGCTCCTCCTTACATCACTGATCTGATCCAGCCTTACACCCCAGCTCGGGCTCTGAGGTCTGTGGATCAGAATCTACTTATGGTTCCACGCACACGGCTCAGGACCAGAGGAGAGAAATCTTTTCAGGCTGTTGCTCCTAAGCTTTGGAACAATCTTCCTCTCTCTTTGCGCTTGATGGAGTCTACTGACTCCTTTAAGAAACATCTTAAGACGTTTCTATTTGTTCAGGCTTTTCCTTGAATTTCTCGAACTCCTGTGTTGTTCTCAGTATTATCTTTATCTTTAGAGTATGTACTTTTTTGAGTATTGTTTTGATTGTTTAAGCGCTTTGTGACCCTGGTCTCGAAAAGCGCTATATAAATAAATACTACTTACTTACTTACTTACTTACTATATTATATAAATATCGTGCCAGATAGTTTCGATTTCTTCATCTCACAGGAGTTCTTAAGAAGGAGAAGAAACCGCCACACACCTCTTTAGCTTTGCACACCTGCCTCCGACTGATGAAATAAAACACCAAAAACTGGAAGCATGACACTATATAATCTCCATTATAACTAAATGAGGCACCAGTGTAACTGTGAGCTGCATGTAGTCAACATCTGTATGAGCTGTAGAAGTGCATTTACAAAACTGCAGGACTCACACACATGATCAACAGCTTCTGGTATCGACACACTAGCAAAGTGTCCTCTCTTATTTCCCTTTTTTTCTAAATTGATCCTTGATAAACTGATTGAGGTAATCACTGTACATTTTGCAGGGTTCGCAAATATATATTGATGATGTTTTCACGCATGTCCATCACTTTCCTAAACAAAACTTTTGTGAAAAAAACATTACAGAAAAACGTTTTAAAGCAACTAACCACTCATGTGCACAATTGCATTCCATAGAAAACACAACTTCAAAAAATTCCTTTTTAAATGATTTATTAGATCAGTCATCTTTTTCTTTATCCATTGATTGTTTTAAACAAATTTAGATTTTCAGCAGACTGAAATGTCTCAGATCATTAAATATGGCTGGTCAAAGATTTTGAATGCATAACTTTAAATAAATTGATCATTAAAACGTAATATTTCAGCTAGGACTCATGTCTTTGTCAAAGATGACAGGTTTATGAAGCTATAAATCAATATTCATCCACAATCGATGACTGCCATAGATCTAGATGATGTAGACTAATATCCCCCAAAATATGACAAGAATTCAATAGAGACTTGTTGAAAATAATTCATTAAATTATATACTTTTTAAACTTCATATTTGTGTGAAGAATACTGATGAGATATGAAATAACAAGTAGCCAATTGAATAACCTTCTCTTTTGGGTTTATATACTTGTAAAACTTTGCTTTACAAAGCATTAACCTCACTTCAATGAAATTAATTAAAGAGCTAAATTAAAATATTTCCTTGATCCAATTCTCTATACATGAAACATACCCGAGAGTACTCTTGAGTGAGAGGGTTTTCTCAAAGTGAGCTGAAATCAACTCTAATAGTTCACTTTTGTCAAGCAATTAAGTTTATTTAATAAAAGCTGTTGTTGAGTTTTAATGATTAAGGACACCGAAATGTTTCTTTCATACTTTCATACTTTTTTTAAAGGAAACTTTCAATGCTAGAAAGCTAAATAATTTAAGACAAAGAATATAGAGTTTACTCTTGCAAAGAAGGTTAGAAAAGGTTATTTTGAGTGACAACTGACTTGAAACTGCAACATAATTGCACATGTTATTTCTGTTTATATATTTAAGCATATTCTCTATCGGAACTTCCTCCGGCTGCTGCTGTAACATACGCTGCTTGATCATCAATCTAGGAGGTCACAAACACACGCCAGGAGATTTTGTTATTTGTCAGAACCATCAGGACATAAAACCAGGTCGTTCTTCCAAAACCACAGAGCCTAGTGTGAGCCCCACTACTGTGGTACTGTAAGGACAATGTCATTACTTGCAATTGTGGGTTTAGAGCTACTTAATCTACACCAGTTAGACCACAAATCAATGTGAGAAGATGAGGCCGTTCTTTTGACACCTACCATCTCTAACTAGTCTAGTGCAATGTCAGCACCCACAATTAATTAATCTGGCTACATACACTGAATTAAATGTAAATTCCAAATCAGGTGTAAACTTTCCATCTCTTTTGTGGTCCTTTTTCTGCTCAAACATAAAGTAAATATAATGGTTAGATGCCAGAATGACTAAATGTCATCTTTATTTTCTGTCAAAAATCATGTTCATTGTCACAAGTGCATTATTGAGAATGGTAAACAAAAAAAAAGTTTTGAATGTCCCCACAATTAGTCCTTGTGTTATCTCAGGGTCAAGGTGAAGACCCCAAAACAAATGTGTTTGTGCTATCCCTTGTGTGGTCTCTGGGTCAAGGTGAAAGACCTCCCTGGCTTCCAGAAATACGTATGCAGTGGTGGAGGTTGTTCATCTTGACCAAGAGACAACACAAGGGATACCACAAACACATTTGTTTTTGGCCATCCTGGTCACCTTGACCCAGAGACAACACAAGGGATACCATAATAAATACATAAAACCAGAATGACAGGATATACAAGTTTTTTTTTCAAAGCCATTCAACTCTTACTCTTAATTTCCTAAAGTAACACACGAAAAAAAGTTGCTGTGTCTGTCTGTGTGTAGACGTGTGTGTGCTTATCCCAAGAAACATCCACATGGCTGGACTCCAAATGTTTCTAATTTCCACCAGCACACATGACAGCGACTGTCAGCCAAGTCAAATCGGACTGAGAGAGCATCTCCAGCTGAATCTCTGCCAGGAAGCTGCTAGTGGCATCAGACCCAATGTCACAAGTCAACAGCTTGTTCATCATCAGCACCTCGTCCTAGCAGGTGCTTACATTTTTCCTCAGCCTTAATTCAATTTCTGGAGACACACCGTACCTATGGACAAATATCTTTTGATCTGCGAGCCTCCCTGAGGCCTGTTTGCGGGAGAGGGAAGCACTCGGGGCAGAACACGGACATCCTGGGCTTGAGCTAAAGTAGTGAACTTCGAAAAGAGGTGAAGATGCCGATCATGACATCTTTATCGTCCACCTTTAAGGTCAGCGCAGTCATTAGTGGTGCTTGAAAGCTGTGGTGTAAATAGAAAGAAAAATCTGCAACTTTTGCGTGGATGTTGTGAAACATGAAGGTGCTATTTTATATTGTGTTTCCTTTATATTTCATCTCACTGAATGCTCTATTAGCTACATCTTGCTAGAGGTTCCCTTGAGTGCTGACTCAACAAGGTAGTGGAAGCCTCAGAGATGTCGAAGATTAATATTTCTCAAAGGGGGTCGCATTGTCAAGACCCTCTTCCAGGGGCTTTTATTTTGACACTTTTTTTTCCTGTTCCTGCCCTGCTCTCTCTCTCCCTTGACACAGAACCACAGCTGCCGACGATGAGGAATTTACTGCCAGGTTTAAAGGCGGGAATCTTCTCAGACTCGTTGTTACCCTGGTAAATCTTGCTTCTGCCTGACTTATTGGACTCCTGCCTTGAACTCTTGTTGATTGTTTTCCTGAAACTTTTTCGACAGCACTTTTGGTTCTGAGTTGGATTAAATTTTTACTTCTCCTCTTCCCCAGCGGATCTCACGCCCGTCTGAACTGTCTCTTTTATTTACGGACTATTGTTGAACTTAATATTGTTGGACTGAGAAAAAGGACTTAAGTACACTGTCACCATTTGCTAGACATTGTATTACACTGTTTTTTGTTTTGTTTTTTAAATTTTGTCTTGTTCAACTCAGACGTTGTAATTTTATTCTCTTCCGCATGGGTCACCTTGTTTAGTAACTCCCGACACACATCATGACAATGTTGCAAAAATAAGACGAAACGGTAAGAATTTAGTTGGGAATAATTAATTTTTCTAATTAAAAATCAAACCACGAGGCAGCACCAGCTGGTCTGGGAATGCCATGGGGTCCCCCGGGAGGAGCGAGATGATGTAGCTGGTGCGAGGCAAGCTGCTGCCCCCGCGACCCGAACCTAAAGAAAAGTGAAACGAAAATATCAGGCTGAGCATCATGCTTCTAGTTTCATCAAGCGTAAACATATTGAAGAAGATGACTGGGTTCGTGAACGCTTCACTCCTCACCAAGGAGCGGCCAAAGAAAAGCCTGTCGTTGAATGGTTTAGTTGTTAAGACCTCATACATCCCCATCCTCTCCCGCACCACCTGATGAAGAAATGCTGCTTGCGCATCACAAATAATTAGGACTTCAGAGTCTTGCTCAAGTTTCTCTGTCCCCTGAGAGGCCTCGGGTCGAATCTAAATTTAAACCTATTTTAACCCACTTAAGCCGGTCTTTGTGGACATGACTGCAAAGAGTAAAAAATGAAAACTTTTTCCAGTTCGAGGTTTTAAGTGAGAGTTATAAACTAATAAAGATGATATTGAGAGTTCCAATATTTCTAAGTAAGTAATATTTATTTATATAGCGCTTTTCGAGACCAGGGTCACAAAGCGCTTAAACAAAACAATACTCAAAAAAAAGTACATACTTTAAAGATCAAGATAATACTGAGAACAACACAGGAGTTCCAGAAAATCAAGGAAAAGCCTGAACAAATAGAAACGTCTTAAGATGTTTCTTGAAGGAGTCAGTAGACTCCATCAAGCGCAAAGAGAGAGGAAGATCGTTCCAAAGCTTAGGAGCAACAGCCTGAAAAGATTTCTCTCCTCTGGTCCTGAGCCGTGTGCGTGGAACCATAAGTAGATTCTGATCCGCAGATCTCAGAGCCCGATCTGGGGTGTAAGGCTGGATCAGATCAGTGATGTAAGGAGGAGCCTGACCATGAATAGCTCTGAAAGTAAGAACCAGAATTTCAAAGTTGATCCTGAAAGAAACTGGAAGCCAGTGAAGAGTTTTAAGGATCGGAGAAATGTGAGTTCTTCTACTTGAGCGGGTCAGAATTCTCGCTGCAGAGTTCTGAATCAACTGCAGGCGAGACAGCTCCTTCTTGTTAAGACATGAAAACAAACTGTTACAATAGTCCAGACGAGAAGAAACAAACGCATGGATTACAAGCTCCAGATCATGTTCCGACAACATTTTCCTAAGTTTAGAGATTTTTCTCAGTTGAAGGAAACAGTTTCTTGTCAGTTTTCTGCAGTGTCGAACAAGAGACATGTCTTTATCAAAAACAACACCCAGGTTTCTCAGGCTCAGTTTGACAGACTGACCTAAGTCACCCAAGTACTGACTCAACCCTGGAACCTTATCATCAGGAGCAATCACCAGTGTTTCAGTTTTGTCCACATTTAGCTGTAGAGTGTTTACACTCAGCCATTGTTTGATTTCTAGCAAACAATTGACTAAGCTGCTCAGCCTCTGGGGCTCAGTTGGATCAAAAGAGCAGTAGAGCTGGATGTCATCAGCAAAAATGTGATAAGAAACATCTGGAAATCTCTGAATGATTTTACCGAGGGGAATCAAGTACATCAAAAACAATAAAGGACCCAGAACAGAACCTTGAGGGACTACACACAACAGATCTGCCGATTCAGACCTCATTTGATTGGCAGATACACTAAAACTGCGCCCAGAAAGGTAAGATGAGAACCATTCTAACACAGACCCAGACAGTCCCACTTCATCCCTCAGTCTTCTCAGCAGGATCTGGTGATCAACTGTGTCAAAGGCTGAGGACAGATCCAAAAGAACCAGTGAATTTACCCAAGTCAGCCGACATCATGATGTCACTGGACACTTTCAATAAAGCTGTCTCCGTAGAGTGATGTTTACGAAAGCCAGACTGAAACTTCTCATAGATGTCGCTCTGATTCAGATACAAAGACAGCTGCTCAGACACCACCTTCTCCAAGATCTTGGACAAGAAAGGGAGCTTAGAAATAGGCCTGAAATTACTGAGGTCAGTTGGGTGTAAGCCTGGTTTTTTGAGCAATTGTCATTTCGGCAGAAGGAATTTACTAGTGATGGTCTGAACCTTCATGAAACAGTGTCATTATCCAGAGTCCACTAGATGGCTTTTGCTACACTATTTTCCTTTCTTTTTTTTTTTTCTAAGCAACTGTCATTATGAAACATCACATCACTTTTAAACTGATGGCGCCACCTACTGACCTAAACAACATGACACTGCTTCAGGAAGCTTCATCAGACCATCACTAGAACTTGTGAATCATTTAGGGCACTGATGGAAGAGACTCTCAGAAATGTTTTTATTAAAGAAACTGTATATAATGCAAACATTTTGACTATATTTTGTTCATTGTTCTCTTGGATCTGTACTCAGCCTTTGACACAGTTGATCACCAGATCCTGCTGAGAAGACTGAGGGATGAAGTGGGACTGTCTGGGTCTGTGTTACAGTGGTTCTTGTCATACCTTTCTGGGTGCAATTTCAGTCTGTCTGCCAATCAAATGAGGTCTGAATCAGTGGATCTGTTGTGTGGAGTCCCTCAAGGTTCTGTTCTGGGTCCTTTATTGTTTTTGATGTACTTGATTCCCCTGGGTAAAATCATTCATAAAATAAACTTGCAGCTAAATGTGGACAAAACTGAAACTCTGGTTATTGCTCCTGATTATGAGGTTCCAGGGTTGAGTCAATACTTGGGTAACTTAGGTCAGTCTGTCAAACTGAGCCTGAGAAACCTTGTGTTGTATTTGACAAAGACATGTCTCATGAAACTGGGATAGGCTCCAGTCTCCCTGCAACCCTGATAAGGGATAAAGCGGTTGACAATGAATGAATGAATATCTCTAGTTCAACTCTGCAGAAAACTGACCAGACACTGTTTCCTTCAACTGAGAAAAATCTCTGAGAAAATGTTGTCAAAACAAGATCTGGAGTTTGTAATCCATGCGTTTGTGTCTTCTCATTTAGACTATTGTTACTGTTTATTTTCGTGTCTAAACAAGAAGGAGCTGTCTCGCCTGAAGTTGATACAAAATTACTATTTTAGTTTGTAAACAAATACTGTATATAAAAACACATTAATGAATTTTTCGAATTACATTTAAAAAGAAACAAAGGAAACTACTTAATAATAGAAAGGGAATGTACTCCAGTTCTCATCAACTCTCATAATGGTGTAAAGATTTGCTGGCTCACTAAATGCAGTTTTTAAGTGACTATATTTTACATTTTTATCTAATAATGCGTTCACCATTCACCCCACCAACTGCACATGTACCACATTTATCAAAAGGGCATTTAGGAAAATCATTTTGGGCTGTTTTACACTGCAGTTTGTGCAGATTTGCAACACTTTGGAAATAGCTCAGAGAAGAGGCTCATAACCCGATCGCTGGAGCGAATGCGAGGATGACAGTGGAAGCACTAAAACACCATTATGTGATTCCCTCAAACGCTTTGCCGATATGGGATGGAAAATTTGGGGAGATTTCTTCATATGACAGAGCCGTTTCCTCTTCGAGCAGCGTACGCAACTAACCGCCTCGTATCACGAACGATGGAAGAGAAAGACGTGCCTCGATTTGGAACAAAACCCCCGAGAGGTTAAGTGACTGTGTCTGCACTCGAACACTCGCACATTAATGCAGGCTTGCTGTTTGTGTTGAGAGCTCGGAACGAGTCTAGACACCTGATCCTGAACAACATGTACGAAATGTTGTCTGTTGTTATCAAATGTTCTCAGGGAATTACTGTATATGTAAATGTATATACGTATATAATTATGGTGCCAGATATGATGTACACGCCGTTTTCTTGATGGTTTGCTTCGAGTCGTGATGACCTCACAGTGCTCCAACACAGAAGACACACTTAAGTACGGCGATCAGGATAGATTTGGGCAAGAACAGATGGAAATTATAACTAAGGACGGTGATCACTGATAAACTAAAGATCTGAAGAATATAGAGCGGGTATAGATAAAGATGGACAAAAAAAAGTGAAGAGCAGAGCCGTGAAAAGAATATAGAGAACGCATGATCAAAGTGAAGACCTATCAAAAGTTCTGTTCTTCAAGGAACTCTGAATCTGAAGGTAAATTGTGGTAAAGTATAAATGACCACTGTAGGTCGTCCTTGTAGTGAAGTTACACGACAGCTCAGTGCAGGAGGTTGTTTTTTTTTTTTTTAATGAGGCAGAACACGGCAGAGGAATGTTAACACCTTTGTTCACCTTCACTTGCGATTGTATTCCCTTCATTGATGTTTACACGTGTAGACAAAAATGAAAAGGTTTGTTGAGTTCATCGGCAGATAGGATTCCATGAATTAAGCATTTTTTGTGTCTTAAAAATACAGAAGAGATGAAAATAAAGTGAATAACTTGATATATATATATATATATATATATATATATATATTGTCTCCAACAGAAAATAGTTGATTACAGCAAAGAGTAACTTACACACAGATGGATGGAAATGTCAGAAGTAACATCTATCTTCGCACCTGTTCTCCACAGCTGCCTGTGGGTCCTAAAGATACAAGAACCCACTTCAGTCTGACTGACTTTATTGCTACCATATTTCTAGTGATGGTCTGATGAAGCTGTGTCTTTATTTCCGGAGTCCACTAGATGACGCTCTTTGCACTATTTTCCTTTTGTTTTGAGCAACTGTTCTAACGCAATGTCACATTATTTTTAAACTGATGGCGCCACCTACTGACCTCTAAACAACATGACACTGTTTCATGAAGCTTCATCAGACCATTACTAAATATTAAAATCAGGAGATACTTGTTTGAAGGTTAACAGATGTTGGTGGTTTAAGGAACGATGGCTGTTTAGCGTGAACAGTAGCGTGAATGGCGTGAAAAGGCTGCGTCTTGATGACTCAATCCGGTGACCGTGGCAACTAAATTGTCAATTTGACAGGCAGAAACCTTGAGCAGAACAGGAGGGGACAGAAAAATGATTGGAACAGCTTGTGAGCGAGAAGCGAAAGAGTGGATGAGGAAGAATAATTGTATCGAGAGGAGAGCTGACACCCCCTCGATCAGCTGAGGAGTAAGAGCAGACAGCGTGGATGAGCAAAGATTTGTCA
Organism: Callionymus lyra; assembly: GCF_982586985.1. Lineage (NCBI taxonomy): Eukaryota > Metazoa > Chordata > Actinopteri > Syngnathiformes > Callionymidae > Callionymus > Callionymus lyra. Next base: position 19,794,031 of record NC_141823.1, read on the forward strand.
GAGTGAGAACACAGACAATCTTGGTTAATTTAGTTGGATGTTCTCTCTCTCTTGCGTGAAACGTTTTTTATCCTCCAAGCATTTGGACCCTCAACCTCATTTGCTCCACATCTGAGTTGCTGCTCATTAAAAGCATATCTGTAGGAACTTATCTCATCCAAGTCTGGATTTGACTCCTCATCATTTAACCGTGAGGCTCTCCAGGACAAACACCCTTGTTGTTTGTAAGACAGGACTCTAATGTGAGCGAGAACACAAAGACGAGAACAACACAATGAATACCAGAAACACAAGGTCGTGACCAGACCTGGGCAATGTGCGGCCCTTTGACTGTATTTATGTGGCTCTGAAAATGTTTGCAAGCTTTCAAACTTTATTTTGTATTTATTGTTGCTTTAACTCTAAATACAGCTTTAAGAAGTTATTAGGCTTATTTACCCCCCTTTTGTCATTTTGTCAAATATTTATTTCCCCTCAAAATAATTTGAAGAAAAAGTTATCAGCTTTATTAGCTTCCTTTATATGAAAGTTTTCTAAATAGTTATTGGCATATTCAGGTTGATTTCGTGGATCTTTTTCTCTCTCCTGACTTGCTTTTCTGGGGGCCAATCACAACAGTCACAGTTTATAATGTGGCCCCTGAGAATATGTAATTGCCCACCCTTGGTCTTGACTGACTTGTTTCAGTCCTAATCATTTTTAAACCAGTTGTCTAATAAAAATATTATTTTTGAATTATTAGTCAACATAATTTTCTGTCTGGACAACTGGCTCCTAGCATTGTCGCTTGCTAGCATTCACAGGCAATAAAGGGGGATTTTAGAAATGCAGAAACATGCTAAATGCTAAACCAGTCCAGGGTCCAAGCGTCATTTAAACTTAGCATCTACTTAATCAAAACTCAAATCAATACAAACATTATGAGTTTATGGAAATGTTTTATTTTTATTTACAACAAGAAACTATTAGATCTTGTCTTATGAGTTTTTATTTTATTTTTTAAAATATTGCTGAAAATGAAAAAGCATTGTAGTCAAGTCATAACAAAGATAACATTTAATAAAAATTAATTAAACTGACTGTTATTCATTCAGTAAGGTTCAATTTATTAATTGAAAACTTTAGGAAAACTAATTCAAGTCCCATCATTGGAATCTACCAGGCTTAGAAATAACAACACGTTTGTTTAAACAACTAATCACAAGAGACTTGGTAAACGTATATTTGCAACAGATGGACTTTAGGATTAACTAGTCTAGTCCACCAAATAGAATGAAGTACTTCTACCTGAAACATGTGTTACATCTTTATGTGAAAAAAAAAAAAAAGTCAATTATTATATTAGTGAAAATATCGGCTGGTCGTCAGGTACACCAAGGGTTTCTTAACTCAAGCATGAACCATCCAAACAGAAAAACAGGACGTGAAACAAGAAAAAAAAAAGAAATCGTTGACAGAATGTCGAAATGCTATTGTGTCTCTTGGTTAATAGATAATAATATAATAACGTTGTAGAATTAGGAGTCATAGTTTACAGCAAGCTGTGTTGTGAAAATTCCACATGAATGTTACTCAGATGAATGTCCCAGAAGTCCATGAATCACTTCCCTGTCCAGAGTTGTTTTGATGGCACCCGTTGAATTTAGAAATGTGTACATTAGAACACAAATTTCTTTGATTGAAAAGTGCAGTAATAATTAAATAATTGAAAGTTTTTTTTGAGTATAGGGCGGTACTTAAGAAAGTACACTGGGCTCAACTATAGGTGTGATTTAAGATTTTCAAACTCAAAGCATGAAGCAAGGGCTTTTCCGATCGTGTGGTGCATTAGGACAGTCAAAATCCTCTAGTGAAGTTCACTGAGAAGGGGTGGAACAGAAGTTTGAAGCTTGACTGAGTTAAAAGGGTTTCAGAAAGTGAAGTCTTTTAAGTTTAAAGGCTTGTTGATGAGTATTGTTTCGAGAGTGACTTTCAAATCAAAACTATAAACCGTGGCAGAAGGGTTATTTTAAAAACACTATTAAAAGTTTAAACTTAATTTAGTTCTTGTTGTTACCATAGTGAATTGAAGGCTTCCACCAATTAGGAATTTGCTTCAAAAGAGTTGTGATCTCAATTAATTATTGATTTAAATCCAGGGCAATTGTTGTTTAAAAAACATACTGTATATAAAATTGAAAAAAACAAACAGTCAAAAAATCTCTTTCGATACAAGAAAGATTGAAAGAAGAAAGTCTTAATAAGATTAGCTCATACATATTTGATAAATGATAATAAATAAATTCCTCACTATTACAGAATAAATCTGATTTCTTTGGACCTCAACTTGTTTTCCTGCATCTATGGTGAATTATTTTTAACTTCAAATTGTGAAAAGTGAGGAATTCTTGGAATTCATTCAAGGCGCGATATGAAACTGCTGAGCTCAGCAACGGCAAATTAAGAAGTCATGATGTCACCTCTGCACAAGGCTATTTAGACACCCAATCGAAGTCAAACCGACACTGCCACTGCCATGACGGCGTGCAAGAACCTGCTAAAGATGAAGGTTCTGATTTTATTGAGCTTCATTCACATGTTCATGGGTCCTGCAGCAGCTGGTATGTAACATCGTTCCTTAATATTATGAAATTATTTTAGGACACAAGGATATCTTTCTCATCATTTTTGCTAAGATTTATGATGGATTATTTGACTTGAATGTAGTTTTTTTAATTAATTGCTCTCCTTTTTTCCGATTTTATGAACGTAATCTTTTTTTTAAATAATGTTTTATCATGGTTTAACCTTTTTCACCAAATCAACATGTTAAAATCTACTTTCATCAGAGTCGTACACAAGATATACAATCATGCCTACTCTGAGAAAGGTTTCCTACGGAAGTATACGAGTGCCATCAGAATATTTAATTTCTATTCAATGTCTTGTTCCAATAATTCAAAAATGTGTTAGGTAAATGTAATATTTTGAAGTGGTAATCTTGCAAAACTTTTAAAATGTTAACCCAATGTTTAAAAAAAAAGAGTACAGAGATACTTGGAATTAGAATTATAAACTCTATGTGTGAAAAAATAAAATGAAAACATTAAGTAAGCCTTTTAATATACAAGTTGTTGAATTAAATTATACAATAAAAACAAATGCAACCTTTCAATCAGATTTATATTTAATTAAATTACTCAAAAAACATATAAAATGCTTTAAAAACAACAAAGTTTCATTAAAAAAACTTTCCAATTTTAAAATGTTAAATTCAAACATTCAAATGCTGAAGGCTCTGATTAACTAAAATTTCCTGCTCAATGTAATTTTCAGTTACCCTGAAACCACTTATTTTTTTTCTTCCAGGTAACTCATTTTATCTGGTCAACGTAGAAAATACCAAGTGTTTGTCTCCCCAATTTCTTACATGTCAGCCCTTCACTTGGACCAGTGGTGAGCGACTGCTCGTTCCTTCTAATGGTAAGTGTTTGGGTGTCCAAGGCAAAACTCCCGGAAGTACAATTGGATTGTATGACTGCGATGAAAACAGTGAACTCCAAAAGTGGGAATGCAGGAACAGCACACTGATCGCCCTCAAGGGTCAAGAACTCTTCATCGAGCTCAATCTTCAAAGTGAAGCAGTGCTCTCTAGACAAGTCACAGCTGCCAACCACATCCGCATCGCTTCGACATCCAGAGGAGCGTGTTCTGAGACGTTCACAGGTAGGTTGGCATCCCGTCATTGAAAACATGCAGTTATTATTATTATTGTTATAAACTCCGGAAAGAGTTGATTGTTGGATCTGAACCTGACTTTCTGAACTACTCCCGGCAGAGCTGTACACCATCGGAGGAAATGCCAACGGGAGGCCCTGCATGTTTCCCTTTCTCTACAAAGACAAGTGGTACAGTGAATGCACCACGACTGATAAAGTGAATGCTCAGGCCTGGTGTTCCGTACAGACAAACTTCGATGAGGGACTTTGGGGATATTGTCCGACTAAATGTGAGTAGATTACCTAACTTTGGTTCATGGTTTGTGTCATGTGCTACTGAATGTTTTCGACGCACATCCTGCACTTGAAACTTTTTTTTTTTTTTGTGTGTGTGTGTGTGTGTCAATAAAAATTCGAATGAAGGATCTTACCAAAGATCATCTTTTTATATATATATATATATATATATATAAATATATATATATATATATATATACACAAAGGTGTGATGTGTGGGTGAAAGTGTCCGCACATTGTTTATTTTAAGTTGTATAAAAACTTCGGGAAATCAGTATGAACAGGATGTGATGTCATCACTTATGTTGGGAACTTTGCTTACCCTAAAACCCCAGTTTGTGAATCAAGTGAAATATGGTGCCCTGGAGGTATTTGATGTTGAGGAAGCAAGGAAAGTTAATTAACACTCATGTTACTCAGAGATTAAATTCTTGGATCAATGCCTAAATCATTGTGGCACATTATTGCCACTTGCTGTGATCCATGTCACAAACCTTAAATGCTATTTTAAAGGGCAACTAATGTTAAAACCCAACTCTCCTGACTCACTCACATCTTTCAAATGTTGATTCTTCCTCTCCAGGATGCAGTAACTTACTCATTTTGACCCTGTTTGGAAGTTGAAACTCTATAAAGTTCTCCACCATCTAAAATCTTAGCGAACGAGAGGTTATGAGAGTGGTGTCAATTACGACTTAATAATGGTTCACTCCTCCTCCAGCTGTTATCACCCCCCACTTTGTTTATTCAACAAGTCCCTTGGAGATGATTACTTTCAGTATTGAATAAGCTCTGTGACAAACCTTGATTCTAAAACAATCACAGCAGAGTGGGCGTGGTTATGGTAAACTAGATTTTAGCTCCAGAAAAAAAAGTGTGTTTAGTGGGCGGGGCGTAGGCAATTTTTTTAATGTAAATATTTCAATGACAAGAGAGTTTTGTACAAACAGACACATACTGATGATACAATAGAGTCCAACATCTATTTAAGACGCACTTAAATTAACACATTAGTTGAACTTTAATGTTCAATGCTACCTTTGAGACGTTTCCTTCATAGCTAGGTACAGGAACCAGGACAATTTTTCGGATTTCGGTCAATTTTTTAATGAAAAAAATAAAGTATCATCTTGAATACAGACAATGAAAGTGCAACTATATGATTGTTACAGGTCAGTGACAACTAATCTCTACTGACAATTGTTTTTCAGCGAGAGACGGGTGGAATAAACACCCAGTGACAGGAGACTACTACCAAATCAACTCGGAAGCCACTCTGACTTGGTCTCAGGCTAAAGAGAGTTGTAAGCAGCAGGGGGCGTCGCTGCTCAGCATCACTGATCCGCATGAGAAAACGTTCATCTCAGGTGGGTCAATAGAATGCAGCTAACATGTGAACTATAGCAATTTACTTTTTTTAACCAAACACCTTTCACAGGACTGCTATCCAAACAAGGAGCTAAACTTTGGACTGGGCTCATATTCGATTCAGAACATGGATGGCATTGGTCTGATCAGAAGCCTTATCGATACCTCGATTGGATGTATGGTAGGGTTCTGTCGTCGACCAACATACAAAAGGATTTTTCGCACCACTGCATAAAAGACTGAGTTGACGTGGGAACCCCCTGGTACCATGAATAATTCTGCTTTGGTTTTCTTTAAGGATATCCAAGTTTAACTCCAGGACGAGTTTGTGGTTTTCTTGAATCGGACTCCCTGTACTCGTGGAAAAATGGAGCCTGCAGCATGAAGCTTGGCTACATATGCCACAGTGGATCCCCTTTGCAGCGTCCGACAACAAGTACATCTTCTCCTCTCACTTTCTTGTGTTTTTATTAGAGCTAACCTTCCTCTATGGTTTTTTTGAACAGAGCCAGAGGATGATGCCGGCTTCTGTTCGAGCCCCTGGATTCCCTACAACGGTCACTGCTTTCTACTCAGTCGAAACAAGGAGACCTGGTTGAATGCTCACAAAGAGTGCCGTGCCAAAGGGGGAGATCTGGTTAGCATACACAATGTGGAGGAACAAAGCTTTGTCATTTCTCAACTTGGATATGGTAAATAATTCAAGAAATACATTTACAGAGAGAATTAAAGTGTCCATTCATTCATTTTCTACTCACCCTCAAGTGGGCTAAGGGTTGGGATTTTTTTTCTTATCAGTTACTTTTCAGGTTAGTTTTAGTTCTATGCAAACATGTAATGTCCATTTTAATGTAGCGACTGGAGTCACTTGTCTTTCGTCTTCTACGTAGAAATTGTACCAGAAAAACTGAAACAAGTCTGTATTCTAAGCTTTTTTTCAGCAGACGCTCCTGGGCCATCAGTCAACACTTACACAAAGTAGTCTGGGTTAATATTGCAAGAGCTTGAAGTCTACTGTCTATATGGGAAGCGCTCGTGATATTTACCTGAAGTACTTCTTGTCTTTGTGGGATAGCAGCTAGCCTAGCAGCTTCCGCTAAAAACAAGCTTAAAATATAGACTTTTTTTGGACGAAGATGAAGAGAAAAATAACCTCCAGTCCCTACATTTTGAATTTTGGGTAATCACTTTAATGTAAATTAATATATTATAACTATTCAATGCTTTAGTCATTGAGTTGAAGATCAGTCACTCTGAAGTACAACATTTAAATAACACTACAAGGTTGATGTATGATTATAAATTGATCTTAATTGAAAATGAAGGCTGATACAAAAAACGGTTTTGTGTATTTCAGTATCTGGTGATGAACTTTGGATTGGCCTGAACGACAGAAGGACCCGGAACTTGTTTGACTGGAGTGACCACTCCACTGTCAGCTTTACCAACTGGGAGTATTTAAGACCTAAAATCAATAATGGCAATCAACAATGTGTCCTCATGAGGGGAATGGTGAGCATGTTTTTTTTTTTTATTAGGCCAACAGAAATATTCTCACAATTAGAGCTGGGTAAAAGAAGTCTGCATATTATATTGGCAACTTGGTGTATGCGTGTAAAACTCACTTGACAAGGTATCACAAAGCAAGACTTGAAAGTTTAGATTAAAAAAAAATGTTCTGCACATAAAACACCCTATCTATAGTTACAATTGTAACCGTGGTTCTACAAATGTCTGCCCTGTCCAATTTGGGGTTGCTCGGGAGGTAACTGATAGCGACAGCCTTTAGAGGAGAAAGCATGAAATTAAATAATGAAATAGAAGAAATGGAAGAAGGAGAAATAAAGTACATTGCAACGCAGTTAAGTCATTTTCACACTGAATCCAAATAATTCGATTTCAAACACTATGAATCTAAATCAAATTAATTTATGAAACTTCCTATAACGATGTTTTCTTATTAAAGTTGACCCTAAATATGTCAATAAAAAAGTTTATAACAAAATATATTCAATGTTTTTCACACTTTTTACAATGCCACACATTTCTTAGTCTGATGAGCTAATGCAAGATAGTTATACAGTTCTCTATTTTGTCGAAGTTCAAATCCTGGATGAGAAGTTCTTTGTTGCAGCGGGGTAACTGGGCTGATCGACCTTGTGAGGAAAAACATGGCTTTATCTGCATGAAATCGAGCGCAAAGCAACCATCCGGGGATGAAAAAGACACAAATACTGGCTGTAAAACTGTGAGTACTTCTGCCATAACGACTCTACAATACATCATCGTTTATGGCCATTTTCCTTTCAGCTTGTTGACAAATTTCTGGGATTTTTTATTAAATGAAATTACTTGTAGACATAGACTTATGTTGTGTCTGTAGGTTGTAAAAATTCCCAGAAATACAATAAAATTAATTAGCATTACTAACAAAAAGCAGAACATAATGCCTGACATGGAGTTGTCTCAAATAGGGATGGAAGAGACACGGCTGGTACTGCTATCTTGTTGGGACACAAACAAAAACCTTTGAAGAAGCCCAAGAACATTGCAAGAGTTCAGGCTCATACATGGCTGACGTCTTTAACGGGTACGATTGACAAGTGTTACTAAACAACAATATTCTGTGAATAGCTCAAACTTCAACCTTGTTTGGTGAAAATAATGAATTTGAAAGGACAATAACACGCGTGTGGCTTCTTCAGAGTGGACAACGCCTTCCTTGTGAGCTTGGTTGGGACCCGGCCCGAGAAGTATTTTTGGTTGGGCCTTTCGAACCAGAAAGACCCGGAGACATTTGAGTGGACAACCACACAGTTTGTCAAATTTACCCACTGGAATGCTGGAATGCCTGGTAACATGATTGTAATTACTGTGATAAGTGAAGCTCGTCTTAACTCATTTGGCCTTTATTTTTACCAAGATAACAAGAAGGGCTGCGTTGCCATGACAACGGGGATATTTGCAGGACTTTGGGACGTACTTCCTTGCACTAATAAGGAGAAATTCATCTGCAAGCACCTGGCCGAGGATGCGAGTCTGACTCCTGCACCACCAACTCTAACGCCGCCCAAATGTGCAGAGGGATGGACTCGAGTTGGAAAGAGGAACTTTTGCTTCAAGGTTTTCCACTTTCATTTCTCTCAAAGGCAGAAATAGATGAGACTCAAAAGAAGATAGTTAATGACCAATGATGACAAGAGAGCAATCGACTACAGTGGGACCGCTAAACCTGAATACTCCTTCTGCTTCTCAGTTGGGTTCTCAAAAGTCTCAAATGCTTTGTAGATTATTGTGATCTTACATTTCAGACTAACCAGATCAATTCTAACAACATGGTCACATGGTCAACAGCTGTTTCCGGACACAACTTCTGGTTCAAAGAGCTGGTACGATGCCAGGGAGTACTGCCAATCCATCAGAGGAGACCTGCTGAGCATCCACAGCATTGAGGAACTGAGACTACTACCACGGACGTAAGACATGTCCAGTCAATGAACAATTGATTTCCAATGCATTTCCATCCAACATGTTTTTTTTTCTTTTAGATACAAAAATGTCTGGATTGGACTGAGTGCTCCCGACACAACAACCTACGTGTGGAGTGACGGGTCACCGGTACTGCTTTCTTATATGCATATGATTTATTGATATGCAGAATATAAATGTATTGATATATTAGAATATAAATCACATGTTGTTTTTTTTTTTATAGGTACAGTTCAAACACTGGGTGGATGGACAGCCGGATAATAAACACAACGTGGAATCGTGCACTGAAGTCAACCTGTTTGCTTTACGCAATAATGGATCATGGTCGGATGTTCAGTGTGAGAAGAACAACAGATGGCTTTGTCAAATACCAGCAGGTAACGAGTCAAGCGTTTATCTTTCAAACAAAATGTCATCAAGACAAATTGTTTTATGTTGAACTGATCCAATTCTTCCATCAACCACTGTAGGACTGACACCAAAAACCATTAAGCCAAGCACTCCTGGTGAGTAAAAACTGTTGGTCTTTCTTCATCATAAAGAACAATTTCACTTCCTGTTTTTAGATTATAATGTGACCTCTGATGGCTGGCTTGAGTGGAGAGGAAATCAGTATTACTTCAGCGAAAAATTACAATCCATGGAAGATGCTCGTCACTACTGCAAACGGAGACACGGTGACTTAGTAACTATTAACAGCGACGTGGAGAATCTGTTTTTATGGAACCAGGTCAGTGGGGAGATGACACATATTGTAAGAGTTTATAGTTTTTTAGTTTATAGTTTTTTAGTTTAGGAAAGTAAATTAAGGTTTTTTTGCAGATTTCCTCCAGTTTCACAGATTTCTATATCGGACTGAATGTCGATTTGGACAAAACATCCCAGTGAGTATAGAAAAAAGGCTATAAGACTATTTTGACTCATTTGCCCTTGTGTTGTCTCCGGGTCACTTTGACCCAGAGACAAAACAAGGGTTTAGAACACCAATCGTGATGCTTACACTTAAAATATTTGGCATAATTACTCCACATTTTGTTTTTGAAACTACATTTCCACTCGTGATTTGCCATAGCACATCTTTAACTCTCTGGCTGTGAATCTGGAGGTATAATTAATATGGAAACTCAACGCAATTTCCTCACACAGGTGGATGGATGGATCTTTGGTGATGTTTGAAAAGTGGGCAGAAAATCAACCTCTTTTCAAAAACTATGATGAGAACTGTGTGCTTATGTCCATATCAACAGGTAAGGACATTTGAGCGGAAAATGTCATCTTCCAGTAAATGATGAACTTGAGGATTACAACACAAAAAAAAAACTGCTTTTATTCCATTGTTTTTTCCTGAGGGTGGAATCAAATATTCACTATATTGTAAAATGTCAAATTAAATATTGTATTTTACCCATTATTCTCCCCAGGCTTTTGGTATGACAGCAACTGTGGGAAAGAGTTTAAGTTTATTTGTAAACGTAGCATCTCATCACCCATCAATGCCACTGTGGCGCCTACAGAGGTTCCACTTAAGGGTGGCTGTCCACAACAGTGGGAAAAGCTGCAGTCAAAGGTAAGAAGATGAAATGAGAATGATGCAATTACTTTTTTTAAACTAATGTGTTGATTTAAGTGTCCCTTAAACTGATCTTGGACCTCAATTGTACTCATCTGTATGTGTGCAAAACCTATTTAAATATTTGCATTAGAACATATGCTTAAACCCTGCCCACTGAAAATGCTTGGTTTTACTGGAGATTAACTCTTGTTTACCATAATCGAGTCACCTCCTGTCATTAATCCTGGAAGACTTCACCTCCAAGGGACTCATTGTATAAACAAAGTGGGGCTTGATTACAGCTGGTTGGAGGAGTGAAGACCATTATTAAATCATAATGGACTCTGCTCTTGTAACCTCTTGTTTTTGGAGAGAAAGACATCAACATTTGAAACATGTGAGTGAGTCAGGAGAGTTGGGTTTTCATATTAGTTGAACTTTTAAATGTACTTTAACTATCCTGCAGTTTCTAAATAATAATAGCTAATAAATATAGATTTTGGTCGAAACCCTTTTTTTTGTACAATGACATCTTGGTTAAGTAGGTTTTTTTGACAGCTGACTTCATCTTTAGTTAAAAATGTGTTCTAATGTGAGAAAACAAAACTAATAAATAATTGAAGTGGAACTGTTCATCTCCCCCATTTTATCTAAGTGCTACAGATTGGTTGATAACAGGATGGAGACGTGGGAAGGTGCGAGGACAAGTTGCAAAGAAATGGGAGGAAAACTGACCTCTATTCTTTCAAGACATGAAAACGGTTTGTCCAAGTAGATGCAGCCACTGAGATTCAAGACTAATGACGAAGTAATTGTATCTACATTTCTAGTGTTTTTGATGAGCAAAATCGCTTCCCTCCAGAAGAAAGATTATTGGCTCGGTTTGACTTCAGATATTGGCAGCGCTCTCTACTGGACAGACGGGCGTGCAATAAAATACATGCAACTTAGCAGATGGGTAATGCGTTTATTCTACGGTGAGCCGTTTCTATTTCCGCCTTCAAACCTGTTCTTACTTTGCTTGCAGTGGTCAATGGTTTCTTACAACTGGTATTTACGTTGGCGCAAGGTACGAGGCTTTTTGGTTTTTGATATTGAATTGTGAAATGAGCTTAACATGACCATATTTTTGAAATGTTTGTTTCTTGTGTTTCTCACTATAGGGTATTTTGGAGGTAAGACATACATCATCATAAAGTCACTCACAATACTTTTAAAAGTACTACAAAAGTTGCATGTACTAAAAGACAGACCACTCAAACATTATTCAAAATGTTTTACCCGAATAAACCTTAACCAAGACAACTTTAGTGGAGACGTCTTTCCCAGAATTAATTAGGGAACTGATTTAATATTAAGACACTTCTATTGTCGAAGATTTGATTTTATGTTGTTAGATTCATGCAGACATGTTTAATATCTCTGTTTCAGTTTGTAATATTAAAAGCTTTACATTTCATTTCTGAAAATAAAGTTTCCTACAAATATAATTTTCCAGGAAGAACTAATGTGGTGGGCCATGAAAAGTATAATTTCTATATAATTTGTGACAAGCTTAATAGTCCTCAATGTTAATCAGTGAAGGTTTAGAGATGAGCAGGTTGGCTAAACAGTATAACAAGTAGAGTACAAAAGTAGTAATTGGCGAAACCTTCAGAAATGTAAAAACTAGAAGAACATCACCACATTTGCATCATCATCTTTATAAGCAATAATAAGTGCACAGAATGACAAAAATAGTGATCTTAAAAACTCAACAATGTCACTCATCTAATCTGCTGAATAACGGTTTTATCTTCACATGTCAAAAGAAAAAGTGTTTTGCCATGACGACTGAGGTAGATTTCAAATTTGGGAGTTGGCGGAGAAAGCTCTGCAATGAAACCAGTGGATACATCTGTAAACGCGATGTTGGTGAGTATTGTGATGGACTTGTTTCAAGTCAATAACAGAACGTTCAATAAATTTCATTTAAATGATCATCTTCTCATCCACTTACAAAACAAGTTTTTTTTAACGTTTGCTTCCTTCTTAACAGACCCGTCTTTGCCAGATGTCCCGACGTCTTACACTGACTACATCAAATTAGGGAATAACTCTTTTAAAGTTGTTCCACGTAAGTTGTCTTGGATGGAAGCCAAGAAAAACTGTGAGGAGGATGGTGCCACCCTGGCTAGCGTGTTGGACAAGTTAACCCAAATTTACATCGATCTGATGACTTTAACTTTCAATGCTTCTCTATGGATTGGACTGAGCCGGCCTGAGGTAACCTTCCTCGTAACAACTTGAGCAAGCAGATCCAACCTAAACAAATGTCCTGCTTCAGGGCGGTGGAAACTTCCGATACATCGATGGAAGGCATTTGTCTGTAGTAAACTGGGATTACGGTGAACCCAGCTCTAACCGACCCTGTGTTTATGTGGACGTTGATGGACGATGGAGGGCCTCTTACTGCAATCAGACAAACTTTAGCGTTTGTAAGAAATCTACAGGTAGGTCTTTTCTAGGTAATAGATTAGCTGGAATCAAGGAAACTAAACAATGCCAGTTCAATAGTTTTGTTGTTGTAGATCCAGTGAGGTTATGAGGAGAGTGCAGGCAAGGTGGAACAGGCGAAGTGTGAAGACTGAGTTGGTCAGACACAGAGACAAGAGCAGAGTAGGATGAGTTTATTGGGAATAGTTTCTACTAGTCAGTTAGAGTTTTACTCACCTTTATGTTGAATAAGGGTTAGGATGATTTTCAGAGTAACCCGAAATGCATGTCTGTATGATGGTTGCGACCGGGGATCAACATACCGTCCATATTTTAGGACCATATTTTAAGCTTATTCATTTCAGAAGCTCACGGTCATTCAGGGAAAATGGCCAATGATCCCCTTGTCTGTCAGTTCATGGCTATGCCAGTGTCGGTGCATATGAGCTAGATTTACCCTACAAGTCTGAGTGCTTCGACAAAAAGAATGTTTCCATTTGGAGCAACTTTTAGTTGAGAAGAACAGCTCATAGGAAGTCAAAGTAAGTGAGGAAGGGTGGTTTGTAGAGATAGAGAGGAGGAGACCAAGAACATTGAAGATGAAAAAGAGGAAGACAACCATTGAGGGAGTGTTGAGTTCTAATGTAAATTCGTAGATTGATGTCAACTTTCCTTAAACGGATGAATATATATGAATAAATTTTTTATTCTCAGATATTCCACCAACACCACCGGATGTGCATCCAGGAGTTTGCCTAGATGAGGTTTGGGAGCAGAGCCACACTGCCTGGCTACCATTTAAAGGTTTTTGTTATAAATTTGTGGAACACAGAAAATGGTGGACGGATGCTTCGGGATACTGCTTGCAGTACGGTAGGATGTTCCTGCACTTCTTTTCCCCTCAAAAAAAAAAACTAGAACAAACAAGTGTGAACTATGAATCATACTAATGTTTGAGTGAAGTTAAAACATTCTCTGAAATATTCTACATCGCAAGCCGTGACTGTCCTGAAATCAAATAACAACTTCAATGTTAACCCTCATAATGATCATTGCAAGGCTCCAAAATGAATACTTTGTTTTCATAGATGCAAATCTCGTCAGCATCCTGGACCCAGAGGAACAAAAGTTTATTGAAAGTCACGCAAAGAGATTTGAAGATAGTTTCGAGAGCTTCTGGATCGGCTTGTATCGGACCAAGAAAGGTAAAATTCTCCGATGTGACACAAAGTTTTTCAAAAATTTTATATTTATTTGTTTGTTTTTTTTAAACCAATAAAGACGTATCTTAATTTTCACATCCTTTAACTTGCATTTATTCTGTGTACGTCCACAGGACAGTTAATTTGGCAGGACGGACAAGTAGTTGACTACTTGACATTGAATGTTTCGGAATCTGTCAAAAGTTATGGAATCTTGAGAACAACTGATGGGAAGTGGGACACTAGAGATGTGTTTGACTCTAAACCCTTTATTTGCAAAACAGCCAAAGGTAAGCCAGAGACGAATCTGCATCAATGTTAGTGTAATACGATTCCACATTCCTTTTTTTCTAGTCATACCAGCGCCACCGTCTCCAACCCCAGGTAAGATCATCATCTCTTCCTCTCTCATCCGCAGCCGCCTTTTCAGTGTAACGTTTATTTGCTGCAGGACCTCACATCAGTCAGACTCAATTTCGTAGTCGTGCGGCAGCTTTTGTCCTCTGTGGACTTGCAGTCGTACTGGTCGCCGTCTTAATTATCCACCAGAGACCTCAGCGCCACCTACCTGTGATGGGGAAACTGACCGGCTTCGTCAACCCAGTGTTTTTAACCAAAGCTGTACCTCAGGATGAAAAGGTCGAGAACACACTGGTCATCCTGGCCGAGGAATAGATAGAAGCCGTAGAATATGTAGAAGAATACCTTAAAAATCGGTGCTTTTCTGAGAAGGAATGTGTTTTAATGATGTAGTCCAATGAATCCTTGAATCTTCGACTCTTTCAGAGACCTTCAAACAGCATGTAATTATTCAGTCATATCAAACGCTGTTCAGTTATCACAGAGTGAATCTTGAGATTGAGAGGAATTTGCTCTGATTTCCTCCCTTGAGCGCCGATCAAAGTGAATCGACCAAAGTGACTTTTGTTCCTATTTGATGAGAGACTTCTGCAAGAATTGGACAGTTATTTAGAGAACAGACATCCTGATGTGGTCTACAGAGAAGTGTCAAACCCAAGGCCTGGTGGCCGACTAATGTGTATTTGGCCAACAATTGCACAATGAACTGCAAATTAAATTAAAAATGTTTCTTAAATGCACCAAAATCTACATAACCTTAAATACAGGGATATGTGGTCAGGGTAGTCAGGTGAGGCCGTGTCTCATCTCTCAATGCGCATCCCATCACAAACTGAGTTGATACATGCAATTGACGTGCACCGCTCACCGCATCTCTGAATATCGCCAACATAATGCTCACAGATACTTTTATTTGCCTTGATTTTCCACAGTCTGGCTGATGTCTTTAACCATTAAAGTTTAATGTTTGTAGGGGTCTCATTTAGTTTCGCTGAAATACAACCGCAGTGAAAAAGCAAACGACCCATTTAATACTCAATATTTATCTTTTTGTTGTAATACACTTTAGTCCTTTTTGAGTAAATCTAGCCAATCACGGAAGGCCTCAAGCAATATTAACCAATCAGAAGCAACACAAGGCGGGTTTATCTTTCATTATTAGTTAACACTGACAACGTGTGATTGAGTAATCATAACTTAACATTTTAATAAAATACAACCCAAATACAAAGTTAACTCTCACTCGGGATTCTTCGCTCTTGAGCCAAAATTTAATCCAGAGTTTTCTCGCTAAACTTTACAGTAAATTCCCCAAAGTAGGAGGAAATAAACGTTCGGCTTTCAAATTAAGAGAATTGAATCAGCTGCATCTTCCTTGTAATCCTATTATCACGGCCATCCTCTTCTTCCCTGTTCTCTGTTTCCCCCTCTCTCACACCAACCAACTCCATGTCCTCTTTCACTACATCCATAAACATTTTATACATGACCAAAGCATCTCATTCTGGCCTCTCTGACCTTATCTCCAAAACATCTAACATGTGGTGTTACTCTGATTGACTCATTCCTGATCCTATCCATCTTCGTCACTCCCAGAGAGAACCTCAACATCTTCATCTCTGCTAACTCCAGCTCTGCTTCCTGCCTTTTCCTCACTGTCTCTAGACCATAGATCATCGCTGGTCTCACCACTGTCTTGTATATATTTCCTTTGATTCTGGCTGATACTCTTTTATCACACATTACTCACACTTTTCTCTACACGTTCCACCAGCTTGAACATTTTACTTCATCTCAAATTATTTATTAGTTCAATCCTTTTTCTTTTTTTTATATCTATTGATTGTTTAAAAAAAAGAATTTCGATTTTTCAGATGAAGCTATAAATCAATATTTATCCACAATCGATGACTGCCATAGATCTAGAGGATGTAGACTAATATCCTACAACATATTACAACAATTCAATGTAGACTTTTTGAGATATCATTAATGAAATCTTTTTTTTTTCTTTTTTTAACCATCTTAGTCATTTGACATTGTCAGAGATGACATGGTGTATGATATAACTTGCATGGAGGTGAGGACATCAGTCTTATAAAACGTAGAAACCGTCATTTAAAAGTTTCACCCAAGACCATGCGTGTGTGTGAAGAAAGCTGATAAGTTAGGAAATAACCAGTAGGAAATTTAATAAGCTATTGTTTTGCATTTATATACTTGTAAATCTAAGACTTAAGGAGTCTCACCAACCATGAAGAGGCTTTTTTTCTGGACCATAAATCACCCTCTCTTCTTCACCTCCTTTTTATCTCTAGATCATTGATTCAATGCTATCCTGATGAGCTCACATAAATAATTTTTATTGAACTGCATGGGATTTGCCATTGTTTTACATTAAATTAATAGATGATATCAATGCAACACTGGCATAAGTAAGAAATGTTGTTCAAAAAAAGAATTAAAAGAAAAATGGAAAAACTAGTGTCTTTTAATTTATTCTTGTTATATGTAATTATGCTTAGATGTAATGTCCTTTCTTACAACATTTGATCTTTTAATAATTCGTTTTGGGAGGTTTTTTGTTTGTTTTTTTGGTCATTTTCTTTCTCCAGAGTTTGCCTTTTATATCGCTCTCCTTTCTTGGCAAGGGGTTTTAATAAGATTAGATCTTTTTAATTTGTGTTTGTTGAGAACTTTTATATTAAAAAAGTATTACTTTGAGCGGACCGACCATTTGAAGATGCTTTAAAAATAAAGATCTATTATGTCATATTCATCCAAGTCATTGTTATAACAGGAGCTCAAAGGAAGTCATTCTGTAATTAAGTAAATATAAATAAGCAAGTTAGTAAAGGTTATTTGTAAAGCACCTTTCTAGACCAGGGTCAGAAAGCGCAATGAAAAACAATACACAGTTAAAGTATATACTTTAAAATCAAGACATATAAGACAAACACAGGAGTCCCAGAAAATCAGGGAAAAGCCTGAACAAATAAGAATGTCTTAAGATGTTTCTTGAAGGAGTCAGAACCTTGTTCAGGATCCATCAGCAGATTCTGATCAACAGACCTCAGAGCCCGAGATGGGGTTTAAGTCTTGATTAGATCACTGATGTAAGGAGGAGGTTGAACATGAAGAGATCTGAAAGTAAGAACCAGAATTTTAAAATTGATCCTGAAAGAAACTGGCAGCCAGTGAAGAGATTTAAGTATCATAGAAATGTGAGTTTTTCTAGTTTTAGATTTCCGGAAGGAGACCTCCTGAGGGATCAATAAAGTTCTACCTAACCTAGTAGAGGAGGTCAAAGTTTTGTATTCACTGACAGCTCATTCTTGTTTAGACACAATAGTCTAATTGAGAAGACACAAGCGTATGGATTACAAGCTCAAGATCCTGTCGTGAATCATTTACCTAGTTTAGTGATTTTTTTTCTCAGCTGAAGGAAACAGTTTCTGGTCAGTTTTCTGCAGTTTTGCACTAGAGACATGTCTTTGTCAAATACAACACCCAGGTTTCTCAGGCTCAGTTTGACAGACTGACCTAAGTCACCCAAGTACTGACTTAACCCTGGAACCTTATCATCAGGAGCAATAACCAGAGTTTCAGTTTTGTCCACATGTAGCTGCAAATGGTTTTCACTCAGCCATTGTTTGATTTCTAGCAAACAATTGACTAAGCTGTTCAGCCTCTGGGGCTCAGTTGGATCAAAAGAGCAGTAGAGCTGGATGACATCAGCAAAAATGTGGTTAGAAACATCTGGAAATGTCTGAATATTTTTACCGAGGGGAATCAAGTACAGCAAAAACAATAAATGACCCAAAACAGAACCTTGAGGGACTCCACACAACAGATCCACCCATTCAGACCTCATTTGATTGGCAGATACACTGAAACTGCGCCCAGAAAGGTAAGTTGAGAACCATTGTAACACAGACCCAGACAGTCCCACTTCATCCCTCAGTCTTCTCAGCAGGATCTGGTGATCAACTGTGTCAAAGGCTGAGGACAGATCCAAAAGAACCAGAACAGTGAATTGACCCGAGTAAGACACTTTCAGTACGGCTGTCTCCATAGAGTGATGTTTACGGAAGCCAGACTGAAACTTCTTATGGATGCGACTCTGGTCCAGGAACAATGACAGCTGCTCAGACACCACCTTCTCCAAGATCTTGGACAAGAATGGAATGAAGTTTGTGAATATATCTCTTGGAAAACGATGTCACTAATCCAGATGATATAAGCAGAATATTCATGAACATCATCTCAGAACCTCAGACTACAATCAGTGATATCTTCTTCTATGGGTTTCTCTCTTGGTTAATTAATATTATTCCAAAGAAAAATCATATTAACAATTCAAATGGTGACCATCAATTTAAATTCAAGTGATAGTTCACCCAAAATTTAAATTTCTCTCATTTTCTACTCACCCTGTTCAGGAAAAGATTAAATAAGTCTATATTTTAAGCTTGTTTTAGCAGGAGATCCCAGGCTATCACTTTAACTTCAACAGGGAAGAAAAAAAAAGAGAAAACATGAGTGCTCACAACTGGCTTCAAATCACTATCAAAGAAAATGACTTTGACTGGAGCGAGTTTACGACATCTCTTCTGACTCCTAAAACATAGTGGCTCATGAAAGAAGGTTAATGAGGAAATCGGAGGAGCGGCTCAGTGTCTCAGGGAGGAAAATGGAACTAATGGGAACAAGGGAGGATTAATAATAGAACATAAAAATGCATGACTGTGCTTGTACCTGGAAGGTAAAAAAAAAAAAAAGTGTTTCAAATGTCATTAAAAATCAAATGACACACTGGTTTGCCACAACGCTAAGTGATGGTGTGTTTGTGTTACAGATCCATCCATGTTGCTTCTTATAATCGTGAGTCAAACTACACCCTGAAGCTCACAAAGTTTTCTGAGAACTCATAATTCCACGACAGCAACATGTCCTATCAGTTTATGATCATGTAGCAAACATGGACCTCAGGTCACCGTAAACAAAACACGTTGAAACCGACACAAAGGAAAGCATCTTCCACACATATTACTTTCCTCAACACTTGCGTCACAGTCACAGTTTGTGCATCGACGCAGCTGTCGAGCATCAGAAGACATTTAAATCAAAGCATATGGTAAATATATCATAAGACACTGAAACGTCTCCATGCATCAGTCAACGCACAGATACTCGGTCGGATTTTGATCCCGAGCTCAATATTGCAGACAAACCCACACACGCAGATAAAAAGGAACATGTCAAATCTATTTAAAGATGTTCTAATCTGATTTTTCCGAAGCGGTAATCACCGTAGCCTGTCGGTGATGCAGCCGATAATATTAAACACCATCTAGATTGGCTGGTGAAAGGTCGTTTGTCTCAAATCTTTCTGCTCAGAAGACGAAACGTCCCACATGAACAATTCTGAATTATAAGTTAGGTGGTATCCTGAATTATTTAGAATCATCTTATATAACTATCTTGATATCTCCTTTTCTTTTAGTGGGGGAAGCTCAAACGTGTATTTGATATCACTCGCCAAGATGGCCGACTAAAACATCAACTTATATTTCAGTGCTAAAAAGAAAAGTAAGTCCCAAATGTAACTTTCTTTTTACTTCTCTAATGAATTTAGTTTTTAAATTAATGAATGTCTCTCAATGGTAAAACATAAATAAGTACTCTTTAAAATGAACAGATGGAGGATGACAGTGATTTATTGACCTTAAAGGTTGGTGTGTGGAGTCGTAATGAGAACAAATAGACTCTCAGGATAATAATTGGTAAACTCTGCACAAATATTAATTATGTTTAACTTTTAAAATCCTAACTTTTGATATGTTATAGATAATAACTTTCATAAGTATCATTGTGCATCAATTCAAGCTATAAGATTAAAAGGGTAAACTGTGTAAGTTATCTCTCTCCCGATATGTTCGAGGGTTTGTTTGTTTTTTTGCTCCAAGAATCCAAAACAGAACTCCTCTCCTAGCCTTCATTACCTGAGGCTCCCAGTAGGTTTGGACTTCTCCAAGGTTGGCAGCACCTTCGCATGGAGCCTCCGCTGCTGCCATCTGAAATTGAAATCTCATTTTTCTTTGTGTGAAACAAATAGACCTCATTCAGACTCTAGTTCAACGTATGAGTTTATTTTCATCTTAAAAATCTGTGTATGTGTGACATTCTGTATGAATCTGTATTAATCACAGATGAACTTTAAAGATTACAATATTAAATCAATCTAACTCTGAGTGAGTCTCTAGAGCGTTTATGATGTTTTATTAAAAGCTACACTTTTTTGTTCATTCTTCATGAATTACTTTGGTAAACCAAATATAATGACACTGGTTTCTGTTGGGAAATAATGATCATCCAGTTACATTAAACAGTTTTTAACCAAATTGTTGTGGAATATCTTTTAGTCCTGCCATGTGGTCAAAACAGTGATATGGTGGTTTAAAAAAGCTAGTACCATTTCCAATAGAATATGTGTGTGTTATACATGAATTAATATAGGAAAAGTTAAAACAAAAAATATGAATTAATCACATTCTTTTAAAATATTGCTTGGATTTGCACTTCCAGTTTCGCTCTTTTGTCTCGGTTATGTCTTTGAAAAGAAAAATAGGAAAAATTATTTCCTGAAAAACACATTAACAAAAATTATAAAACAGTTTTTTCTTTCTCTATTTCTACAAGTAAAAACCTGTGTGACGTTGAACCAGATCTGATTTCTGATCTTTGTTTAAGTTCACAGCTTTAAGTCACATTTCTTAACTGCAAATTCTGAAACAAATTCCTGAACTTTTTTTGGATAATTATTAATTTATTTCTGTAAATAGTAAATGTAAAATAGTTTTTTCTATATAATTTTTTTTTTCTTTTTTTTTTACAAGATTCTCATTTTCTTTAAACCTTTGTAGATGTTTTTTGCAATTCTGGGACATCATGCTAATCCTTCATCTGCTCATTCATTCTTACTGAAGAAGGGACAGAATGTCAACCTTTTACAAATCTGTTACCACCAATAACAATTTATTAAAACAATAAAGAGAGAAAAAAAGCGCTTTCCTGCCAATGAAATACTTTAATAACATTAATTCACTTAAAAAACACCACTTATACAACAGTTTTGTTTGTGAAATTAAATAAAATACATATACAAGATCTTTATGCCTCTTATTTAGGCAATTTGAGCCACAATAATTCCAAGTAGTGAATTTCATATTTCCTATGAAATTACCCCAAAACACCTCATTATCTATTGGGATGAAATTGTTTTCAAATGACTATTTTTGCACAAAACCATTTTCTAAATGAGCAGTGGGAGTAGACCCAAAACCATTGTTACAACTCACCCCTACATTATCCACACTAAACCATCTGGCCCTTATTTGAAACTATGTTGGAGACAGAAGGGCAGGATGGGAACTACCCACTAGTGTAAATAAAGGAACAGAAATAAACAATTTGTTGTGTTTGTAATTCCTGTAGTCATTGTTTGGAAGAACATTTACAGAAGTAATAACAGGGAGATGTACTAAATGTATGGAAAACTTCTAGAAAAAAAGCAACCAGAAAGTGTGAGTTCATCCATCAGAGTGGTCACGGAGTCAGTTTCAGTTCTCAATGGGAAGCTGACCCAGTCAGCAGGAAAGAGCAAGGACAGTGTGGAGACAAAGATGGACAAGGTGAGAAAACTGTAAAAGATGAGTGATGCACTGTGGGCCGAGAGGAGAGGTGAATTCTGGGGCTGTGCCTCAAATAGTTTCTTGGTTA